>NC_092711.1:31266194-31568194 GCF_047496885.1 Scyliorhinus torazame | reverse complement strand
TATCTCATTATTTACTGTGGTCGCTGGGTCGAATACCGTTATTTACAGTGGTCCCTGGGAAGTATATCATTATTTACAGTGGTCCCTGGGTAGTATATCATTATTTACAGTGGTCCTTGGGCAACCACAGCCCGGTCCTCCGCCACACAGCCCTTCCCACGGCACCCACAGCCCTCCCCCACCCAGCCCTGCCCACGGCACCCACAGCCCTCCCCCACCCAGCCCTTCCCACGGCACCCACAGCCCTCCCCCACCCAGCCCTTCCCACGGCACCCACAGCCCTCCGCCACCCAGCCCTTCCCACGGCACCCACAGCCCGGCCCTCCGCCACCCAGCCCTGCCCACGGCACCCACAGCCCGGCCCTCCCCCACCCAGCCCTGCCCACGGCACCCACAGCCCTCCGCCACGCAGCCCTTCCCACGGCACCCACAGCCCGGCCCTCCGCCACCCAGACCTTCCCACGGCACCCACAGCCCTCCCCCACCCAGCCCTTCCCACGGCACCCACAGCCCTCCCACACCCAGACCTTCCCACGGCACCCACAGCCCTCCGCCACCCAGCCCTTCCCACGGCACCCACAGCCCGGCCCTCCGCCACCCAGCCCTGCCCACGGCACCCACAGCCCGGCCCTCCCCCACCCAGCCCTGCCCACGGCACCCACAGCCCTCCGCCACGCAGCCCTTCCCACGGCACCCACAGCCCGGCCCTCCGCCACCCAGCCCTGCCCACGGCACCCACAGCCCTCCGCCACCCAGCCCTGCCCACGGCACCCACAGCCCGGCCCTCCGCCACCCAGACCTTCCCACGGCACCCACAGCCCTCCCCCACCCAGCCCTTCCCACGGCACCCACAGCCCTCCCCCACCCAGACCTTCCCACGGCACCCACAGCCCTCCGCCACCCAGCCCTTCCCACGGCACCCACAGCCCTCCGCTCCGCCAGCCACCCGAATGGAGATTGGCGGAGGTGCGGATTCCTGAGCAGCGCCTCCCTTACGACAGCCGCCACTCCTGACGGGGGAGAGCTGCGGCGCCTGGAGACCGTGTTCCAGACTTTGAGGAGGTCCTGGTACAAGACGGGCAGCGCCAACAGAGAGTTCCGAAGACCCTGCTGGTCCACAGACAGGAGCCGCACGTCGTAGTTCAGGCCGAGCCCCTGGGGTGAGAAATCCGTCGCCAGGCCCCACCGTGGAGGAGGCTCAGCGTCCAGGTAACGCTGCAGAGTCTGAGGGTGGAAAGTGGCAGTCTGGGTGCGGAGGCACAACAGCGCCTGACCGCCCTCCGCCATCGGGAGACTCCAGACCCCCGCAGCGACCCCGTGCAGTCGATTGTCCCAGAGGAACCGAAGCCGGGCTCTCTGGATGGTGGGACAAAGCCAGGGGGAGGAGTCAGTGACCAGCCGGGACCACAGCATGGAGGCGATCAGCTGGTTTATGACGAGAACTCGGCCCCTGGGGGACAGCACTCGGAGCCGTCCTGTCCAGCGTCCCAGGCCAGCGGTGACCTTGGTCTCCAGCACCTGCCCGTTCGCCGGCCAGGCTCCCTCTGCCGGGCAAAGATGGACTCCCAGGTAGAGGCTGTTGGTCCGACTCCAGCTGAAGGGCCCGAGCTCCTCCGGGAGGGGGTCCACCTGCCACGGACCGACCAGGAGTCCGGAACATTGAGCCCAGTTGATCCGTGGGGAGGACGCGGCGGAGTAGACAGCTTGGCTCTCTCGCATCCTCCGGGGGTCCCCGGGGTCAGTGACCATGAGGAACACGGCATCAGCGTCCGCCGAGAGGACCACCCCCCCGTCCGGCTCGCGCAGAACCAGCCCCGTGAACCCCCTCCGCAGGAGGCACAGGAAAGGCTCCACGCAGAGGGAATAATGTTGGCCGGACAGGGGGCAGCCCTGACGCACTCCTCTCCCAAAGCGAAGGGGCGCCGTCAGGGACCCGTTAACCTTAATCAGACTCTCCGAGGCGGCGGACAGTTACCGGATCCGGGGGACAAAATACCACCCGAACCCGACAGCTCGCAGAGTCCCGAGCAAACCCCCGGGCCCCACCCTGTCGAACGCCTTCTCCTGGTCAAGAGACAGGGAGGCGCTCGACATACCAGTCCCCTGGGTAAAATGAGTAATGTCCCGGGCCAGGTGGATATTGTCATAGATTGTGCGGCCCGGGACTGTGCAGGACTGGTCAGGGTGGATCATGTGGTCCAGCTCGGGGCCAAGGCGTAAACACAGCACCTTGGAAAAATTTTATAGTCCGTGCTGAGGAGGGAGACCGGTCGCCAGTTCTTAAGTCGGCGGTGATCCCCCTTCTTGGGCAGCAGGCCAATTGTGGCCCTGCGCCCCGAAAGGGGCATCTCCCCGCTCGCGGTACATTCCCCCAGGACCCCCGCGTAGTCGCTCCCCAGGACGTCCCAGCACGCCCTGAAGAACTCCACGATCAGCCAGTCCAGCCCTGGGGATTTGCCCCGTGAGAGGCTGTCCAGGGCGCCGGTCAGCTCTTGGAGGTTGATGGCATTATCGAGCTTCCCGGCGCCCTCCGGGCCCACCTGCGGCAGGTCCTCCCACAGAACTCTGCAAGCGTCCTCGCTGGACGGACCCGGAGAGAAGAGGTCGGAGTAAAAATCCCTGATCAGGGTCCTGACCCCCTCCGGATCCGAGGCGAGGGGCCAGTCGTCGACCAGCAGCGTAGAAACCTGCCGACGGGCCCCGCGTCCTCTTTCCAGCGAGTAGAAGAAGCGGGAGCCGCGGTCCATGTCCGTTAGGAGACGGATCCGCGACCTCACGTTCGCGCCGCGGGACCCGGCCAGTTGCAGGTCCCGCAGTGCGCCCCTCTTCTCCCTGTACACCAGCCCCAGGGCCGGGCCTCATCGGGCTGAGCGAGACGTGACTCCAGATCGAGGAGTTCCTCAGCTAATTTGGCGATCGTGGAGTTCCACCCCGCCGAAGACCCCTTCGTGTACCCCTGACAGAAGGCACGGATCTGGGCCTTGCCCACATCCCACCGTAGCCTCAAGGAGGGGAAGCCACCCCGCTTCCTTCTCCAGCCGGCCCAGAAACGGCAGAACAAGTCCAGGAACCGCTCGTCCTCCAGCAGCAGGTTGTTAAAGTGCCAGTACGCGGACCATGTCTGAGCGCGGGACGGGGCGAGACCCGCCCACACCAGATGGTGATCCGAGCTCGGCGCCTGCTCCATGGAGGCCGTCGGAACGCTGGGCAAGTACGTCTTGGAAATGTAAAGACGGTCGATTCTGGACGCGCTGAACTGGGGCCGCACAGAGGTGCACACCCGCAATTCAGGATGGAGAGTCCACCAGACATCCACCAAGTCAAAGGACCTAACCAGGTCCCTCAACTCCACCACCGCAGCCAGGCCGCGCTGGACTCCGATGCGGTCCTTGTCCTGGAGGGTGCAATTGAAATCCCCTCCGAGGACGATGCACTTGCCCACCGGGATGGTGCCTGGAAGAGTGGACACCTTTTGTGAAGAAAGTCGCCTGCTGCGGTCCGGCCACGGGAGCGGATACATTTACAAAGTGAATCACCGCTGCCCCGAAACGGGCCTTTAGGTGCAGCAGACGGCCTGACACCGGCTCCTTGACCCCCCCCAAGATCGCCAGCTGAAAATGTGGAGCCAAAAAGATAGCCACCCCGCCCGAACGTGGGGCCAGGTGACTCATGGAGACTCCGCCTTGCCCCTCCAGGGTCCACTGAGCTTCGTCACCCGGATGGCCTGGGTTTCCTGCAGGAAGCACTTTCCGTCCCGGAGGATAGACAGGAACTGGAGCCGGTGGTGCGCGTGGCTGCTGCCGTTGATGTTGAGGCTGGCCATGGTTACCTCCATGTCAGTAGTATTGTCTGTCCGTCACCAACACCTTCAGTGCTCAGAGTGGGGGTTCCATGCCCCCTCCACTCCCTCAGGAGTCCTACAAGGAACTGAGCAGCTTGGCGCTGCTCCTCCTGGTCTTGATCGAACTCCCGGGCCTCTCTGACATCGGCCCGGGCGGGGCCAAGGAGCAGCCCAGCTGCCCAGGGCCAGCCGCACACAGTCCGGGTGACCATGGTGCGTTCCCAGAAATGTCCGGAGTTCCCCAGGGGGGACAAGGGGAGACTCAGTGCCGGGTGTGAGGGTGCCCTCTGCCTCGCTGCAGAGCGCATCGAAATCCTCCGCCTCGCCCGCCACCGAGCAGCCTTCCTCCTCCGAACGGTCACCTCCCGAGCTCGAGTCCCCCGCCACATGGAGTATGGCGGGCGGCACGGGCCCACCGGCTAACCCGTGTCGACCCCACCCCAGGGTCGTCCTCAGGCAGGTCCCTCGCAGGCTCCTCCCGCGGCTCAGGGCCCGTGGACAGCGCCTCCACCCGCGCCGGCGACTCCGGGACCTCGGAGAGACCCCCCGGAAACATGTCCGGCTTGAAAACAGGGCTCTCCGGCGTCGCCCGCTCGGGTGTAGAGGGCGGGGAGCCTTCCCCGTCCTCCCCCGTCCACGGCCCACAACGGCATGATGAGCGGTCGCTGCTGCTGCCGGCCCCCGGCGATGGTGAAGAGGAGGCGTCCGGGGAGGAAACTTGCACCGGGCGGGACGGGACCCCAGGGGCTTCGACTCCGCTCGACCCCGGGTCCTCCTGCTCGGAGGGCGACAGCAGCTCGAGTGGCTCGGGGGCCTCGGAGGCCCCCCCCGGCCTTGCTTCTCTTCATTGTGTGCCCCGGGCCAGGCGTCGGGGGGATGGGCACCAACACGGGAGACCCCCCCCTCCTCGCCCGGGGAGGGGGCAGCGAACTCCCTCCCTTGCCCGGACAGGCGGCGCTTTCGGGGAGGGGGCGGCTCGGGATCGCCCTGCTGCACGGCCTCCATGGCGGGAGAGGCCCCGGCAGCATCCCCCTCCCCCTCCTCCTCACCCCCTCCAGCGGCCGCGGGGGGGTCTGGGGCCGGCCGCTGGGCAGAGGAGAGGGGGGCAGTGCTGGCAGCTGACAGGGGGGGGCAGTGGCGCCGGAGGTGCCCCAGCCCTTTGCAGGCGTGGCCGCGCAGGCCGTCCGCCGACAAGAAAACTTTATGGGCCTCCCCCTGATGGGAGACCACGAAACCCCCTCGGTGACCTCCTCCCGGCTCAGTCAGAGGGGTGGGAGGACAGGAGGCCGGGCTTGCAGCCCTGGATGGTCCCAGTCCCACCTCAGGCAGAGGGGTGGGAGGACAGGAGGCTGGGCCTGCAGCCCTGGATGGTCCCACTCCCACCTCAGGCAGAGGGGTGGGAGGACAGGAGGCTGGGCCTGCAGTCCTGGATGGTCCCACCTCAGGCAGAGGGGCGGGAGGACAGGAGGCCGGGCCTGCAGCCCTGGATGGTCCCAGTCCCACCTCAGGCAGAGGGGTGGGAGGACAGGAGGCTGGGTCTGCAGCCCTGGATGGTCCCACTCCCACCAGACACAACACAAGCTGGGGCAGGTAGGATCGGGGAACTCCACTTCCTCACACCACCAACAGCTCTCACTTCAAGCTCTCTCACTTCACACTGAAGCTCCACTCAGCAACACACACAGACACACACTGAACAAGAGGGGCAATGTTTTCAGTGAAGTGGGAGTATTGGCCCCTCAGACTCAGATTTATCCTCAGTGAGCTGTGAGCAAACTCCAGCCCCAGTCTCTGACACGTGTGGAATGTCTGTCTCTGAGGACAGCTCACTATTGACATGTAAATGACTGACAAGAGATACCAATCTCCTTACTGTTGATAAATGACACAGCATTGGATCCAGCAACTGCTGTCTTAACACAATCCTCCCACAGGGACCACATTTCTGTATAACAGAATTGAAGCATAAGTTAAAATACTATTGGGAAATGATTAGAAACAGTATTGGTTGAGATCTCCTCAGAGATCTGTGTACAGACCTACCCCCTGACTGTCTGTCATGAATGTTTTCAGTCTGTCCGCTGTGATTATTCACTAAAGATGTGTCTTCACAGGAGAGGCCAGAGGCATTTGTCCTGTCTGTGGTTATGTTAATTCAGGGCACAGCAACAGATCTAGCAAAGTCCTGTGCTTACTTCAGTCTTGATGTTAATATTCATTTCCTCCTGAGTTTCTGACTAGTTTGGGATGTCTATTCGTCTGTCTCCCAAGGACAGCTTTCTATACTCTGAGTAAAGACCGGCAAGGAACCCCAGGACATTGCTGTCGTGGGAGTCTTTGACGGGGACAATCTTATTCTGTTCCTCACAGACAGATTTCCTCAGTGAGCTGCTCTATAAATTTGGATTCAATTTGATTTTTCCCACTGGGAGATGTAAAGTTTATTCCTGAATGGTCCCACTCCCCCTCCCCCAGCAGCCGCGGTCCCCCTCCCCCTCCACCAGCAGCCGCGGTGCCCCTCCCCCTCCCCCAGCAGCCGCGGTCCCCCTCCCCCAGCAGCCGCATTCCCCCTCCTCCCCTCCCCCAGCAGCCGCGGTCCCCCTCCCCCAGCAGCCGCATTCCCCCTCCTCCCCTCCCCCAGTAGCCGCGGTCCTCCTCCCCTCCCCCAGCAGCTGCGGTCCCCCTCCCCCTCCCCCAGCAGCCGCGGTCCTCCTCCCCCTCCCGCAGCAGCCACGGTCCCTCTCCCCTCCCCAGCAGCCGCGGTCCCCCTCCCTCTCCCCAGCAGCCGCGGTCCCCCTCCCCCTCCCCCAGCAGCCGCGGTCCCCCTCCCCCTCCCCCAGCAGCCGCGGTCCCCCTCCCCTCCCTAGCAGCCGCGGTCCCCCTCCCCCTCCCCCAGCAGCCGCATTCCCCCTCCCCCTCCCCCAGCAGCCGCAGTCCCCCTCCCCCAGCAGCCGCTGTCACTCCCCCCCCCCAGCAGCTGCGGTCCCCCTCCCCCAGTAGCCGCGGTCCCCCTCCCCCTCCCCGAGCAGCAGCGGTCCCCCTCCCCCAGCAGCCGCGGTCCCCCTCCCCCAGCAGCCGCGGTCCCCTCCCCCTCCCCCAGTAGCCGCGGTCCCCCTCCCCCTCCCCCAGTAGCCGCGGTCCACCTCCCACTCCCCAGCAACCACGGTCCCCCTCCACCCCTCTCCCCCAGTAGCCGCGGTCCCCCTCCCCCTCCCACAGCAGCCGCGGTCCCCCTCCCCCAGCAGCCGCGGTCCCCCTCCCCCTCCCCCAGTAGCCGCGGTCCCCCTCCCCCTCCCCCAGTAGCCGCGGTCCTCCTCCCACTCACCAGCAACCACGGTCCCCCTCCAACCCTCTCCCCCAGTAGCCGCGGTCCCCCTCCCCTCCCCCAGGAGCCGCGGTCCCCCTCCCCAGCAGCCGCATTCCCCCTCCTCCCTTCCCCCAGCAGCGGCGGTCCCCCTCCCCCTCCCGCAGCAGCCGCGGTCCCCCTCCCCGTCCCACAGCAGCCGCTGCCCCCCTCCCCCATCCCCCAGCAGCCTCGGTCCCCCTCCTCCCCCTCCCCCAGCAGCCGCGGTCCCCTCCCCCAGCAGCCGCGGTCCCCGTCCCCTCCCCCAGCAGCCGCGGTCCCCCTCCCCCAGCAGCCGCGGTCCCCCTTCCCTCCCCCAGCAGCCACAGTCCCCCTCCCCCTCCCCCAGCAGCCGCGGTCCCCCTCCCCTCCCCCAGCAGCCACGGTCCCCCTCCCCCAGCAGCCGCTGTACCCCTCCCACAGCAGCCGCGGTCCCCCTCCCCCTCCTCAGCCGCCGCGGTCACCCTCCCCTCCCCCAGCAGCCTCGGTCCCCCTCCTCCCCCTCCCCCAGCAGCCGCGGTCCCCCTCCCCCAGCAGCCGCGGTCCCCGTCCCCTCCCCCAGCAGCCGCGGTCCCCCTCCCCCAGCAGCCGCGGTCCCCCTCCCCCTCCCCAGCAGCCACAGTCCCCCTCCCCCTCCCCCAGCAGCCGCGGTCCCCCTCCCCTCCCCCAGCAGCCACGGTCCCCCTCCCACAGCAGCCGCAGTCCCCCTCCCCCTCCTCAGCCGCCGCGGTCCCCCTCCCCCTCCCCCAGCAGCCGCGGACCCCTCCGCCCTCCCCCAGCAGCTGCGGTCCACCTCCGCCCTCCCCCAGCAGCTGCGGTCCCCCTCCGCCCTCCCCCAGCAGCCGGGGTCCCCCTCCCCCAGCAGCCGGGGTCCCCCTCCCCCAGCAGCCGGGGTCCCCCTCCCCCAGCAGCCCGGGTCCCCCTCCCCCTCCCCCAGCAGCCGCGGTCTCCCTCCCCCTCCCCCAGCAGCCGCGGTCTCCCTCCCCCTCCCCCAGCAGCCGGGGTCCCCCTCCCCCAGCAGCCGGGGTCCCCCTCCCCCAGCAGCCGGGGTCCCCCTCCCCCAGCAGCCCGGGTCCCCCTCCCCCTCCCCCAGCAGCCGCGGTCCCCCTCCGCCCTCCCCCAGCAGCCTCGGTCCCCCTCCCCCTCCCCCAGCAGCCGCGGTCTCCCTCCCCCTCCCCCAGCAGCCGGGGTCCCCCTCCCCCAGCAGCCGGGGTCCCCCTCCCCCAGCAGCCGCGGTGTTATCCGGGACCGGCTGCTGGGCAGACGGATAGGTGGTAGAGGAGAGGGGGGCAGTGCCAGCCGCTGCCGCCGCGGAGGTGGTGTTGGCGGAGGCAGTCAGGGCGGGGCAGTGTCCCAGCTCCCTGCAGGCCTGGCACCGCAGGCCATCCGCTGTCCAAAACACCCTGTGGTCCTCCCCTTGATGGGTGTCATGTGAGAGTGTCTTCCAGAGCTGGGTGCAGCTGGGTTTTTAGCTCAGCCAGTTTGCAGTTTTTAGTTTCAGTTTTGAGGAAAAGAGCTTGTCTGTGTCTGTGTTTGCAGTGAGCTGGATCTGCTGTGATCTATGCCATGAAAGACTATCTCTGAATCATTTGGGTGATTTAAACTCATAATAGTAATGCCTTTAACCTGATGTGTTGCTGTTTAAAGGTGTTAAGTCTGTTGGATGTTTAAAGGAACATTTTGAGGGTTTATTTCGTGTTGTATTATTTTCGGGGTTCTCTTTGAAGTAAGGAGTGTTAAGTGATCCAATGTTTATTTGAAAGGTTAAGTTGAGTTCCTGAAATAAACATTGTTTTGTGTTTAAAAACCCACGTGTCCATAATTGTAATCCCACACCTGGAGAACAAGTCGTGCGCTTTCAAAAGCAACAATACATTAAAGAGGGAGGTTGGTTGAACTCATGATACATTTGGGCTTCTGAAAACGCCTCTCCCATAACATTGAGATCACAAAACGTCCCTCCGTGACCTCCTCCGGGTCAGACAGGTACAAACCTGGCGGCGGAAGGAGTAGACATGGCGGAGGGAGGGGTCCCGCAGGCCGAGCGTCAGCGGCGCCGCCCCGGACCTCACCTCCCCCAGTAGGTTGGGATGGGCCAGGAGGAGCTCGGTGGGGAGGGAGGGCGGGACGTTTGATAGAACAACACGTTCTGCGGTGGCCTCCAGCGTCTCCACCGCCACGTGTGTCCCGCCCACCGTGAGCCCCCTTTCCAGGGCCCGCTGGGCCGCCTGCTCGGCCCGCAGGAAGAACCCGGCCTTGCCGTACATCCGTGAGGCGGCTACGATGGCCGAGGGGCCGACAGCCCCGCCCATCGCACGGGTGCCCGCCTCAATGGTCATGGTAGGGTGGGCATAGCACTTCACCCCCAGCTGCCGCGTGAGCAGGCGGGAGGGCGAGGGTACGCGGGGGCAGCGGAGCGACGGGAGGCTGCCGCCCACCCCCCGCGTAACTTGCTGGCTGCCCTGCCCCGGGTACGACCCGGCCGTGGAGAAAAGGAAAGGTGGGAGGCACCCTGAAGGCAGGTGCCCCAAGGGAAGTCGCTGCGGGTTGGCAGCAGAGCGGGGCAGCGTTCTTCAGCCCTGGAGGGGCGCAAAGTACAGTCCAATACGCTGCCCCCCCGAAACCAAAGTCTTATGCTGCGGCCGCAACACAGAAGGCTCGCAGCAGGGTCTTCACCCAAAGTGGTCCCACTCCCACCTCAGGCAGAGGGGTGGGAGGACAGGGTCCGCAGTCCCCAATGGTCCCACTCCCACCTCAGGCAGAGGGGTTGGAGGACAGAGTCCGCAGTCCCCGAGGGTCCCACTCCCACCTCAGGCAGAGGGGTGGGGGGACAGGGTCCGCAGTCCCAATGGTCCCACTCCCACCTCAGGCAGAGGGGTGGGAGGACAGGGTCCGCTGTCCGAGGGTCCCACTCCCACCTCAGGCAGAGGGGTGGGAGGACAGGGTCCGCAGTCCCCGATGGCCCGACTCCCACCTCAGGCAGAGGGGTGGGGGGACAGGGTCCGCAGTCCCCAGTGGTCCCACTCCCACCTCAGGCAGAGGGGTGGGAGGACAGGGTCCGCAGTCCACAATGGTCCCACTCCCACCTCAGACAGAGGGGTGGGAGGACAGGGTCCGCAGTCCCCAATGGTCCCACTCCCACCTCAGGCAGAGGGGTGGGGGGACAGGATCCGCAGTCCCCAATGATCCCACTCCCACCTCAGGCAGAGGGGTGGGAGGACAGGGTCCGCAGTCCCCGATGGTCCCACTCCCACCTCAGACAGAGGGGTGGGAGGACAGACTCCGCAGTCCCCGATGGTCCCAGTCCCACCTCAGGCAGAGGGGTGGGAGGACAGACTCCGCAGTCCCCGATGGTCCCAGTCCCACCTCAGGCAGAGGGGTGGGAGGACAGGGTCCGCAGTCCCCAATGGTCCCACTCCCACCTCAGGCAGAGGGGTGGGAGGACAGACTCCGCAGTCCCCGATGGTCCCAGTCCCACCTCAGGCAGAGGGGTGGGAGGACAGGGTCCGCAGTCCCCAATGGTCCCACTCCCACCTCAGGCAGAGGGGTGGGAGGACAGGGTCCGCAACCCCCAATGGTCCCACTCCCACCTCAGACAGAGGGGTGGGAGGACAGGGTCCGCAGTCCCCAATATCCCACTCCCACCTCAGGCAGAGGTGTGGGATGACAGACTCCGCGGTCCCCAATGGTCCCACTCCCACCTCAGGCAGAGGGGTGGGAGGACAGGGTCCGCAATCCCCAATGGTCCCACTCCTACCTCAGGCAGAGGGGTGGGAGGACAGAGTCCGCAGGCCCCAATTGTCCCACTCCCACATCATGCAGAGGGGTGGGAGGACAGGGTCTGCAGTCCCCAATGGTCCCACTACCACCTCAGACAGAGGGGTGGGGGACAGGGTCCGCAGTCCCCAATCTCCCACTCCCACCTCAGGCAGAGGGGTGGGAGGACAAGGTCCCCAGTCCCCGATGGTCCCACTCCCACCTCAGGCAGAGGGGTGGGGGGACAGGGTCCGCAGTCCCCAATGGTCCCACTCCCACCTCAGGCAGAGGGGTGGGAGGACAGAGTCCGCAGTCCCCAATGGTCCCACTCCCACCTCAGGCAGAGGGGTGGGAGGACAGAGTCCGCAGTCCCCAATGGTCTCAGTCCCACCTCAGGCAGAGGGGTGGGAGGACAGGGTCCGCAGTCCCCGATGGTCCCACTCCCACCTCAGGCAGAGGGGTGGGAGGACAGGGTCCGCAATCCCCGATGGTCCAAGTCCCACCTCAGGCAGAGGGGTGGGAGGACAGAGTCCGCAGACCCCAATGGTCCCACTCCTACCTCAGGCAGAGGGTGGGAGGACAGAGTCCGCAGTCCCCAATGGTCCCACTCACACCTCAGGCAGAGGGGTGGGAGGACAGGGTCCGCAGTCCCGAATGGTCTCAGTCCCACCTCAGGCAGAGGGGTGGGAGGACAGAGTCCGCAGTCCCCGATGGTCCCAGTCCCACCTCAGGCAGAGGGGTGGGAGGACAGGGTCCGCAGTCCCCAATGGTCCCACTCCCACCTCAGGCAGAGGGGTGGGAGGACAGGAGGCTGGGTCTGCAGCCCTGGATGGTGCCAGTCCCACCTCAGGCAGAGGGGTGGGAGGGACAGGAGGCTGGGCCTGCAGCCCGAATGGTCCCAGTCCCACCTCAGGCAGAGGGGTGGGAGGAGAGGAGGCTGGGCCTGCAGCCCTGGATGGTCCCACTCCCACCTCAGGCAGAGGGGTGGGAGGACAGGAGGCTGGGCCTGCAGCCCTGGATGGTCCCACTCACACCTCAGGCAGAGGGGCGGGAGGACAGGAGGCTGGGCCTGCAGCCTGGATGGTCCCACTCACACCTCAGGCAGAGGGGTGGGAGGACAGGAGGCTGGGCCTGCAGCCCTGGATGGTCCCAGTCCCACCTCAGGCAGAGGGGTGGGAGGACAGGAGGCCGGGCCTGCAGCCCTGGATGGTCCCACTCCCACCTCAGGCAGAGGGGTCGGAGGACAGGAGGCCGGGCCTGCAGCCCTGGATGATCCCACTCCCACCTCAGGCAGAGGGGTGGGAGGACAGGAGGCTGGGCCTGCAGCCCTGAATGGTCCCACTCCCACCTCAGGCAGAGGGGCGGGAGGACAGGAGGCTGGGCCTGCAGCCCTGGATGGTCCCACTCCCACCTCAGGCAGAGGGGTGGGAGGACAGGAGGCTGGGCCTGCAGCCCTGGATGGTCCCACTCCCACCAGACACAACACAAGGTGGGGCAGGTAGGATCGGGGAACTCCACTTCCTCACACCACCAACAGCTCTCACTTCAAGCTCTCTCACTTCACACTGAAGCTCCACTCAGCAACACACACAGACACACACTGAACAAGAGGGGCAATGTTTTCAGTGAAGTGGGAGGATTGGTCCCTCAGACTCAGATTTATCCTCAGTGAGCTGTGAGCAAACTCCAGCCCCAGTCTCTGACACGTGTGGAATGTCTGCCTCTGAGGACAGCTCACTATTGACATGTAAATGACTGACAAGAGATACCAATCTCCTTACTGTTGATAAATGACACAGCATTGGATCCAGCAACTGCTGTCTTAACACAATCCTCCCACAGGGACCACATTTCTGTATAACAGAATTGAAGCATAAGTTAAAATTCTATTGGGAAATGATTAGAAACAGTATTGGTTGAGATCTCCTCAGAGATCTGTGTGCAGACCTACCCCCTGACTGTCTGTCATGAATGTTTTCAGTCTGCCCGCTGTGATTATTCACTAAAGATGTGTCTTCACAGGAGAGGCCAGAGGCATTTGTCCTGTCTGTGGTTATGTTAATTCAGGGCACAGCAACAGATCTAGCAAAGTCCTGTGCTTACTTCAGTCTTGATGTTAATATTCATTTCCTCCTGAGTTTCTGACTAGTTTGGGATGTCTATTCGTCTGTCTCCCAAGGACAGCTTTCTATACTCTGAGTAAAGACCGGCAAGGAACCCCAGGACATTGCTGTCGTGGGAGTCTTTGACGGGGACAATCTTATTCTGTTCCTCACAGACAGATTTCCTCAGTGAGCTGCTCTATAAATTGGGATTCAATTTGATTTTTCGCACTGGGAGATGTAAAGCTTATTCCTGAATAAATACAGGGTCATCGGCAACAACATCATTTTAATAGACAGAGGGGTTCAATGGGATTTTTCACTGAATTCCTCTGATGTCAATTTCTGAGATTAGAATTAAAAATGAAACAATTTGGATTCAATGAAAACGGTCAGTTTGATAACCCCAACTGATTTCTGGTAACACACCCCTGACGCTCCTCTCTCACCTTGTTTTTAATTTGGGGGATTCTGCAGGCAGCTTGTGCACAGGAAGAGCCCAAAAATGGGGCACTTTCAGAATTAAGTTCAGAGTCTCTGAAGATGGATTTCTTTCTCTCTTTCTACTCGAAGGTGTACAAACTGACAGCACGCAGATTGATTGCACAGTAAGATTCCACAGTCAGAAATGTGATCATGGTGGAAAATACCCCACAGGGCTATGGGGAGAGCGGGATTAGTTTGGGGATTTACCCTGGGCTGTGGGGAGAGTGGGATTAGTTTGGGAATGACCCAGGGCTATGGGAGAGTGGGATTCGTTTGGGGATTCACACAGGGCTGTGGGGAGAGTGGGATTCGTTTGGGAATGACCCAGGGCTATGGGAGAGTGGGATTAGTTTGGGGATTGACACAGGGCTGTGGGGATTAGTTTGGGAATGACCCAGGGCTATGGGAGAGTGGGATTAGTTTGGGGATTGACACAGGGCTGTGGGGATTAGTTTGGGAATGACCCAGGGCTATGGGAGAGTGGGATTAGTTTGGGGATTGACACAGGGCTGTGGGGAGAGTGGGATTAGTTTGGGGATGACACAGGGCTGTGGGGAGAGTGAGATTAGTATTGGGGATTGACCAGGGCAGTGGGGAGAGTGGGGTCAGTTTGGGATTGATCCGGGACTGTGGGGGTAGTTGCATTAGTTTGGGGATTGCCACAGGGCTGTGGAGAGAGTGGGATTAGTATTGGAGATTCACCCAGGGCTGTGGGGAGAGTGGGATTAGTTTGGGGATTGATACAGGGCTGTGGGGAGAGTGGGATTAGTTTGGGGATTGACACAGGGCTATGGTGAGAGTGGGATTAGTTTGGGGATTGACACTGGGCTATGTGGAGAACGTGGGGCAGTGGGATTAGTTTGGGGATTGATACAGGGTTACATGGAGAGAGTGGGGCAGAGCAATTAGTCTGGGGATTGATACAGGGATATGGGGAGAGAGTTGGGCAGTGGAATTAGTTTGGGGATTGATACAGGGCTATGGGGAGAGAGCCGGACAGTGGGATTAGTTTGGGGATTGATAAAGAGTTACAGGGAGAGTGTGGGGCAGTGGGATTAGTTTGGGGATTGATACAGGGCTTTGGGGAGAGAGTGGGGCTGTGGGATTAGTTTGGGGATTGATACAGATTTACAGGGAGAGTGTGGGGCAGTGGGATTCGTTTGGGGATTGATGCAGGGCTTTGGGGAGAGAGTGGGGCAGTGGGATCCGTTTGGGATTGATACAGGTCTATGGGGAGAAAGAGGGGCAGTGGGATTAGTTTGGAATGATACAGGGCTATGGGGTGAGAGTGGGGCAGTGGAATTAGTTTGGGATTGATACAGGGCTATGGGGAGAGAGTGGGGCAGTGGGATTAGTTTCGAAATAATACAGGGCTATGGGGAGAGAGTGAGGCAGTGGGATTAGTTTGGGAATGATACAGGGCTACGGGGAGAAAGTGGGGCAGTGGAATTATTTTGGGAATAATACAGGGCTATGGGGAGAGAGTGGGGCAGTGGGATTAGTTTGGGGTTGATACAGGGCTATGGGGTGAGAGTGGGGCAGTGGGATTAGTTTGGGGATTGATACAGGGCTTTGGGGAGCGAGTGGGGCAGTGGGATTAGTTTGATGATTGATACAGGGCTATGGGGAGAGAGTGGGACAGTGGGATTAGTTTGGGGATTTATACAGGGCTATGGGGAGAGAGTGGGGCTGTGGGATTAGTGTGGGGATTGATACAGGGCTATGGGGAGAGAGTGGGGCAGTGGGATTAGTTTGGGATTGATACAGGGCTATAGGGTGAGAGTGGGGTGGTGGGATTAGTTTGGGGATTGATACAGGGCTATGGGGAGAGAGTGGGGCAGTGGGATTAGTTTGGGGATTGATACAGGGCTATGGGGAGAGAGTGGGGCTGTGGGATTAGTGTGGGGATTGATACAGGGCTATGGGGAGAGAGTGGGGCAGTGGGATTAGTTTGGGGATTGATACAGGGCTATGGGGAGAGAGTGGGGCTGTGGGATTAGTGTGGGGATTGATACAGGGCTATGGGGAGAGAGTGGGGCAGTGGGATTAGTTTGGGGATTGATACAGGGCTATGGGGAGAGAGTGGGGCAGTGGGATTAGTTTGGGGATTGATACAGGGCTATGGGGAGAGAGTGGGGCATTGGGATTAGTTTGGGGATTGATACAGGGCTATGGGGAGAGAGTGGGGCAGTGGGATTAGTTTGGGGATTGATACAGGGCTATGGGGAGAGAGTGGGGCAGTGGGATTAGTTTGGTGATAGGCAGAGTGGAGGATGCCCCCAAGGTGCCGGCCATGCCCACCCCTGGTACCACCCGCCCGTGTAAAAAGGCAAAGGACAGGGGAGGTGGCAGCCTAAATGCAGGGGCCACAAGGGAAGGCGCCGCAGGGCAATAGCAGAGCGGGGCAGCATCCTTCAGCCCTGGAGGGGCCAAAAGTAATGTCCAAAGCTGCCCAAACCCCCCGCAGGTGGCAAAGCGGCCGGACGGCACTCTTCAGCCCTGCCAGAGCCCAAAACAAAGTATCTCGCTCCAGCCCCAGGTGGTCCCACTCCCACCTCAGGCAGAGGGGTGGGAGGACAGGAGGCCGGGCCTGCAGCCCTGGAATGGTCCCACTCCCACCTCAGGCAGAGGGGTGGGAGGACAGGGTCCGCAGTCCTGGATGGTCCCACTCCCACCTCAGGCAGAGGGGTGGGAGGACAGGAGGCCGGGCCTGCAGCCCTGGATGGTCCCACTCCCACCTCAGGCAGAGGGGTGGGAGGACAGGAGGCTGGGCCTGCAGCCCTGGATGGTCCCAGTCCCACCTCAGGCAGAGGGGTGGGAGGACAGGGTCCGCAGTCCCCAATGGTCCCACTCCCACCTCAGGCAGAGGGGTGGGAGGACAGACTCCGCAGTCCCCGATGGTCCCAGTCCCACCTCAGGCAGAGGGGTGGGAGGACAGGGTCCGCAGTCCCCAATGGTCTCACTCCCACCTCAGGCAGAGGGGTGGGAGGACAGGGTCCGCAACCCCCAATGGTCCCACTCCCACCTCAGACAGAGGGGTGGGAGGACAGGGTCCGCAGTCCCCAATCTCCCACTCCCACCTCAGGCAGAGGGGTGGGAGGACAAGGTCCCCAGTCCCCGATGGTCCCACTCCCACCTCAGGCAGAGGGGTGGGGGGACAGGGTCCGCAGTCCCCAATGGTCCCACTCCCACCTCAGGCAGAGGGGTGGGAGGACAGAGTCCGCAGTCCCCAATGGTCCCACTCCCACCTCAGGCAGAGGGGTGGGAGGACAGAGTCCGCAGTCCCCAATGGTCTCAGTCCCACCTCAGGCAGAGGGGTGGGAGGACAGAGTCCGCAGTCCCCGATGGTCCCACTCCCACCTCAGGCAGAGGGGTGGGGGGACAGGGCCGCAGTCCCCAAAGGTCCCACTCCCACCTCAGGCAGAGGGGTGGGAGGACAGAGTCCGCAGTCCCCGATGGTCCCACTCCCACCTCAGGCAGAGGGGTGGGAGGACAGGGTCCGCAGTCCCCAATGGTCTCAGTCCCACCTCAGGCAGAGGGGTGGGAGGACAAGGTCCCCAGTCCCCGATGGTCCCACTCCCACCTCAGGCAGAGGGGTGGGGGGACAGGGTCCGCAGTCCCCAATGGTCCCACTCCCACCTCAGGCAGAGGGGTGGGAGGACAGAGTCCGCAGTCCCCAATGGTCCCACTCCCACCTCAGGCAGAGGGGTGGGAGGACAGAGTCCGCAGTCCCCAATGGTCTCAGTCCCACCTCAGGCAGAGGGGTGGGAGGACAGAGTCCGCAGTCCCCGATGGTCCCACTCCCACCTCAGGCAGAGGGGTGGGGGGACAGGGCCGCAGTCCCCAAAGGTCCCACTCCCACCTCAGGCAGAGGGGTGGGAGGACAGAGTCCGCAGTCCCCGATGGTCCCACTCCCACCTCAGGCAGAGGGGTGGGAGGACAGAGTCCGCAGTACCCGATGGTCCCAGTCCCACCTCAGGCAGAGGGGTGGGAGGACAGGGTCCGCAGTCCCCGATGGTCCCACTCCCACCTCAGGCAGAGGGGTGGGAGGACAGGGTCCGCAGTCCCCGATGGTCCAAGTCCCACCTCAGGCAGAGGGGTGGGAGGACAGAGTCCGCAGACCCCAATGGTCCCACTCCTACCTCAGGCAGAGGGTGGGAGGACAGAGTCCGCAGTCCCCAATGGTCCCACTCACACCTCAGGCAGAGGGGTGGGAGGACAGGGTCCGCAGTCCCGAATGGTCTCAGTCCCACCTCAGGCAGAGGGGTGGGAGGACAGAGTCCGCAGTCCCCGATGGTCTCAGTCCCACCTCAGGCAGAGGGGTGGGAGGACAGAGTCCGCAGTCCCCGATGGTCCCAGTCCCACCTCAGGCAGAGGGGTGGGAGGACAGGGTCCGCAGTCCCCAATGGTCCCACTCCCACCTCAGGCAGAGGGGTGGGAGGACAGGAGGCTGGGTCTGCAGCCCTGGATGGTGCCAGTCCCACCTCAGGCAGAGGGGTGGGAGGGACAGGAGGCTGGGCCTGCAGCCCGAATGGTCCCAGTCCCACCTCAGGCAGAGGGGTGGGAGGAGAGGAGGCTGGGCCTGCAGCCCTGGATGGTCCCACTCCCACCTCAGGCAGAGGGGCGGGAGGACAGGAGGCTGGGCCTGCAGCCTGGATGGTCCCACTCACACCTCAGGCAGAGGGGTGGGAGGACAGGAGGCTGGGCCTGCAGCCCTGGATGGTCCCAGTCCAACCTCAGGCAGAGGGGTGGGAGGACAGGAGGCCGGGCCTGCAGCCCTGGATGGTCCCACTCCCACCTCAGGCAGAGGGGTCGGAGGACAGGAGGCCGGGCCTGCAGCCCTGGATGATCCCACTCCCACCTCAGGCAGAGGGGTGGGAGGACAGGAGGCTGGGCCTGCAGCCCTGGATGGTCCCACTCCCACCTCAGGCAGAGGGGCGGGAGGACAGGAGGCTGGGCCTGCAGCCCTGGATGGTCCCACTCCCACCTCAGGCAGAGGGGTGGGAGGACAGGAGGCTGGGCCTGCAGCCCTGGATGGTCCCACTCCCACCAGACACAACACAAGGTGGGGCAGGTAGGATCGGGGAACTCCACTTCCTCACACCACCAACAGCTCTCACTTCAAGCTCTCTCACTTCACACTGAAGCTCCACTCAGCAACACACACAGACACACACTGAACAAGAGGGGCAATGTTTTCAGTGAAGTGGGAGGATTGGTCCCTCAGACTCAGATTTATCCTCAGTGAGCTGTGAGCAAACTCCAGCCCCAGTCTCTGACACGTGTGGAATGTCTGCCTCTGAGGACAGCTCACTATTGACATGTAAATGACTGACAAGAGATACCAATCTCCTTACTGTTGATAAATGACACAGCATTGGATCCAGCAACTGCTGTCTTAACACAATCCTCCCACAGGGACCACATTTCTGTATAACAGAATTGAAGCATAAGTTAAAATTCTATTGGGACATGATTAGAAACAGTATTGGTTGAGATCTCCTCAGAGATCTGTGTGCAGACCTACCCCCTGACTGTCTGTCATGAATGTTTTCAGTCTGTCCGCTGTGATTATTTACTAAAGATGTGTCTTCACAGGAGAGGCCAGAGGCATTTGTCCTGTCTGTGGTTATGTTAATTCAGGGCACAGCAACAGATCTAGCAAAGTCCTGTGCTTACTTCAGTCTTGATGTTAATATTCATTTCCTCCTGAGTTTCTGACTAGTTTGGGATGTCTATTCGTCTGTCTCCCAAGGACAGCTTTCTATACTCTGAGTAAAGACCGGCAAGGAACCCCAGGACATTGCTGTCGTGGGAGTCTTTGACGGGGACAATCTTATTCTGTTCCTCACAGACAGATTTCCTCAGTGAGCTGCTCTATAAATTGGGATTCAATTTGATTTTTCGCACTGGGAGATGTAAAGCTTATTCCTGAATAAATACAGGGTCATCGGCAACAACATCATTTTAATAGACAGAGGGGTTCAATGGGATTTTTCACTGAATTCCTCTGATGTCAATTTCTGAGATTAGAATTAAAAATGAAACAATTTGGATTCAATGAAAACGGTCAGTTTGATAACCCCAACTGATTTCTGGTAACACACCCCTGACGCTCCTCTCTCACCTTGTTTTTAATTTGGGGGATTCTGCAGGCAGCTTGTGCACAGGAAGAGCCCAAAAATGGGGCACTTTCAGAATTAAGTTCAGAGTCTCTGAAGATGGATTTCTTTCTCTCTTTCTACTCGAAGGTGTACAAACTGACAGCACGCAGATTGATTGCACAGTAAGATTCCACAGTCAGAAATGTGATCATGGTGGAAAATACCCCACAGGGCTATGGGGAGAGCGGGATTAGTTTGGGGATTTACCCTGGGCTGTGGGGAGAGTGGGATTAGTTTGGGAATGACCCAGGGCTATGGGAGAGTGGGATTCGTTTGGGGATTCACACAGGGCTGTGGGGAGAGTGGGATTCGTTTGGGAATGACCCAGGGCTATGGGAGAGTGGGATTAGTTTGGGGATTGACACAGGGCTGTGGGGATTAGTTTGGGAATGACCCAGGGCTATGGGAGAGTGGGATTAGTTTGGGGATTGACACAGGGCTGTGGGGATTAGTTTGGGAATGACCCAGGGCTATGGGAGAGTGGGATTAGTTTGGGGATTGACACAGGGCTGTGGGGAGAGTGGGATTAGTTTGGGGATGACACAGGGCTGTGGGGAGAGTGAGATTAGTATTGGGGATTGACCAGGGCAGTGGGGAGAGTGGGATCAGTTTGGGATTGATCCGGGACTGTGGGGGTAGTTGCATTAGTTTGGGGATTGCCACAGGGCTGTGGAGAGAGTGGGATTAGTATTGGAGATTCACCCAGGGCTGTGGGGAGAGTGGGATTAGTTTGGGGATTGATACAGGGCTGTGGGGAGAGTGGGATTAGTTTGGGGATTGACACAGGGCTATGGTGAGAGTGGGATTAGTTTGGGGATTGACACTGGGCTATGTGGAGAGCGTGGGGCAGTGGGATTAGTTTGGGGATTGATACAGGGTTACATGGAGAGAGTGGGGCAGAGCAATTAGTCTGGGGATTGATACAGGGATATGGGGAGAGAGTTGGGCAGTGGAATTAGTTTGGGGATTGATACAGGGCTATGGGGAGAGAGCCGGACAGTGGGATTAGTTTGGGGATTGATAAAGAGTTACAGGGAGAGTGTGGGGCAGTGGGATTAGTTTGGGGATTGATACAGGGCTTTGGGGAGAGAGTGGGGCTGTGGGATTAGTTTGGGGATTGATACAGATTTACAGGGAGAGTGTGGGGCAGTGGGATTCGTTTGGGGATTGATGCAGGGCTTTGGGGAGAGAGTGGGGCAGTGGGATCAGTTTGGGATTGATACAGGTCTATGGGGAGAAAGAGGGGCAGTGGGATTAGTTTTGAATGATACAGGGCTATGGGGTGAGAGTGGGGCAGTGGAATTAGTTTGGGATTGATACAGGGCTATGGGGAGAGAGTGGGGCAGTGGGATTAGTTTCGAAATAATACAGGGCTATGGGGAGAGAGTGAGGCAGTGGGATTAGTTTGGGAATGATACAGGGCTACGGGGAGAAAGTGGGGCAGTGGGATTATTTTGGGAATAATACAGGGCTATGGGGAGAGAGTGGGGCAGTGGGATTAGTTTGGGGTTGATACAGGGCTATGGGGTGAGAGTGGGGCAGTGGGATTAGTTTGGGGATTGATACAGGGCTTTGGGGAGCGAGTGGGGCAGTGGGATTAGTTTGATGATTGATACAGGGCTATGGGGAGAGAGTGGGACAGTGGGATTAGTTTGGGGATTTATACAGGGCTATGGGGAGAGAGTGGGGCTGTGGGATTAGTGTGGGGATTGATACAGGGCTATGGGGAGAGAGTGGGGCAGTGGGATTAGTTTGGGATTGATACAGGGCTATAGGGTGAGAGTGGGGTGGTGGGATTAGTTTGGGGATTGATACAGGGCTATGGGGAGAGAGTGGGGCAGTGGGATTAGTTTGGGGATTGATACAGGGCTATGGGGAGAGAGTGGGGCTGTGGGATTAGTGTGGGGATTGATACAGGGCTATGGGGAGAGAGTGGGGCAGTGGGATTAGTTTGGGGATTGATACAGGGCTATGGGGAGAGAGTGGGGCTGTGGGATTAGTGTGGGGATTGATACAGGGCTATGGGGAGAGAGTGGGGCAGTGGGATTAGTTTGGGGATTGATACAGGGCTATGGGGAGAGAGTGGGGCAGTGGGATTAGTTTGGGGATTGATACAGGGCTATGGGGAGAGAGTGGGGCAGTGGGATTAGTTTGGGGATTGATACAGGGCTATGGGGAGAGAGTGGGGCAGTGGGATTAGTTTGGGGATTGATACAGGGCTATGGGGAGAGAGTGGGGCAGTGGGATTAGTTTGGTGATTGGCAGAGTGGAGGATGCCCCCAAGGTGCCGGCCATGCCCACCCCTGGTACCACCCGCCCGTGTAAAAAGGCAAAGGACAGGGGAGGTGGCAGCCTAAATGCAGGGGCCACAAGGGAAGGCGCCGCAGGGCAATAGCAGAGCGGGGCAGCATCCTTCAGCCCTGGAGGGGCCAAAAGTAATGTCCAAAGCTGCCCAAACCCCCCGCAGGTGGCAAAGCGGCCGGACGGCACTCTTCAGCCCTGCCAGAGCCCAAAACAAAGTATCTCGCTCCAGCCCCAGGTGGTCCCACTCCCACCTCAGGCAGAGGGGTGGGAGGACAGGAGGCCGGGCCTGCAGCCCTGGAATGGTCCCACTCCCACCTCAGGCAGAGGGGTGGGAGGACAGGGTCCGCAGTCCTGGATGGTCCCACTCCCACCTCAGGCAGAGGGGTGGGAGGACAGGAGGCCGGGCCTGCAGCCCTGGATGGTCCCACTCCCACCTCAGGCAGAGGGGTGGGAGGACAGGAGGCTGGGCCTGCAGCCCTGGATGGTCCCACTCCCACCTCAGACAGAGGGGTGGGAGGACAGGAGGCTGGGCCTGCAGCCCTGGATGGTCCCACTCCCACCTCAGGCAGAGGGGTGGGGGGGACAGGAGGCTGGGCCTGCAGCCCTGGATGGTCACACTCCCACCTCAGACAGAGGGGTGATCAAACCGTGATCTTTATAAATGATGAGAAGGCGGAAACAGTGGAAGTTTAAACTGGACAGATATTTCACAGCTGGATTCACACAATACAGACAGTAATGTATCGTAGATTGTGGAAGGGCCACAAATGTTGTCAAATGCAGGACGTGGGGTCCCTCAATGTTTCAATCTTGCTGAGAGACTGTCAGCCCACAGGGACAACATTTCTGTTTAATAGGACTGATGGACAAGTTAAAATAGTTCCGTTTCAAAGTTTAAAATAACCAGTCATTGCTCTGTGCAGCTTTCGGAATCTGTCAGTGGAATTTACTTCACACAGGCAAGTTTAACAAGTGTATGGGGAACTGATTAGAAGTTTTGATGGAGATATTCATGCATTATGGAAATGTGTGAGATCTTTTTAGGGTTGGGAAATGGATTGAGGATCAAAGGATGCAGTTGTTTTTTAACTACATTAGACTGAGAGCCTTGAAGATTCACAACTTCCATGTGCTGTGAGAAAGGATTGATTAACCAAGGCCTATTATTCAAATACTTCAGACAAGTGAATAAGCTACAGGAACATTGAATATACAGACAGAGACAAGCAGACACCTGTAATCGGAGCTTAAACTTCACGTTTGAATGTGAAGGGCTGAAATAAACAAGAGTCCACCCTGGGATTCTGTGCAATTTAAGTTCTGCTTTTCCAAAAAATAAAAATAACTATCTGCAATGAAAAATTCCTTGGACAGGACAGAGGGATGTTGACTCTGTATTTAAGCCCAGACAGTATTTGTGTTGTGAGTGTTTGATGGGCAGTGTAGACGGAGCTTTACTCTGAAACACTGGAATTCAGTCTCAGGGCTGATTTAATCACATGATTCAGAATAATAATTGATATTGTACATCTCGTGTGTGTCTCAGTGTCAGCTGCGAAACATGTACAGCACAATCTCATCCTGTTTCTGTCTCTCTCTCTGAAATTAGCTGGTCCATTTCCTAAATTCCCACCTTTCAAAAGGGCTCCATTGCCTGTGAAACAGTTTGTGATACACAAAGGTTATGAAAAGTGCTTCAGAAAAGTCTGTCCCCAAGCTGCTGTGAGGATGTTCAGAGTCAGTGTGTGACTTGGGTCACACACAGGCCAGATACACCTCTCCAAGTTAAAGGTGGAGAATGGATCTCGCTCCATTTGAAAGATGTATTGACCCAGTCTGTCTGAGTTTTAGTATCTGTTTTTCTGTACACATGTGTGTGTGTTGAGGTGGGGGGGGGGTTATGTGTGGCATTCTTTACGCGGCACTGGAAGTTACACGGTAGCACAGTGGGTAGCACTGCGGCCTCACAGCTCCAGAGCCCCAGGTTCGAATACCGGCTTGGGTCGCAGTCTGTGCGGAGTCTGCACGTTCTCCGCTTGTCCGCGTGGGTTTCTCCCGGGTGCTCCGGTTTCCCCCCTGACGTCCCGAAGGACGTGCTGTTTGGTGAATTGGACATCATGTATTCTCCCTCAGTGTACCCGAACAGGCGCCAGAGTTTGGAGACTAGGGACTTTTCTCAGTAACTTCATTGCAGTGTGTTACTGTGTGTCTGTGTGTGTCTGTGTGTGTGTGTGCCTGTGTGTGTGCCTGTGTGTGTGTATGCCTGTGTGTGCGTGTGTGTGTGTGCCTGTGTGTGTGCCTGTGTGTGTGCCTGTGTGTGTGTATGCCTGTGTGTGTGGGCGTGTATCTGTGTGTCTCAGTTTCACTTTGTTTAGTACTGATTGAAGATAATGAGATAGAAAGTTTGATAGAAAGTTTGGCAGCATTGTAGGTGCAAACAATAATGACAGAGACAGTGTGAACCCTGGAGAGAGCGCCATACCTGGGCCCACTCCCCTATCCCGTCGCTGTCACCCCACCTAACCTGAACATCTTTAGATACTGTGGGCAATTTGGATTGATCACCGCCAACCCACCTAACCTGCACGTCTTTGGGCGGTGGGAGGAAACCGGAGCACCCGGACAAAACGCACGCAGACACGGGGAGGACGTCCAGACTCCGCACAGACAGTGACCCAAGCCGGGAATCGAACCTGGGACCCTGTAGCTGTGAGGCAGCAGTGCTAACCACTGTTCAGTCCCGGCTCTGGGTCACTGTCCGTGTGGAGTTTGCACATTCTCCCCGTGTTAGCCTGGGTTTCACCCCCACAACCCAAAGATGTGCAGGGCAGGTGGACTGGCCACACTAAGTTGCCCCTGAATTGGAAAAACTGAACTGGGCTCTGAATTTATTGAAAAAATATTTTTATTGCCATTTCCACAATTCTGTGCATTGCGGCTTGTTTACATTTCTCAGAGAGTGAAAAGGCTTTCTCTTACGTTTCTATCGTTACAAACTGTTGCCGTTCAGTTCGGCGTGTCTGCCCACCCCTAACCCTTCCCCTCTCTCCCCCGCAGACCCTCCGTGATGCCCTTCCGGGCCGACCTGGTCTGTGACCCCCTGCTCCTTGTTTACCCCCTTACCCTCCTTTCTTTTCTCCCTCCATCGGTTTCAGCCGTGTTCTTTCAGTGGATTGGGGGGGGGGGGGTTCCCCCTCTCCATCCCTCTCGGTGGGGGGGTGGTTCCCCCCACTCCACAACTCTCGGTGGGGGGGATTCCCCCCTCCATCTCTCTCGGTGTGGGGGGATTCGCCCTCTCCATCTCTCTCGGTGTGGGGGGATTCCCCCCTCCATCTCTCTCGGTGTGGGAGGATTCCCCCCCCCTCCATCTCTCTCGGTGTGGGGGGATTCCCCCCCTCCATCTCTCTCGGTGTGGGGGGATTCCCCCCCTCCATCTCTCTCGGTGTGGGGGGATTCCCCCCCTCCATCTCTCTCGGTGGTGGGGGGGGTTTCCCCTCTCCATCTCTCTCGGTGTGGGGGGATTCCCCCCCTCCATCTCTCTCGGTGGTGGGGGGGTTTCCCCTCTCCATCTCTCTCGGTGGGTGGGGGGGGGGGGTTCCCCCACTCCATCTCTCACGGTGGGGCGGGGGTTCCCCCTCTCCATCCCTCTCGGTGGGGTGGGGGTTCCCCCCTCTCCATCCCTCTCGGTGGGGGGGTCCCCCCTCCCCATCCCTCTCGGTGGGGGGCGGGGGTTCCCCCCACTCCACAACTCTCGGTGGGGGGGGGATTTACCCCTCCATCTCTCTCGGTGTGGGGGGATTCGCCCTCTCCATCTCTCTCGGTGTGGGGGGATTCCCCCCTCCATCTCTCTCGGTGGTGGGGGGGTTTCCCCTCTCCATCTCTCTCGGTGGGGGGGGGGTTCCCCCACTCCATCTCTCTCGGTGGGGTGGGGGTTCCCCCCTCTCCATCTCTCTCGGTGGGGGGGTCCCCCCTCTCCATCTCTCTCGGTGGGGGGCCCCCCGTCTCCATCACTCTCGGTGGGGAGGTGGCTGTTCCCCCCTCTCCATCTCTCTCATAGAACATTACAACGCAGTACAGGCCCTTCGGCCCTCGATGTTGCGCCGACCTGTGAAACCACTCTGAAGCCCATCTACACTATTCCCTTATCGTCCATATGTCTATCCAATGACCATTTGAATGCCCTTAGTGTTGGCGAGTCCACTACTGTTGCAGGCAGAGCATTCCACGCCCTTACTACTCTCTGAGTAAAGAACCTACCTCTGACATCTGTCTTATATCTATCTCCCCTCAATTTAAAGCTATGTCCCCTCGTGCTAGACATCACCATCCGAGGAAAAAGGCTCTCACTGTCCACCCTATCCAATCCTCTGATCATCTTGTATGCCTCAATTAAGTCACCTCTTAACTTTCTTCTCTCTAACGAAAACAGCCTCAAGTCCCTCAGCCTTTCCTCATAAGATCTTCCCTCCATAACCAGGCAACATTCTGGTAAATCTCCTCTGCACCCTTTCCAATGCTTCCACATCCTTCCTATAATGCGGCGACCAGAATTGCACGCAATACTACAAATGCGGCCGCACCAGAGTTTTGTACAGCTGCAACATGACCTCATGGCTCCGAAATTCAGACACTCTACCAATAAAAGCTAACACACCGTACACCTTCTTAACAACCCTCTCAACCTGAGTGGCAACTTTCAGGGATCTATGTACATGGACACCGAGATCTCTTTGCTCATCCACACTGCCAAGAATCTTACCATTAGCCCAGTACTCTGTCTTCCTGTTATTCCTTCCTGAATGAATCACCTCACATTTTTCTGCATTAAACTCCATTTGCCACCTCTCAGCCCAGCGCTGCAGCTTATCTATGTCCCTCTGTAACTTGTAACATCCTTCCGCACTGTCCACAACTCCACCGACTTTAGTGTCATCTGCAAATTTACTCACCCATCCTTCTGCGCCCTCCTCCAGGTCATTTATAAAAATGACAAACAGCAGTGGCCCCAATACAGATCCTTGTGGTACACCACTAGTAACTGGACTCCAGTCTGAACACGTCCCATCAACCACCACCCTTTGTCTTCTTCCAGCTAGCCAATTTCTGATCCAAACTGCTAAATCTTCCTGAATCCCATGCTTCCGTATTTTCTGCAGTAGCCTACTGTGGGGAACCTTGTCAAACGCGTTACTGAAATCCATATACACCACATCAACTGCTTTACCCTCATCCACCTGTTTCTCACCTTCTCAAATAACTCTATATGGTTTGTGAGGCACAACCTACCCTTCACAAAACCGTGTTGACTATGTCTAATCAAATTATTCCTTTCCAGATGATTATACACCCTATCTCTTAAAAACCTTTCCAAGATTTTGCCCACAACAGAAGTAAGGCTCACTGGTCTATATTTATCGGGGTTGTCTCTACTCCCCTTCTTGAACAAGGGGACAACATTTGCCAGAGAATCCTAGGATAAATCCCATCCGGCACAGGGGACTTGTCTATTTTCACCCTTTCCAGAATTGCTAACACCTCCTCCTTATGAACCTCAAGTCCTTCTAGTCGAGTAGCCTGAATCTCAGTATTCTCCTCGTCAACATTGTCTTTTTCCTGTGTGAATAGTGATGAAAAATATTCGTATCGCACCTCTCCTATCTCCACGGACTCTAAGCACAACTTCCCACTCCTGTCCTTGACTGGCCCTACTCTTACCCTAGTCATTCTTTTATTCCTGACATATCTGTAGAAAGCTTTAGGGTTATCCTTGATCCTACCTTCCAAAGACTTCTCATGTCCCCTTCTGGCTCTTCTTAGCTCCCTCTTTAGGTCCTTCCTAGCTAACTTGTAACTCTCGAGCGCCCTTACTGAACCTTCATGTCTCATCTTTACAGAAGCCTCCTTCCTTCTTCCTCTAGACAAGTGTTTCAACTGCCTTAGTAAACCACGGTTCCCTTGCTCGACCACTTCCTCCCTGTCTGACAGGTACATACTTATCAAGGACACGCAGTAGCTGTTCTTTGAACAAGCTCCACATTTCCATTGTGCACATCCCCTGCAGTTTTCCTCTCCGTCTCGGTGGGGGTGGGGGGGGGGGAAGAGTCCCCCCTCTCCATCTCTCTCGGTGGTGGGGTGTTCCCGCCTCTCTATCTCTCTCGGTGGGGGAGTCCCCCCTCTCCATCTCTCTCTTTGGGGGTGTCCCCCCTCTCCATCTCTCTCGGTGGGGGCAAAGTTCCCCCCTCTCCATCTCTCTCGGCGGGGGGGGGGGACCCCCTCTCCATCTCTCTCGGCGGGGGGTCCACCCTCTCCATCTCTCTCGGTGGAGGGGGAGTTCCCCCCTCTCCATCTCTCTCGGTGGGTGTGGGGGTTCCCGCCTCTCCATCTCTCTCGGCGGGGGGGGGGGGGTCCACCCTCTCCATCTCTCTCGGTGGAGGGGGAGTTCCCCCCTCTCCATCTCTCTCGGTGGGGGGGTCCCCCTCTCCATCTCTCTCGCTGGGGGAGTCCCCCCTCTCCATCTCTCTCGGTGGGGGGTCCCCCCTCTCCATCTCTCTCGGTGGTGGGGGGGTCGCCCTCTCCTTCTCTCTCAGCGGGGGGGGGGTCCACCCTCTCCATCTCTCTCGGTGGAGGGGGAGTTCTCCCCTCTCCATCTCTCTCGGTGGGGGCAGGGCTCCCCCCTCTCCATCTCTCTCGGTGGGGGGGGGGGCTCTCTATCTCTCTCGGCGGGGGAGAGATGGTCCACCCTCTCCATCTCTCTCGGTGGAGGGGGATTTCCCCCCTCTCCATCTCTCCCGGTGGGGGGGGGGGTTCCACCCTCTCCATCTCTCTCTCGGTGGGGGGTTCCCCCTTCTCCATCTCGCTTTGTGGGGGGGGGGGGTCTCCTTCTCCATATCTCTCGGTGGGGGAGGAGGGGGGTTCCACCAACTCCATCTCTCTCTGTGGGGGGGGGGGTACCCCTTCTCCATCTCGCTCGGTGGGGGGGGTCCTCTTCTCCATCTCTCTCGGTGGGGGAGGGGGTTCCCCTTCTCCATCTCTCTCGGTGCGGGGAGGCTGTTCTCCCCTCTCCATCTCTCTCGGACTCTGCGTCTCTCCGTCTCTCTCTGGGACTCTGCCAAAACAAAATCCACAACCAGCAGTCGGCCATTAGTATGTCAGTTCACAATGGCCATTGTATGTCAGTTCACGGTGGCCATTTTATGTCGGTTCACGGGAGCCATTTTATGTCAGTTCACAATAGCCATTTTATGTCAGTTAACAATGGACAGTTCATGTCAGGTCGCAATGGCCATTTTGTGTCAGTTCACAATGGACAGTTAATGTCAGTTCACGGGGGCCATTTTGTGTCAGGTCGCAATGGCCATTGTATGTCAGTTCAGAATGGCCATTTTATGTCAGTTCACGGTAGCCATTGTATGTCAGTTCACATTGGCCATTTATGTCAGTTCACAATGGCCATTTTATGTCAGTTCACATTGGCCATTTTATGTCAGTTCACGGGGGCCATTTTATGTCAGTTCACGGTGGCCATTGTATGTCAGTTCACATTGGCCATTTTATGTCAGTTCACTGTGGCCATTTTATGTCAGTTCACAATTGCCATTTTATGTCAGTTCACAATGGCCATTTTATGTCAGTTCACAATGGCCATTTTATGTCAGTTCACGGTGGCCATTGCATGTCAGTTCACAATGGCCATTTTATGTCAGTTTGCAATGGCCATTTCTTCTCAGTTGACGGTGGCCATTTTGTGTCAGTTCACGGTGGCCATTGTATGTCAGTTTACAATGGCCATTGCATGTCAGTTCACAATGGCCATTTTGTGTCAGTTTGCAATGGCCATTTTATCTCAGTTGCGGTGGCCAGTTCATGTCGGTTCACGGGGGCCATTTTATGTCAGTTCATGGTGGCCATTTTATATCAGTTCACGGGGGCCATTTATGTCAGTTCATGGTGGCTATTGTATGTCAGTTCACAATGGCCATTTTATGTCAGTTCACGGTGGCCATTTTATCTCAGTTCACAGTGGCCATTTTATGTCAGTTCACGGGGGCCATTTTATTCAGTCGATGGGTGCCATTTTATGTCAGTACACGGTGGCCATTTTATGTCAGTTCACGGTGGTCATTTTATGTCGGTTGACGGGGGCCTTTTTATGTCTGCTCGCAATGGCCATTTTATGTCAGTTCACGGCGGCCATTGTATGTCAGTTCACGGCAGCCATTTTATGTCAGTTCATGGTGTCCTCTGTATGTCAGTTCACAATGGCCATTTTATGTCAGTTCACAATGACCATTTTATGTCAGTTCACGGTGGCCATTGTATGTCAGTTCACAATGGCCATTTTATGTCCATTTGCAATGGCCATTTTATGTCAGTTCACGGTGGCCATTGTATGTCCGTTCACAATGCCCATTTTATGTCAGTTTGCAATGGCCATTTTATCTCAGTTGTGGTGGCCAGTTCATGTGGGTTCACGGGGGCCATTTTATGTCAGTTCACGGTGGCCATTTTATGTCAGTTCACGGGGGCCATTTTATGTCAGTTCATGGTGGCTATTGTATGTCAGTTCACAATGGCCATTTTATTTTAGTTCATGGTGGCCATTTTATCTCAGTTCAAAGTGGCCATTTTATGTCAGTTCACGGGGGCCTTTTTATGTCAGGTCGCAATGGCCATTTTATGTCAGTTCACAATGGCCATTTTATGTCAGTTCATGGTGGCCATTGTATGTCAGTTCACAATGGCCATTGTATGTCAGTTCACAATGGCCATTTTATGTCAGTTTGCCATGGCCATTTTTCTTCAGTTGACGGTGGCCATTTTATGTCAGTTCACAGTTGCCATTTTATGTCAGTTCACGGGGTGCATTTTAAGACAGTTCACAATGGCCATTTTATGTCAGTTCACAATGGCCATTTTATGTCAGTTCATGGTGGCCATTGTATGTCAGTTCACAATGGCCATTTTATGTCAGTTTGCAATGGCCATTTTTTATCAGTTGACGGTGGCCATTTTGTGTCAGTTCATGGTGGCCATTGCATGTCAGTTCACAATGGCCATTGTATGTCAGTTCACAATGGCCAGTTTATGTCAGTTTGCAATGGCCATTTTATCTCAGTTGCGGTGGCCAGTTCATGTCGGTTCACGGAGGCCATTTAATGTCAGTTCACGGTGGCCATTTTATGTCAGTTCAAGGAGGCCATTTTATTCAGTCAATGGGGGCCATTTTATGTCAGTTTACGGTGGCCATTTTATGTCAGTTCACGGCAGCCGTTTTATGTCAGTTCACGGTGGCCACTGTATGTCAGTTCACAATGGCCATTTTATGTCAGTTCACGGTGGCCATTGTATGTCAGTTCACATTGGCCATTTTATGTCAGTTCACAGTGGCCATTTTATGTCAGTTCACAATGGCCATTTTATGTCAGTTCACAATGGCCATTTTACGTCAATTTGCAATGGCCATTTTATGTCAGTTCACGGTGGCCATTGTATATCAGTTCACAATGGCCATTTTAAGTCAGTATGCAATGGCCATTTCATGTCAGTTCACGGTGGCCATTTTATGTCAGTTCACGGGGGCCATTTTATGTCAGTTCATGGTGGCCATTTATATGTCAGTTCACAATGGCCATTGTATGTCAGTTCACAATCGCTATTTTGTGTCAGTTCACGGTGGCCATTGTATGTCAGTTCACAATGGCCAGTTCATGTCAGTTTGCAATGGCCATTTTATCTCAGTTGCGGTGGCCAGTTCATGTCGGGTCACGGAGGCCATTTAATGTCAGTTCACGGTGGCCATTTTATGTCAGTTCAAGGAGGCCATTTTATTCAGTCAATGGGGGCCATTTTATGTCAGTTTACGGTGGCCATTTTATGTCAGTTCACGGCAGCCGTTTTATGTCAATTCACGGTGGCCACTGTATGTCAGTTCACAATGGCCATTTTATGTCAGTTCACGGTGGCCATTGTATGTCAGTTCACATTGGCCATTTTATGTCAGTTCACAGTGGCCATTTTATGTCAGTTCACAATGGCCATTTTATGTCAGTTCAATATGGCCATTTTACGTCAATTTGCAATGGCCATTTTATGTCAGTTCACGGTGGCCATTGTATATCAGTTCACAATGGCCATTTTAAGTCAGTATGCAATGGCCATTTTATCTCAGTTCACAGTGGCCATTTTATGTCAGTTCACGGGGGCCATTTTATTCAGTCGATGGGTGCCATTTTATGTCAGTACACGGTGGCCATTTTATGTCAGTTCACGGTGGTCATTTTATGTCGGTTGACGGGGGCCTTTTTATGTCTGCTCGCAATGGCCATTTTATCTCAGTTCACAGTGGCCATTTTATGTCAGTTCACGGGGGCCATTTTATTCAGTCGATGGGTGCCATTTTATGTCAGTACACGGTGGCCATTTTATGTCAGTTCACGGTGGTCATTTTATGTCGGTTGACGGGGGCCTTTTTATGTCTGCTCGCAATGGCCATTTTATGTCAGTTCACGGCGGCCATTGTATGTCAGTTCACGGCAGCCATTTTATGTCAGTTCATGGTGTCCTCTGTATGTCAGTTCACAATGGCCATTTTATGTCAGTTCACAATGACCATTTTATGTCAGTTCACGGTGGCCATTGTATGTCAGTTCACAATGGCCATTTTATGTCCATTTGCAATGGCCATTTTATGTCAGTTCACGGTGGCCATTGTATGTCCGTTCACAATGCCCATTTTATGTCAGTTTGCAATGGCCATTTTATCTCAGTTGTGGTATCCAGTTCATGTGGGTTCACGGGGGCCATTTTATGTCAGTTCACGGTGGCCATTTTATGTCAGTTCACGGGGGCCATTTTATGTCAGTTCATGGTGGCTATTGTATGTCAGTTCACAATGGCCATTTTATTTTAGTTCACGGTGGCCATTTTATCTCAGTTCAAAGTGGCCATTTTATGTCAGTTCACGGGGGCCTTTTTATGTCAGGTCGCAATGGCCATTTTATGTCAGTTCACAATGGCCATTTTATGTCAGTTCATGGTGGCCATTGTATGTCAGTTCACAATGGCCATTGTATGTCAGTTCACAATGGCCATTTTATGTCAGTTTGCCATGGCCATTTTTCTTCAGTTGACGGTGGCCATTTTATGTCAGTTCACAGTTGCCATTTTATGTCAGTTCACGGGGTGCATTTTAAGACAGTTCACAATGGCCATTTTATGTCAGTTCACAATGGCCATTTTATGTCAGTTCATGGTGGCCATTGTATGTCAGTTCACAATGGCCATTTTATGTCAGTTTGCAATGGCCATTTTTTATCAGTTGACGGTGGCCATTTTGTGTCAGTTCACGGTGGCCATTGCATGTCAGTTCACAATGGCCATTGTATGTCAGTTCACAATGGCCAGTTTATGTCAGTTTGCAATGGCCATTTTATCTCAGTTGCGGTGGCCAGTTCATGTCGGTTCACGGAGGCCATTTTATGTCAGTTCACAGTGGCCATTTTATGTCAGTTCACAATGGCCATTTTATGTCAGTTCACAATTGCCATTTTACGTCAATTTGCAATGGCCATTTTATGTCAGTTCACGGTGGCCATTGTATATCAGTTCACAATGGCCATTTTAAGTCAGTATGCAATGGCCATTTTATGTCAGTTCACGGTGGCCATTTTATGTCAGTTCACGGGGGCCATTTTATGTCAGTTCATGGTGGCCATTTATATGTCAGTTCACAATGGCCATTGTATGTCAGTTCACAATCGCTATTTTGTGTCAGTTCACGGTGGCCATTGTATGTCAGTTCACAATGGCCAGTTTATGTCAGTTTGCAATGGCCATTTTATCTCAGTTGCGGTGGCCAGTTCATGTCGGGTCACGGAGGCCATTTAATGTCAGTTCACGGTGGCCATTTTATGTCAGTTCAAGGAGGCCATTTTATTCAGTCAATGGGGGCCATTTTATGTCAGTTTACGGTGGCCATTTTATATCAGTTCACGGCAGCCGTTTTATGTCAGTTCACGGTGGCCACTGTATGTCACTTCACAATGGCCATTTTATGTCAGTTCACGGTGGCCATTGTATGTCAGTTCACATTGGCCATTTTATGTCAGTTCACAGTGGCGATTTTATGTCAGTTCACAATGGCCATTTTATGTCAGTTCACAATGGCCATTTTACGTCAATTTGCAATGGCCATTTTATGTCAGTTCACGGTGGCCATTGTATATCAGTTCACAATGGCCATTTTAAGTCAGTATGCAATGGCCATTTTATGTCAGTTCACGGTGGCCATTTAATGTCAGTTCACGGGGGCCATTTTATGTCAGTTCATGGTGGCCATTTATATGTCAGTTCACAATGGCCATTGTATGTCAGTTCACAATCGCTATTTTGTGTCAGTTCACGGTGGCCATTGTATGTCAGTTTACAATGGCCATTTTATGTCAGTTTGCAATGGCCATTTTATCTCAGTTGCGGTGGCCAGTACATGTCGGTTCACGGGGGCCATTTTATGTCAGTTCACGGTGGCCATTTTATGTCAGTTCACGGGGGCCATTTTATGTCAGTTCATGGTGGCCATTGTATGTCCGTTCACAATGGCCATTGCATGTCAGTTCACAATGGCCATTGTATGTCAGTTTACAATGGCCACTGCATGTCAGTTCACAATGGCCATTTTATGTCAGTATGCAATGGCCATTTTATCTCAGTTGCAGTGGCCAGTTCATGTCGGTTCACGGGGGCCATTTTATGTCAGTTCACGGTGGCCATTTTATGTCAGTTCACGGGGGCCAGCACTGCCTGTGCTCCACCCACACAGCCATCACTGTCAGTGCTCCCCCCACACATCCAGCACGGTCAGTGCTCCCCCCCACACAGCCAGCACTGTCAGTGCTCCACCCACACAGCAATCACTGCCAGTGCCTCGTCACAACAGCCAGCAATGTCAGTGCTCCCCCACACAGCCAGCACAGTCAGTGCTCCCCCCACACAGCCAGCACTGTCAGTGCTTCCACCACACATGCCAGCACTGTCAGTGCTCCCCCACACAGCCAGCACTGTCAGTGCTCCCACCACACAGCCAGCACTGTCAGTGCTCCCCCCACACAGCCAGCACTGTCAGTGCTCCCAACACACTGCCAGCACTGTCAGTGCTCCCCCACACAGCCAGCACTGTCAGTGCTCCCCCACACAGCCAGCACAGTCAGTGCTCCCCCACACAGCCAGCACTGTCAGTGCTTCCACCACACATGCCAGCACTGTCAGTGCTCCCCCACACAGCCAGCACTGTCAGTGCTCCCACCACACAGCCAGCACTGTCAGTGCTCCCCCCACACAGCCAGCACTGTCAGTGCTCCCAACACACGGCCAGCACTGACAGTGCTCCCCCACACAGCCAGCACTGTCAGTGCTCCCCCCACACAGCCATCACTGTCAGTGCTCCCCCACACAGCGAGCACAGTCAGTGCTCCCACCACACAGCCAGCACTGACAGGGCTCCCCCCACACAGCCAGCACTGTCAGTGCTCCCCCACACATAGCCAGCACTGTCAGTGCTCCCCCACACATCCAGCAGTCAGTGCTCCCACCACATAGCCAGCACTGTCAGTGCTCCCCCACACAGGCAGCAATGCCAGTGCTTCCACCACACCGCCAGCACTGTCAGTGCTCCCCCACACAGCCAGCACTGTCAGTGCTCCCCACACAGCCAGCACTGTCAGTGCTTCCCCCACACAGCCAGCACTGTCAGTGCTCCCCCACAGCCAGCACTGTCAGTGCTCCCCCACACAGCCAGCACTGTCAGTGCTCCCACCACACAGCCAGCACTGTCAGTGCTCCCACCCACACAGCCAGCACTGTCAGTGCTCCACCGCACAGCCAGCACTGTCAGTGCTCCCCCACACAGCCAGCAATGCCAGTGCTCCCACCACTCCGCCAGCACTGTCAGTGCTCCCCCCACACAGCCAGCACTGTCAGCGCTCCCCACACAGCCAGCACTGTCAGTGCTCCCCCCACACAGCCAGCACTGTCAGTGCTCCCCCACAGCCAGCACTGTCAGTGCTCCCACCACACATCCAGCACAGTCAGTGCTCCCCCCACACAGCCAGCACTGTCAGTGCTACCACCACACAGCCAGCACTGTCAGTGCTCCCCCCACACAGCCAGCACTGTCAGTGTTCCCCCACACAGCCAGCACTGTCAGTGCTCCACCCACACAGCCGGCACTGTCAGTGCTCCCACCACACAGCCAGCACTGTCAGTGCTCCCCCACACAGCCAGCACTGTCAGTGCTCCCACCACACATCCAGCACTGTCAGTGCTCCCCCCACACAGCCAGCACTGACAGTGCTCCCACCACACAGCCAGCACTGTCAGTGCTCCCCCTACACAGCCAGCACTGTCAGTGCTCCCCCACACAGCCAGCACTGTCAGTGCTCCACCCACACAGCCAGCACTGTCAGTGCTCCCACCACACAGCCAGCACTGTCAGTGCTCCGCCCACACAGCCAGCACTGTCAGTGCTCCCACCACACAGTCAGCACTGTCAGTGCTCCCCCCACACAGCCAGCACTGTCAGTGCTCCCCCACACAGCCAGCACTGTCAGTGCTCCCACCACACATCCAGCACTGTCAGTCCTCTCCCCACACAGCCAGCACTGTCAGTGCTCCCACCACACAGCCAGCACTGTCAGTGCTCCCCCACACAGCCAGACCTTTCAGTGATCCCCCCACACAGCCAGCACTGTCAGTGCTGCCACCACACAGCCAGCACTGCCAGTGATCCTCCCACACAGCCAGCACTGTCAGTGCTCACCCCACACAACCAGCACTGTCAGTGCTCCCCCCACACAGCCAGCACTGTCAGTGCTCCCGCACACAGCCAGCACTGTCAGTGCTCCCACCACACAGCCAGCACTGTCAGTGCTCCCAACACACAGCCAGCACTGTCAGTGCTCCCCCCACACAGCCAGCACTGCCAGTGCTCCCACCACACAGCCAGCACTGCCAGTGCTCCCATCACACAGCCAGCACTGCCAGTGCTCCATCCACACAGCCATCACCGTCAGAGCTCCGAACACACAGCCAGCACTGTCAGTGCTCCCACCACACAGCCAGCACTGTCAGTGCTCCCACCACACAGCCAGCACTGTCAGTGCTCCAACCCCACAGCCAGCACTGTCAGTGCGCACCCCACACAGCCAGCACTGTCAGTGCTCCCCCACACAGCCAGCACTGTCAGTCCTCCCCGCACACAGCCAGCACTGTCAGTGCTCCCCCACAGCCAGCACTGTCAGTGCTCCCCCACACAGCCAGCACTGTCAGTGCTTCCACCACACAGCCAGCACTGTCAGTGCACACCCCACACAGCCAGCACTGTCAGTGTTCCCCCCACACAGCCAGCACTGTCAGTGCTCCCACACACAGCCAGCACTGTCAGTGCTCCCCCACACAGCCAGCACTGTCAGTGCTCCCCCCACACAGCCAGCACTGTCAGTGCTCCCACCACACAACCAGCACTGTCAGTGCTCCCCCACACAGCCTGCACTGTCAGTTCTCCCACCACACAGCCAGCACTGTCAGTGCTCCCCCACACAGCCAGCACTGTCAGTGCTCCCCCACACAGCCAGCACTGTCAGTGCTCCCCCACACAGCCAGCACTGTCAGTGCTCCCCGCACACAGCCAGCACTGTCAGTGCTCCCCCCACAGCCAGCACTGTCAGTGCTCCCCCCACACAGCCAGCACTGTCAGTGCTCCCACCACACAGCCAGCACTGTCAGTGCTCACCCCACACAGCCAGCACTTTCAGTGCTCCACCCACACAGCAATCACTGCCAGTGCCTCGTCACAACAGCCAGCAATGTCAGTGCTCCCCACACAGCCAGCACTGTCAGTGCTCCCCCACACAGCCAGCATTGTCAGTGCTTCCACCACACAGCCAGCACTGTCAGTGTTCCCTCACACAGCCAGCACTGTCAGTGCTCCCCCACAGAGACAGCACTGTCAGTGCTCCCCACACAGCCAGCACTGTCAGTGCTCCCCCACACAGCCAGCACTGTCAGTGCTCCCCCACAGAGCCAGCACTGTCAGTGTTCCCACCACACAGCCAGCACTGTCAGTGCTCCCCCACACAGCCAGCACTGTCAGTGCTCCCACCACACAGCCAGCACTGTCAGTGCTCCCACCACACAGCCAGCACTGTCAGCGCTCCCCCACACAGCCAGCACTGTCAGTGCTCCCACCACACAGCCAGCACTGTCAGTGCTCCCACCACAAAGCCAGCACTGTCAGCGCTCCCCCACTCAGCCAGCACTGTCAGTGCTCCCCCACAAAGCCAGCACTGTCAGTGCTCCCACCACAAAGCCAGCACTGTCAGTGCTCCTACCACACAGCCAGCACTGTCAGTGCTCCCACCACACAGCCAGCACTGTCAGTGCTCCCACCACACAGCCAGCACTGTCAGTGCTCCCACCACACAGCCAGCACTGTCACTGCTCCCCCCACACAGCCAGCACTGTCAGTGCTCCCCACACAGCCAGCCCTTCCAGTGATCCCCCCACACAGCCAGCACTGTCAGTGCTCCCCCCACACAGCCAGCACTGTCAGTGCTCACCCCACACAGCCAGCACTCTCAGTGCTCCCAACACACAGCCAGCACTGTCAGTGCTCCCCCCACACAGCCAGAACTGCCAGTGCTCACACCACACAGCCAGCACTGCCAGTGCTCCCATCACACAGCAAGCACTGCCAGTGCTCCACCCACACAGCCAGCACTGTCAGTGCTCCCACCCACAGCCAGCACTGTCAGTGCTCCCACCACACAGCCAGCACTGTCAGTGCTCCCACCCCACAGCCAGCACTGTCAGTGCTCACCCCACACAGCCAGCACTGTCAGTGCTCCCCCACACAGCCAGCACTGTCAGTGCTCCCCCACACAGCCAGCACTGTCAGTGCTCCCCGCACACAGCCAGCACTGTCAGTGCTCCCCCCACAGCCAGCACTGTCAGTGCTCCCTCCACACAGCCAGCATTGTCAGTGCTCCCACCACACAGCCAGCACTGTCAGTGCTCACCCCACACAGCCAGCACTGTCAGTGCTCCACCCACACAGCAATCACTGCCTGTGCCTCGTCACAACAGCCAGCAATGTCAGTGCTCCCCCACACAGCCAGCACTGTCAGTGCTCCCCCCACACAGCCAGCACTGTCAGTGCTTCCACCACACAGCCAGCACTGTCAGTGCTCCCCACACAGCCAGCACTGTCAGTGCTCCCACCACACAGCCAGCACTGTCAGTGCTCCCCCACACAGCCAGCACTGTCAGTGCTCCCAACACACAGCCAGCACTGTCAGTGCTCCACCACACAGCCAGCACTGTCAGTGCTCCCCCCACACAGCCAGCACTGTCAGTGCTCCCCCACACAGCGAGCACTGTCAGTGCTCCCCCACACAGCCAGCACTGTCAGTGCTCCCCCCACACAGCCAACACTGTCAGTGCTCACCCACACAGCCAGCACTGTCAGTGCTCCTACCACACAGCCAGCACTGTCAGTGCTCCCACCACACAGCCAGCACTGTCAGTGCTCCCCCACACAGCCAGCACTGTCAGTGCTCCCACCACACAGCCAGCACTGCCAGTGCTCCCACCACTCAGCCAGCACTGTCAGCGCTCCCCCACACAGCCAGCACTGTCAGTGCTCCCCCACACAGCCAGCACTGTCAGTGCTCCCACCACACAGCCAGCACTGTCAGTGCTCCCCCCACACAGCCAGAACTGCCAGTGCTCACACCACACAGCCAGCACTGCCAGTGCTCCCATCACACAGCAAGCACTGCCAGTGCTCCACCCACACAGCCAGCACTGTCAGTGCTCCCACCACACAGCCAGCACTGTCAGTGCTCCCACCACACAGCCAGCACTGTCGGTGCTCCCACCCCACAGCCAGCACTGTCAGTGCTCACCCCACACAGCCAGCACTGTCAGTGCTCCCCCACACAGCCAGCACTGTCAGTGCTCCCCCACACAGCCAGCACTGTCAGTGCTCCCCGCACACAGCCAGCACTGTCAGTGCTCCCCCACAGCCAGCACTGTCAGTGCTCCCCCCACACAGCCAGCATTGTCAGTGCTCCCACCACACAGCCAGCACTGTCAGTGCTCACCCCACACAGCCAGCACTGTCAGTTCTCCACCCACACAGCAATCACTGCCTGTGCCTCGTCACAACAGCCAGCAATGTCAGTGCTCCCCCACACAGCCAGCACTGTCAGTGCTCCCCCCACACAGCCAGCACTGTCAGTGCTTCCACCACACAGCCAGCACTGTCAGTGCTCCCCCACACAGCCAGCACTGTCAGTGCTCCCACCAAACAGCCAGCACTGTCAGTGCTCCCCCACACAGCCAGCACTGTCAGTGCTCCCAACACACAGCCAGCACTGTCAGTGCTCCCCCACACAGCCAGCACTGTCAGTGCTCCCCCCACACAGCCAGCACTGTCAGTGCTCCCCCCACACAGCGAGCACTGTCAGTGCTCCCCCACACAGCCAGCACTGTCAGTGCTCCCCCCACACAGCCAGCACTGTCAGTGCTCACCCACACAGCCAGCACTGTCAGTGCTCCTACCACACAGCCAGCACTGTCAGTGCTCCCACCACACAGCCAGCACTGTCAGTGCTCCCCCACACAGCCAGCACTGTCAGTGCTCCCACCACACAGCCAGCACTGTCAGTGCTCCCCCACACAGCCAGCACTGTCAGTGCTCCCACCACACAGCCAGCACTGCCAGTGCTCCCACCACCCAGCCAGCACTGTCAGCGCTCCCCCACACAGCCAGCACTGTCAGTGCTCCCCCACACAGCCAGCACTGTCAGTGCTCCCACCACACAGCCAGCACTGTCAGTGCTCCCCCACACAGCCAGCACTGTCAGTGCTCCCACCACACAGCCAGCACTGTCAGTGCTCCCCCACACAGCCAGCACTGTCCGTGCTCCCACCACACAGCCAGCACTGTCAGTGCTCCCACCACACAGCCAGCACTGTCAGTGCTCCCCCACACAGCCAGCACTGTCAGTGCTCACCCCACACAGCCAGCACTGTCAGTGCTCCCAACACACAGCCAGCACTGTCAGTGCTCCCCCCCCACACAGCCAGAACTGCCAGTGCTCACACCACACAGCCAGCACTGCCAGTGCTCCCATCACACAGCAAGCACTGCCAGTGCTCCACCCACACAGCCAGCACTGTCAGTGCTCCCACCACACAGCCAGCACTGTCAGTGCTCCCACCACACAGCCAGCACTGTCAGTGCTCCCACCCCACAGCCAGCACTGTCAGTGCTCCCCCCACACATCCAGCACGGTCAGTGCTCCCCCCCACACAGCCAGCCCTGTCAGTGCTCCACCCACACAGCAATCACTGCCAGTGCCTCGTCACAACAGCCAGCAATGTCAGTGCTCCCCCACACAGCCAGCACAGTCAGTGCTCCCCCCACACAGCCAGCACTGTCAGTGCTTCCACCACACATGCCAGCACTGTCAGTGCTCCCCCACACAGCCAGCACTGTCAGTGCTCCCACCACACAGCCAGCACTGTCAGTGCTCCCCCCACACACCCAGCACTGTCAGTGCTCCCAACACACTGCCAGCACTGTCAGTGCTCCCCCACACAGCCAGCACTGTCAGTGCTTCCCCACACAGCCAGCACAGTCAGTGCTCCCCCCACACAGCCAGCACTGTCAGTGCTTCCACCACACATGCCAGCACTGTCAGTGCTCCCCCACACAGCCAGCACTGTCAGTGCTCCCACCACACAGCCAGCACTGTCAGTGCTCCCCCCACACAGCCAGCACTGTCAGTGCTCCCAACACACGGACAGCACTGTCAGTGCTCCCCCACACAGCCAGCACTGTCAGTGCTCCCCCCACACAGCCATCACTGTCAGTGCTCCCCCACACAGCGAGCACAGTCAGTGCTCCCACCACACAGCCAGCACTGACAGGGCTCCCCCCACACAGCCAGCACTGTCAGTGCTCCCCACACATAGCCAGCACTGTCAGTGCTCCCCCACACATCCAGCAGTCAGTGCTCCCACCACATAGCCAGCACTGTCAGTGCTCCCCCACACAGGCAGCAATGCCAGTGCTTCCACCACACCGCCAGCACTGTCAGTGCTCCCCCACACAGCCAGCACTGTCAGTCCTCCCCACACAGCCAGCACTGTCAGTGCTCCCCCCACACAGCCAGCACTGTCAGTGCTCCCCCACACAGCCAGCACTGTCAGTGCTCCCACCACACAGCCAGCACTGTCAGTGCTCCCACCCACACAGCCAGCACTGTCAGTGCTCCACCGCACAGCCAGCACTGTCAGTGCTCCCCCACACAGCCAGCAATGCCAGTGCTCCCACCACTCCGCCAGCACTGTCAGTGCTCCCCCCACACAGCCAGCACTGTCAGCGCTCCCCACACAGCCAGCACTGTCAGTGCTCCCCCCACACAACCAGCACTGTCAGTGCTCCCCCACAGCCAGCACTGTCAGTGCTCCCACCACACATCCAGCACTGTCAGTGCTCCCCCCACACAGCCAGCACTGTCAGTGCTACCACCACACAGCAAGCACTGTCAGTGCTCCCCCCACACAGCCAGCACTGTCAGTGCTCCCCCACACAGCCAGCACTGTCAGTGCTCCACCCACACAGCCAGCACTGTCAGTGCTCCCACCACACAGCCAGCACTGTCAGTGCTCCCCCACACAGCCAGCACTGTCAGTGCTCCCACCACACATCCATCACTGTCAGTGCTCCCCCCACACAGCCAGCACTGTCAGTGCTCCCACCACACAGCCAGCACTGTCAGTGCTCCCCCCACACAGCCAGCACTGTCAGTGCTCCCCCACACAGCCAGCACTGTCAGTGCTCCACCCACACAGCCAGCACTGTCAGTGCTCCCACCACACAGCCAGCACTGTCAGTGCTCCGCCCACACAGCCAGCACTGTCAGTGCTCCCACCACACAGTCAGCACTGTCAGTGCTCCCCCCACACAGCCAGCACTGTCAGTGCTCCCCCACACAGCCAGCACTGTCAGTGCTCCCACCACACATCCAGCACTGTCAGTGCTCTCCCCACACAGCCAGCACTGTCAGTGCTCCCACCACACAGCCAGCACTGCCCGTGCTCCCACCACACAGCCAGCACTGTCAGTGCTCCCCCGACACAGCCAGCACTGTCAGTGCTCCCCCACACAGCCAGACCTTTCAGTGATCCCCCCACACAGCCAGCACTGTCAGTGCTGCCACCACACAGCCAGCACTGCCAGTGATCCTCCCACACAGCCAGCACTGTCAGTGCTCACCCCACACAACCAGCACTGTCAGTGCTCCCCCCACACAGCCAGCACTGTCAGTGCTCCCGCACACAGCCAGCACTGTCAGTGCTCCCACCACACAGCCAGCACTGTCAGTGCTCCCAACACACAGCCAGCACTGTCAGTGCTCCCCCCACACAGCCAGCACTGCCAGTGCTCCCACCACACAGCCAGCACTGCCAGTGCTCCCATCACACAGCCAGCACTGCCAGTGCTCCACCCACACAGCCATCACCGTCAGAGCTCCGAACACACAGCCAGCACTGTCAGTGCTCCCACCACACAGCCAGCACTGTCAGTGCTCCCACCACACAGCCAGCACTGTCAGTGCTCCAACCCCACAGCCAGCACTGTCAGTGCTCACCCCACACAGCCAGCACTGTCAGTGCTCCCCACACAGCCAGCACTGTCAGTCCTCCCCGCACACAGCCAGCACTGTCAGTGCTCCCCCACAGCCAGCACTGTCAGTGCTCCCCCCACACAGCCAGCACTGTCAGTGCTTCCACCACACAGCCAGCACTGTCAGTGCACACCCCACACAGCCAGCACTGTCAGTGTTCCCCCCACACAGCCAGCACTGTCAGTGCTCCCACACACAGCCAGCACTGTCAGTGCTCCCCCACACAGCCAGCACTGTCAGTGCTCCCCCCACACAGCCAGCACTGTCAGTGCTCCCACCACACAACCAGCACTGTCAGTGCTCCCCCACACAGCCTGCACTGTCAGTTCTCCCACCACACAGCCAGCACTGTCAGTGCTCCCCCCACACAGCCAGCACTGTCAGTGCTCCCACACACAGCCAGCACTGTCAGTGCTCCTCCACACAGCCAGCACTGTCAGTGCTCCGCGCACACAGCCAGCACTGTCAGTGCTCCCCCCACAGCCAGCACTGTCAGTGCTCCCCCCACACAGCCAGCACTGTCAGTGCTCCCACCACACAGCCAGCACTGTCAGTGCTCCACCCACACAGCAATCACTGCCAGTGCCTCGTCACAACAGCCAGCAATGTCAGTGCTCCCCACACAGCCAGCACTGTCAGTGCTCCCCCACACAGCCAGCATTGTCAGTGCTTCCACCACACAGCCAGCACTGTCAGTGTTCCCTCACACAGCCAGCACTGTCAGTGCTCCCCCACAGAGACAGCACTGTCAGTGCTCCCCACACAGCCAGCACTGTCAGTGCTCCCCCACACAGCCAGCACTGTCAGTGCTCCCACCACACAGCCAGCACTGTCAGTGCTCCCCCCACACAGCCAGCACTGTCAGTGCTCCCAACACACTGCCAGCACTGTCAGTGCTCCCCCACACAGCCAGCACTGTCAGTGCTTCCCCACACAGCCAGCACAGTCAGTGCTCCCCCCACACAGCCAGCACTGTCAGTGCTTCCACCACACATGCCAGCACTGTCAGTGCTCCCCCACACAGCCAGCACTGTCAGTGCTCCCACCACACAGCCAGCACTGTCAGTGCTCCCCCCACACAGCCAGCACTGTCAGTGCTCCCAACACACGGACAGCACTGTCAGTGCTCCCCCACACAGCCAGCACTGTCAGTGCTCCCCCCACACAGCCATCACTGTCAGTACTCCCCCACACAGCGAGCACAGTCAGTGCTCCCACCACACAGCCAGCACTGACAGGGCTCCCCCCACACAGCCAGCACTGTCAGTGCTCCCCACACATAGCCAGCACTGTCAGTGCTCCACCACACATCCAGCAGTCAGTGCTCCCACCACATAGCCAGCACTGTCAGTGCTCCCCCACACAGGCAGCAATGCCAGTGCTTCCACCACACCGCCAGCACTGTCAGTGCTCCCCCACACAGCCAGCACTGTCAGTCCTCCCCACACAGCCAGCACTGTCAGTGCTCCCCCCACACAGCCAGCACTGTCAGTGCTCCCCCACAGCCAGCACTGTCAGTGCTCCCCCACACAGCCAGCACTGTCAGTGCTCCCACCACACAGCCAGCACTGTCAGTGCTCCCACCCACTCAGCCAGCACTGTCAGTGCTCCACCGCACAGCCAGCACTGTCAGTGCTCCCCCACACAGCCAGCAATGCCAGTGCTCCCACCACTCAGCCAGCACTGTCAGTGCTCCCCCCACACAGCCAGCACTGTCAGCGCTCCCCACACAGCCAGCACTGTCAGTGCTCCCCCCACACAGCCAGCACTGTCAGTGCTCCCCCACAGCCAGCACTGTCAGTGCTCCCACCACACATCCAGCACTGTCAGTGCTACCACCACACAGCCAGCACTGTCAGTGCTCCCCCCACACAGCCAGCACTGTCAGTGCTCCCCCACGCAGCCAGCACTGTCAGTGCTCCACCCACACAGCCAGCACTGTCAGTGCTCCCACCACACAGCCAGCACTGTCAGTGCTCCCCCACACAGCCAGCACTGTCAGTGCTCCCACCACACATCCAGCACTGTCAGTGCTCCCCCCACACAGCCAGCACTGTCAGTGCTCCCACCACACAGCCAGCACTGTCAGTGCTCCCCCCACACAGCCAGCACTGTCAGTGCTCCCCCACACAGCCAGCACTGTCAGTGCTCCACCCACACAGCCAGCACTGTCAGTGCTCCCACCACACAGCCAGCACTGTCAGTGCTCCGCCCACACAGCCAGCACTGTCAGTGCTCCCACCACACAGTCAGCACTGTCAGTGCTCCCCCCACACAGCCAGCACTGTCAGTGCTCCCCCACACAGCCAGCACTGTCAGTGCTCCCACCACACATCCAGCACTGTCAGTGCTCTCCCCACACAGCCAGCACTGTCAGTGCTCCCACCACACAGCCAGCACTGCCCGTGCTCCCACCACACAGCCAGCACTGTCAGTGCTCCCCCGACACAGCCAGCACTGTCAGTGCTCCCCCACACAGCCAGACCTTTCAGTGATCCCCCCACACAGCCAGCACTGTCAGTGCTGCCACCACACAGCCAGCACTGCCAGTGATCCTCCCACACAGCCAGCACTGTCAGTGCTCACCCCACACAACCAGCACTGTCAGTGCTCCCCCACACAGCCAGCACTGTCAGTGCTCCCGCACACAGCCAGCACTGTCAGTGCTCCCACCACACAGCCAGCACTGTCAGTGCTCCCAACACACAGCCAGCACTGTCAGTGCTCCCCCCACACAGCCAGCACTGCCAGTGCTCCCACCACACAGCCAGCACTGCCAGTGCTCCCATCACACAGCCAGCACTGCCAGTGCTCCACCCACACAGCCATCACCGTCAGAGCTCCGAACACACAGCCAGCACTGTCAGTGCTCCCACCACACAGCCAGCACTGTCAGTGCTCCCACCACACAGCCAGCACTGTCAGTGCTCCAACCCCACAGCCAGCACTGTCAGTGCTCACCCCACACAGCCAGCACTGTCAGTGCTCCCCACACAGCCAGCACTGTCAGTTCTCCCCGCACACAGCCAGCACTGTCAGTGCTCCCCCACAGCCAGCACTGTCAGTGCTCCCCCACACAGCCAGCACTGTCAGTGCTTCCACCACACAGCCAGCACTGTCAGTGCACACCCCACACAGCCAGCACTGTCAGTGTTCCCCCCACACAGCCAGCACTGTCAGTGCTCCCACACACAGCCAGCACTGTCAGTGCTCCCCCACACAGCCAGCACTGTCAGTGCTCCCCCCACACAGCCAGCACTGTCAGTGCTCCCACCACACAACCAGCACTGTCAGTGCTCCCCCACACAGCCTGCACTGTCAGTTCTCCCACCACACAGCCAGCACTGTCAGTGCTCCCCCCACACAGCCAGCACTGTCAGTGCTCCCCCACACAGCCAGCACTGTCAGTGCTCCTCCACACAGCCAGCACTGTCAGTGCTCCGCGCACACAGCCAGCACTGTCAGTGCTCCCCCACAGCCAGCACTGTCAGTGCTCCCCCCACACAGCCAGCACTGTCAGTGCTCCCACCACACAGCCAGCACTGTCAGTGCTCACCCCACACAGCCAGCACTGTCAGTGCTCCACCCACACAGCAATCACTGCCAGTGCCTCGTCACAACAGCCAGCAATGTCAGTGCTCCCCACACAGCCAGCACTGTCAGTGCTCCCCCACACAGCCAGCATTGTCAGTGCTTCCACCACACAGCCAGCACTGTCAGTGTTCCCTCACACAGCCAGCACTGTCAGTGCTCCCCCACAGAGACAGCACTGTCAGTGCTCCCCACACAGCCAGCACTGTCAGTGCTCCCCCACACAGCCAGCACTGTCAGTGCTCCCCCACAGAGCCAGCACTGTCAGTGTTCCCACCACACAGCCAGCACTGTCAGTGCTCCCCCACACAGCCAGCACTGTCAGTGCTCCCACCACACAGCCAGCACTGTCAGTGCTCCCACCACACAGGCAGCACTGTCAGCGCTCCCCCACACAGCCAGCACTGTCAGTGCTCCCACCACACAGCCAGCACTGTCAGTGCTCCCACCACACAGCTAGCACTGTCAACGCTCCCCCACTCAGCCAGCACTGTCAGTGCTCCCCCACAAAGCCAGCACTGTCAGTGCTCCCACCACAAAGCCAGCACTGTCAGTGCTCCTACCACACAGCCAACACTGTCAGTGCTCCCACCACACAGCCAGCACTGTCAGTGCTCCCACCACACAGCCAGCACTGTCAGTGTTCCCCACGCCCCAGACCCAACTCCTGATTGGCTGTCAGTCAGCGCAAGGAGATACTGATAGGCAGAGAGACTGTTAGTCAGCGGTTGGAACTCCTGATTGGCTGAGGGGGTTTCAGTCAGTTTTATTTTCTCATTAATTTAATAATTGATGCAACCGGATATTTCACCGCGATCTTGATCTGCTCCCTGAACCTGGACTGAGTCACCACATAAATAAATGTGCTCCCACCGCACAGCCAGCACTGTCAGTGCTCCCCACACAGCCAGCACTGTCAGTGCTCCCACCACACAGCCAGCACTGTCAGTGCTCCCCCCACACAGCCAGCACTGTCAGTGCTCCCCACACAGCCAGCCCTTCCAGTGATCCCCCCACACAGCCAGCACTGTCAGTGCTCCCCCCACACAGCCAGCACTCTCAGTGCTCACCCCACACAGCCAGCACTCTCAGTGCTCCCAACACACAGCCAGCACTGTCAGTGCTCCCCCCACACAGCCAGAACTGCCAGTGCTCACACCACACAGCCAGCACTGCCAGTGCTCCCATCACACAGCAAGCACTGCCAGTGCTCCACCCACACAGCCAGCACTGTCAGTGCTCCCACCACACAGCCAGCACTGTCAGTGCTCCCACCACACAGCCAGCACTGTCAGTGCTCCCACCCCACAGCCAGCACTGTCAGTGCTCACCCCACACAGCCAGCACTGTCAGTGCTCCCCCACACAGCCAGCACTGTCAGTGCTCCCCCACACAGCCAGCACTGTCAGTGCTCCCCGCACACAGCCAGCACTGTCAGTGCTCCCCCCACAGCCAGCACTGTCAGTGCTCCCCCCACACAGCCAGCATTGTCAGTGCTCCCACCACACAGCCAGCACTGTCAGTGCTCACCCCACACAGCCAGCACTGTCAGTGCTCCACCCACACAGCAATCACTGCCTGTGCCTCGTCACAACAGCCAGCAATGTCAGTGCTCCCCCACACAGCCAGCACTGTCAGTGCTCCCCCCACACAGCCAGCACTGTCAGTGCTTCCACCACACAGCCAGCACTGTCAGTGCTCCCCACACAGCCAGCACTGTCAGTGCTCCCACCACACAGCCAGCACTGTCAGTGCTCCCCCACACAGCCAGCACTGTCAGTGCTCCCAACACACAGCCAGCACTGTCCGTGCTCCCCCACACAGCCAGCACTGTCAGTGCTCCCCCACACAGCCAGCACTGTCAGTGCTCCCCCCACACAGCGAGCACTGTCAGTGCTCCCCCACACAGCCAACACTGTCAGTGCTCCACCCACACAGCCAGCACTGTCAGTGCTCACCCACACAGCCAGCACTGTCAGTGCTCCTACCACACAGCCAGCACTGTCAGTGCTCCCACCACACAGCCAGCACTGTCAGTGCTCCCCCACACAGCCAGCACTGTCAGTGCTCCCACCACACAGCCAGCACTGTCAGTGCTCCCCCACACAGCCAGCACTGTCAGTGCTCCCACCACACAGCCAGCACTGCCAGTGCTCCCACCACTCAGCCAGCACTGTCAGCGCTCCCCCACACAGCCAGCACTGTCAGTGCTCCCCCACACAGCCAGCACTGTCAGTGCTCCCACCACACAGCCAGCACTGTCAGTGCTCCCCCCACACAGCCAGAACTGCCAGTGCTCACACCACACAGCCAGCACTGCCAGTGCTCCCATCACACAGCAAGCACTGCCAGTGCTCCACCCACACAGCCAGCACTGTCAGTGCTCCCACCACACAGCCAGCACTGTCAGTGCTCCCACCACACAGCCAGCACTGTCAGTGCTCCCACCCCACAGCCAGCACTGTCAGTGCTCACCCCACACAGCCAGCACTGTCAGTGCTCCCCCACACAGCCAGCACTGTCAGTGCTCCCCCACACAGCCAGCACTGTCAGTGCTCCCCGCACACAGCCAGCACTGTCAGTGCTCCCCCACAGCCAGCACTGTCAGTGCTCCCCACACAGCCAGCATTGTCAGTGCTCCCACCACACAGCCAGCACTGTCAGTGCTCACCCCACACAGCCAGCACTGTCAGTTCTCCACCCACACAGCAATCACTGCCTGTGCCTCGTCACAACAGCCAGCAATGTCAGTGCTCCCCCACACAGCCAGCACTGTCAGTGCTCCCCCCACACAGCCAGCACTGTCAGTGCTTCAACCACACAGCCAGCACTGTCAGTGCTCCCCCACACAGCCAGCACTGTCAGTGCTCCCACCACACAGCCAGCACTGTCAGTGCTCCCCCGCACAGCCAGCACTGTCAGTGCTCCCAACACACAGCCAGCACTGTCAGTGCTCCCCCACACAGCCAGCACTGTCAGTGCTCCCCCCACACAGCCAGCACTGTCAGTGCTCCCCCCACACAGCGAGCACTGTCAGTGCTCCCCCAGACAGCCAGCACTGTCAGTGCTCCCCCACACAGCCAGCACTGTCAGTGCTCACCCACACAGCCAGCACTGTCAGTGCTCCTACCACACAGCCAGCACTGTCAGTGCTCCCACCACACAGCCAGCACTGTCAGTGCTCCCCCACACAGCCAGCACTGTCAGTGCTCCCACCACACAGCCAGCACTGTCAGTGCTCCCCCACACAGCCAGCACTGTCAGTGCTCCCACCACACAGCCAGCACTGCCAGTGCTCCCACCACTCAGCCAGCACTGTCAGCGCTCCCCCACACAGCCAGCACTGTCAGTGCCCCCCCACACAGCCAGCACTGTCAGTGCTCCCACCACACAGCCAGCACTGTCTGTGCTCCCCCACACAGCCAGCACTGTCAGTGCTCCCACCACACAGCCAGCACTGTCAGTGCTCCCCCACACAGCCAGCACTGTCCGTGCTCCCACCACACAGCCAGCACTGTCAGTGCTCCCACCACACAGCCAGCACTGTCAGTGCTCCCCCCACACAGCCAGCACTGTCAGTGCTCACCCCACACAGCCAGCACTGTCAGTGCTCCCAACACACAGCCAGCACTGTCAGTGCTCCCCCCCACACAGCCAGAACTGCCAGTGCTCACACCACACAGCCAGCACTGCCAGTGCTCCCATCACACAGCAAGCACTGCCAGTGCTCCACCCACACAGCCAGCACTGTCAGTGCTCCCACCACACAGCCAGCACTGTCAGTGCTCCAACCACACAGCCAGCACTGTCAGTGCTCCCACCCCACAGCCAGCACTGTCAGTGCTCACCCCACACAGCCAGCACTGTCAGTGCTCCCCCACACAGCCAGCACTGTCAGTGCTCCCCCACACAGCCAGCACTGTCAGTGCTCCCCCCACACAGCCAGCATTGTCAGTGCTCCCACCACACAGCCAGCAGTGTCAGTGCTCACCCCACACAGCCAGCACTGTCAGGGCTCCACCCACACAGCAATCACTGCCTGTGCCTCGTCACAACAGCCAGCAATGTCAGTGCTCCCCCACACAGCCAGCACTGTCAGTGCTCCCCCGACACAGCCAGCACTGTCAGTGCTCCCCACACAGCCAGACCTTTCAGTGATCCCCCCACACAGCCAGCACTGTCAGTGCTGCCACCACACAGCCAGCACTGCCAGTGATCCCCCCACACAGCCAGCACTGTCAGTGCTCACCCCACACAACCAGCACTGTCAGTGCTCCCCCCACACAGCCAGCACTGTCAGTGCTCCCGCACACAGCCAGCACTGTCAGTGCTCCCACCACACAGCCAGCACTGTCAGTGCTCCCAACACACAGCCAGCACTGTCAGTGCTCCCCCCACACAGCCAGCACTGCCAGTGCTCCCACCACACAGCCAGCACTGCCAGTGCTCCCATCACACAGCCAGCACTGCCAGTGCTCCACCCACACAGCCATCACCGTCAGAGCTCCGAACACAGAGCCAGCACTGTCAGTGCTCCCACCACACAGCCAGCACTGTCAGTGCTCCCACCACACAGCCAGCATTGTCAGTGCTCCAACCCCACAGCCAGCACTGTCAGTGCTCACCCCACACAGCCAGCACTGTCAGTGCTCCCCACACAGCCAGCACTGTCAGTCCTCCCCGCACACAGCCAGCACTGTCAGTGCTCCCCCACAGCCAGCACTGTCAGTGCTCCCCCCACACAGCCAGCACTGTCAGTGCTCCCCCACACAGCCAGCACTGTCAGTGCTCCCCCACACAGCGAGCACTGTCAGTGCTCCCCCACACAGCCAGCACTGTCAGTGCTCCCCCCACACAGCCAGCACTGTCAGTGCTCACCCACACAGCCAGCACTGTCAGTGCTCCTACCACACAGCCAGCACTGTCAGTGCTCCCACCACACAGCCAGCACTGTCAGTGCTCCCCCACACAGCCAGCACTGTCAGTGCTCCCACCACACAGCCAGCACTGTCAGTGCTCCCCCACACAGCCAGCACTGTCAGTGCTCCCACCACACAGCCAGCACTGCCAGTGCTCCCACCACTCAGCCAGCACTGTCAGCGCTCCCCCACACAGCCAGCACTGTCAGTGCTCCCCCACACAGCCAGCACTGTCAGTGCTCCCACCACACAGCCAGCACTGTCAGTGCTCCCCCACACAGCCAGAACTGCCAGTGCTCACACCACACAGCCAGCACTGCCAGTGCTCCCATCACACAGCAAGCACTGCCAGTGCTCCACCCACACAGCCAGCACTGTCAGTGCTCCCACCACACAGCCAGCACTGTCAGTGCTCCCACCACACAGCCAGCACTGTCAGTGCTCCCACCCCACAGCCAGCACTGTCAGTGCTCACCCCACACAGCCAGCACTGTCAGTGCTCCCCCACACAGCCAGCACTGTCAGTGCTCCCCCACACAGCCAGCACTGTCAGTGCTCCCCGCACACAGCCAGCACTGTCAGTGCTCCCCCACAGCCAGCACTGTCAGTGCTCCCCCACACAGCCAGCATTGTCAGTGCTCCCACCACACAGCCAGCACTGTCAGTGCTCACCCCACACAGCCAGCACTGTCAGTTCTCCACCCACACAGCAATCACTGCCTGTGCCTCGTCACAACAGCCAGCAATGTCAGTGCTCCCCCACACAGCCAGCACTGTCAGTGCTCCCCCCACACAGCCAGCACTGTCAGTGCTTCCACCACACAGCCAGCACTGTCAGTGCTCCCCCACACAGCCAGCACTGTCAGTGCTCCCACCACACAGCCAGCACTGTCAGTGCTCCCCCACACAGCCAGCCCTGTCAGTGCTCCCAACACACAGCCAGCACTGTCAGTGCTCCCCCACACAGCCAGCACTGTCAGTGCTCCCCCCACACAGCCAGCACTGTCAGTGCTCCCCCCACACAGCGAGCACTGTCAGTGCTCCCCCACACAGCCAGCACTGTCAGTGCTCCCCCACACAGCCAGCACTGTCAGTGCTCACCCACACAGCCAGCACTGTCAGTGCTCCTACCACACAGCCAGCACTGTCAGTGCTCCCACCACACAGCCAGCACTGTCAGTGCTCCCCCACACAGCCAGCACTGTCAGTGCTCCCACCACACAGCCAGCACTGTCAGTGCTCCCCCACACAGCCAGCACTGTCAGTGCTCCCACCACACAGCCAGCACTGCCAGTGCTCCCACCACTCAGCCAGCACTGTCAGCGCTCCCCCACACAGCCAGCACTGTCAGTGCCCCCCCACACAGCCAGCACTGTCAGTGCTCCCACCACACAGCCAGCACTGTCTGTGCTCCCCCACACAGCCAGCACTGTCAGTGCTCCCACCACACAGCCAGCACTGTCAGTGCTCCCCCACACAGCCAGCACTGTCCGTGCTCCCACCACACAGCCAGCACTGTCAGTGCTCCCACCACACAGCCAGCACTGTCAGTGCACCCCCACACAGCCAGCACTTTCAGTGCTCACCCCACACAGCCAGCACTGTCAGTGCTCCCAACACACAGCCAGCACTGTCAGTGCTCCCCCCCACACAGCCAGAACTGCCAGTGCTCACACCACACAGCCAGCACTGCCAGTGCTCCCATCACACAGCCAGCACTGTCAGTGCTCCCACCACACAGCCAGCACTGTCAGTGCTCCCACCCCACAGCCAGCACTGTCAGTGCTCACCCCACACAGCCAGCACTGTCAGTGCTCCCCCACACAGCCAGCACTGTCAGTGCTCCCCCACACAGCCAGCACTGTCAGTGCTCCCCCCACACAGCCAGCATTGTCAGTGCTCCCACCACACAGCCAGCACTGTCAGTGCTCACCCCACACAGCCAGCACTGTCAGGGCTCCACCCACACAGCAATCACTGCCTGTGCCTCGTCACAACAGCCAGCAATGTCAGTGCTCCCCCACACAGCCAGCACTGTCAGTGCTCCCCCGACACAGCCAGCACTGTCAGTGCTCCCCCACACAGCCAGACCTTTCAGTGATCCCCCGACACAGCCAGCACTGTCAGTGCTGCCACCACACAGCCAGCACTGCCAGTGATCCCCCCACACAGCCAGCACTGTCAGTGCTCACCCCACACAACCAGCACTGTCAGTGCTCCCCCCACACAGCCAGCACTGTCAGTGCTCCCGCACACAGCCAGCACTGTCAGTGCTCCCACCACACAGCCAGCACTGTCAGTGCTCCCAACACACAGCCAGCACTGTCAGTGCTCCCCCCACACAGCCAGCACTGCCAGTGCTCCCACCACACAGCCAGCACTGCCAGTGCTCCCATCACACAGCCAGCACTGCCAGTGCTCCACCCACACAGCCATCACCGTCAGAGCTCCGAACACACAGCCAGCACTGTCAGTGCTCCCACCACACAGCCAGCACTGTCAGTGCTCCCACCACACAGCCAGCACTGTCAGTGCTCCAACCCCACAGCCAGCACTGTCAGTGCTCACCCCACACAGCCAGCACTGTCAGTGCTCCCCACACAGCCAGCACTGTCAGTCCTCCCCGCACACAGCCAGCACTGTCAGTGCTCCCCCACAGCCAGCACTGTCAGTGCTCCCCCCACACCGCCAGCACTGTCAGTGCTTCCACCACACAGCCAGCACTGTCAGTGCACACCCCACACAGCCAGCACTGTCAGTGATCCCCCCACACAGCCAGCACTGTCAGTGCTCCCACACACAGCCAGCACTGTCAGTGCTCCCCCACACAGCCAGCACTGTCAGTGCTCCCCCACACAGCCAGCACTGTCAGTGCTCCCACCACACAACCAGCACTGTCAGTGCTCCCCCACACAGCCTGCACTGTCAGTGCTCCCCCACACAGCCAGCACTGTCAGTGCTCCCCCATACAGCCAGCACTGTCAGTGCTCCCCCCACACAGCCAGCACTGTCAGTGCTCCCCCACACAGCCAGCACTGTCAGTGCTCCCCCACACAGCCAGCACTGTCAGTGCTCCCCGCACACAGCCAGCACTGTCAGTGCTCCCCCCCACAGCCAGCACTGTCAGTGCTCCCCCCACACAGCCAGCACTGTCAGTGCTCCCACCACACAGCCAGCACTGTCAGTGCTCACCCCACACAGCCAGCACTGTCAGTGCTCCACCCACACAGCAATCACTGCCAGTGCCTCGTCACAACAGCCAGCAATGTCAGTGCTCCCCCACACAGCCAGCACTGTCAGTGCTCCCCCACACAGCCAGCACTGTCAGTGCTTCCACCACACAGCCAGCACTGTCAGTGTTCCCTCACACAGCCAGCACTGTCAGTGCTCCCCCACAGAGACAGCACTGTCAGTGCTCCCCACACAGCCAGCACTGTCAGTGCTCACCCACACAGCCAGCACTGTCAGTGCTCCCCCACAGAGCCAGCACTGTCAGTGTTCCCACCACACAGCCAGCACTGTCAGTGCTCCCCCACACAGCCAGCACTGTCAGTGCTCCCACCACACAGCCAGCACTGTCAGTGCTCCCACCACACAGCCAGCACTGTCAGCGCTCCCCCACACAGCCAGCACTGTCAGTGCTCCCACCACACAGCCAGCACTGTCAGTGCTCCCACCACACAGCCAGCACTGTCAGCGCTCCCCCACTCAGCCAGCACTGTCAGTGCTCCCCCACAAAGCCAGCACTGTCAGTGCTCCCACCACACAGCCAGCACTGTCAGTGTTCCCCACGCCCCAGACCCAGCTCCTGATTGGCTGTCAGTCAGCGCAAGGAGATACTGATAGGCAGAGAGACTGTTAATCAGCGGTTGGAACTCCTGATTGGCTGAGGGGGTTTCAGTCAGTTTTATTTTCTCATTAATTTAATAATTGATGCAACCGGATATTTCGCCGCGATCTTGATCTGCTCCCTGAACCTGGACTGAGTCACCACATAAATAAATGTGCTCCCACCGCACAGCCAGCACTGTCAGTGCTCCCCCCACACAGCCAGCACTGCCAGTGCTCCCACCACACAGCCAGCACTGCCCGTGCTCCCACCACACAGCCAGCACTGTCAGTGCTCCCACCACACAGCCAGCACTGTCAGTGCTCCCCCACACAGCCAGCACTGTCAGTGCTCCCCACACAGCCAGCCCTTCCAGTGATCCCCCCACACAGCCAGCACTGTCAGTGCTCCCCCCACACAGCCAGCACTGTCAGTGCTCACCCCACACAGCCAGCACTGTCAGTGCTCCCAACACACAGCCAGCACTGTCAGTGCTCCCCCACACAGCCAGAACTGCCAGTGCTCACACCACACAGCCAGCACTGCCAGTGCTCCCATCACACAGCAAGCACTGCCAGTGCTCCACCCACACAGCCAACACTGTCAGTGCTCCCACCACACAGCCAGCACTGTCAGTGCTCCCACCACACAGCCAGCACTGGCAGTGCTCCCACCCCACAGCCAGCACTGTCAGTGCTCACCCCACACAGCCAGCACGGTCAGTGCTCCCCCACACAGCCAGCACTGTCAGTGCTCCCCCACAGAGCCAGCACTGTCAGTGCTCCCCGCACACAGCCAGCACTGTAAGTGCTCCCCCCACAGCCAGCACTGTCAGTGCTCCCCCCACACAGCCAGCATTGTCAGTGCTCCCACCACACAGCCAGCACTGTCAGTGCTCACCCCACACAGCCAGCACTGTCAGTGCTCCACCCACACAGCAATCACTGCCTGTGCCTCGTCACAACAGCCAGCAATGTCAGTGCTCCCCCACACAGCCAGCACTGTCAGTGCTCCCCCCACACAGCCAGCACTGTCAGTGCTCCCCCACACAGCCAGCACTGTCAGTGCTCCCACCACACAGCCAGCACTGTCAGTGCTGCCACCACACAGCCAGCACTGCCAGTGATCCCCCCACACAGCCAGCACTGTCAGTGCTCACCCCACACAACCAGCACTGTCAGTGCTCCCCCCACACAGCCAGCACTGTCAGTGCTCCCGCACACAGCCAGCACTGTCAGTGCTCCCACCACACAGCCAGCACTGTCAGTGCTCCCAACACACAGCCAGCACTGTCAGTGCTCCCCCCACACAGCCAGCACTGCCAGTGCTCCCACCACACAGCCAGCACTGCCAGTGCTCCCATCACACAGCCAGCACTGCCAGTGCTCCACCCACACAGCCATCACCGTCAGAGCTCCGAACACAGAGCCAGCACTGTCAGTGCTCCCACCACACAGCCAGCACTGTCAGTGCTCCCACCACACAGCCAGCACTGTCAGTGCTCCAACCCCACAGCCAGCACTGTCAGTGCTCACCCCACACAGCCAGCACTGTCAGTGCTCCCCACACAGCCAGCACTGTCAGTCCTCCCCGCACACAGCCAGCACTGTCAGTGCTCCCCCACAGCCAGCACTGTCAGTGCTCCCCCCACACAGCCAGCACTGTCAGTGCTCCCCCACACAGCCAGCACTGTCAGTGCTCCCCCACACAGCGAGCACTGTCAGTGCTCCCCCACACAGCCAGCACTGTCAGTGCTCCCCCCACACAGCCAGCACTGTCAGTGCTCACCCACACAGCCAGCACTGTCAGTGCTCCTACCACACAGCCAGCACTGTCAGTGCTCCCACCACACAGCCAGCACTGTCAGTGCTCCCCCACACAGCCAGCACTGTCAGTGCTCCCACCACACAGCCAGCACTGTCAGTGCTCCCCCACACAGCCAGCACTGTCAGTGCTCCCACCACACAGCCAGCACTGCCAGTGCTCCCACCACTCAGCCAGCACTGTCAGCGCTCCCCCACACAGCCAGCACTGTCAGTGCTCCCCCACACAGCCAGCACTGTCAGTGCTCCCACCACACAGCCAGCACTGTCAGTGCTCCCCCCACACAGCCAGAACTGCCAGTGCTCACACCACACAGCCAGCACTGCCAGTGCTCCCATCACACAGCAAGCACTGCCAGTGCTCCACCCACACAGCCAGCACTGTCAGTGCTCCCACCACACAGCCAGCACTGTCAGTGCTCCCACCACACAGCCAGCACTGTCAGTGCTCCCACCCCACAGCCAGCACTGTCAGTGCTCACCCCACACAGCCAGCACTGTCAGTGCTCCCCCACACAGCCAGCACTGTCAGTGCTCCCCCACACAGCCAGCACTGTCAGTGCTCCCCGCACACAGCCAGCACTGTCAGTGCTCCCCCACAGCCAGCACTGTCAGTGCTCCCCCACACAGCCAGCATTGTCAGTGCTCCCACCACACAGCCAGCACTGTCAGTGCTCACCCCACACAGCCAGCACTGTCAGTTCTCCACCCACACAGCAATCACTGCCTGTGCCTCGTCACAACAGCCAGCAATGTCAGTGCTCCACCACACAGCCAGCACTGTCAGTGCTCCCCCCACACAGCCAGCACTGTCAGTGCTTCCACCACACAGCCAGCACTGTCAGTGCTCCCCCACACAGCCAGCACTGTCAGTGCTCCCACCACACAGCCAGCACTGTCAGTGCTCCCCCACACAGCCAGCCCTGTCAGTGCTCCCAACACACAGCCAGCACTGTCAGTGCTCCCCCACACAGCCAGCACTGTCAGTGCTCCCCCCACACAGCCAGCACTGTCAGTGCTCCCCCCACACAGCGAGCACTGTCAGTGCTCCCCCACACAGCCAGCACTGTCAGTGCTCCCCCACACAGCCAGCACTGTCAGTGCTCACCCACACAGCCAGCACTGTCAGTGCTCCTACCACACAGCCAGCACTGTCAGTGCTCCCACCACACAGCCAGCACTGTCAGTGCTCCCCCACACAGCCAGCACTGTCAGTGCTCCCACCACACAGCCAGCACTGTCAGTGCTCCCCCACACAGCCAGCACTGTCAGTGCTCCCACCACACAGCCAGCACTGCCAGTGCTCCCACCACTCAGCCAGCACTGTCAGCGCTCCCCCACACAGCCAGCACTGTCAGTGCCCCCCCACACAGCCAGCACTGTCAGTGCTCCCACCACACAGCCAGCACTGTCTGTGCTCCCCCACACAGCCAGCACTGTCAGTGCTCCCACCACACAGCCAGCACTGTCAGTGCTCCCCCACACAGCCAGCACTGTCCGTGCTCCCACCACACAGCCAGCACTGTCAGTGCTCCCACCACACAGCCAGCACTGTCAGTGCACCCCCACACAGCCAGCACTTTCAGTGCTCACCCCACACAGCCAGCACTGTCAGTGCTCCCAACACACAGCCAGCACTGTCAGTGCTCCCCCCCACACAGCCAGAACTGCCAGTGCTCACACCACACAGCCAGCACTGCCAGTGCTCCCATCACACAGCCAGCACTGTCAGTGCTCCCACCACACAGCCAGCACTGTCAGTGCTCCCACCCCACAGCCAGCACTGTCAGTGCTCACCCCACACAGCCAGCACTGTCAGTGCTCCCCCACACAGCCAGCACTGTCAGTGCTCCCCCACACAGCCAGCACTGTCAGTGCTCCCCCCACACAGCCAGCATTGTCAGTGCTCCCACCACACAGCCAGCACTGTCAGTGCTCACCCCACACAGCCAGCACTGTCAGGGCTCCACCCACACAGCAATCACTGCCTGTGCCTCGTCACAACAGCCAGCAATGTCAGTGCTCCCCCACACAGCCAGCACTGTCAGTGCTCCCCCGACACAGCCAGCACTGTCAGTGCTCCCCCACACAGCCAGACCTTTCAGTGATCCCCCGACACAGCCAGCACTGTCAGTGCTGCCACCACACAGCCAGCACTGCCAGTGATCCCCCCACACAGCCAGCACTGTCAGTGCTCACCCCACACAACCAGCACTGTCAGTGCTCCCCCCACACAGCCAGCACTGTCAGTGCTCCCGCACACAGCCAGCACTGTCAGTGCTCCCACCACACAGCCAGCACTGTCAGTGCTCCCAACACACAGCCAGCACTGTCAGTGCTCCTCCCACACAGCCAGCACTGCCAGTGCTCCCACCACACAGCCAGCACTGCCAGTGCTCCCATCACACAGCCAGCACTGCCAGTGCTCCACCCACACAGCCATCACCGTCAGAGCTCCGAACACACAGCCAGCACTGTCAGTGCTCCCACCACACAGCCAGCACTGTCAGTGCTCCCACCACACAGCCAGCACTGTCAGTGCTCCAACCCCACAGCCAGCACTGTCAGTGCTCACCCCACACAGCCAGCACTGTCAGTGCTCCCCACACAGCCAGCACTGTCAGTCCTCCCCGCACACAGCCAGCACTGTCAGTGCTCCCCCACAGCCAGCACTGTCAGTGCTCCCCCCACACCGCCAGCACTGTCAGTGCTTCCACCACACAGCCAGCACTGTCAGTGCACACCCCACACAGCCAGCACTGTCAGTGATCCCCCCACACAGCCAGCACTGTCAGTGCTCCCACACACAGCCAGCACTGTCAGTGCTCCCCCACACAGCCAGCACTGTCAGTGCTCCCCCACACAGCCAGCACTGTCAGTGCTCCCACCACACAACCAGCACTGTCAGTGCTCCCCCACACAGCCTGCACTGTCAGTGCTCCCCCACACAGCCAGCACTGTCAGTGCTCCCCCATACAGCCAGCACTGTCAGTGCTCCCCCCACACAGCCAGCACTGTCAGTGCTCCCCCACACAGCCAGCACTGTCAGTGCTCCCCCACACAGCCAGCACTGTCAGTGCTCCCCGCACACAGCCAGCACTGTCAGTGCTCCCCCCCACAGCCAGCACTGTCAGTGCTCCCCCCACACAGCCAGCACTGTCAGTGCTCCCACCACACAGCCAGCACTGTCAGTGCTCACCCCACACAGCCAGCACTGTCAGTGCTCCACCCACACAGCAATCACTGCCAGTGCCTCGTCACAACAGCCAGCAATGTCAGTGCTCCCCCACACAGCCAGCACTGTCAGTGCTCCCCCACACAGCCAGCACTGTCAGTGCTTCCACCACACAGCCAGCACTGTCAGTGTTCCCTCACACAGCCAGCACTGTCAGTGCTCCCCCACAGAGACAGCACTGTCAGTGCTCCCCACACAGCCAGCACTGTCAGTGCTCACCCACACAGCCAGCACTGTCAGTGCTCCCCCACAGAGCCAGCACTGTCAGTGTTCCCACCACACAGCCAGCACTGTCAGTGCTCCCCCACACAGCCAGCACTGTCAGTGCTCCCACCACACAGCCAGCACTGTCAGTGCTCCCACCACACAGCCAGCACTGTCAGCGCTCCCCCACACAGCCAGCACTGTCAGTGCTCCCACCACACAGCCAGCACTGTCAGTGCTCCCACCACACAGCCAGCACTGTCAGCGCTCCCCCACTCAGCCAGCACTGTCAGTGCTCCCCCACAAAGCCAGCACTGTCAGTGCTCCCACCACACAGCCAGCACTGTCAGTGTTCCCCACGCCCCAGACCCAGCTCCTGATTGGCTGTCAGTCAGCGCAAGGAGATACTGATAGGCAGAGAGACTGTTAATCAGCGGTTGGAACTCCTGATTGGCTGAGGGGGTTTCAGTCAGTTTTATTTTCTCATTAATTTAATAATTGATGCAACCGGATATTTCGCCGCGATCTTGATCTGCTCCCTGAACCTGGACTGAGTCACCACATAAATAAATGTGCTCCCACCGCACAGCCAGCACTGTCAGTGCTCCCCCCACACAGCCAGCACTGCCAGTGCTCCCACCACACAGCCAGCACTGCCCGTGCTCCCACCACACAGCCAGCACTGTCAGTGCTCCCACCACACAGCCAGCACTGTCAGTGCTCCCCCACACAGCCAGCACTGTCAGTGCTCCCCACACAGCCAGCCCTTCCAGTGATCCCCCCACACAGCCAGCACTGTCAGTGCTCCCCCCACACAGCCAGCACTGTCAGTGCTCACCCCACACAGCCAGCACTGTCAGTGCTCCCAACACACAGCCAGCACTGTCAGTGCTCCCCCACACAGCCAGAACTGCCAGTGCTCACACCACACAGCCAGCACTGCCAGTGCTCCCATCACACAGCAAGCACTGCCAGTGCTCCACCCACACAGCCAACACTGTCAGTGCTCCCACCACACAGCCAGCACTGTCAGTGCTCCCACCACACAGCCAGCACTGGCAGTGCTCCCACCCCACAGCCAGCACTGTCAGTGCTCACCCCACACAGCCAGCACGGTCAGTGCTCCCCCACACAGCCAGCACTGTCAGTGCTCCCCCACAGAGCCAGCACTGTCAGTGCTCCCCGCACACAGCCAGCACTGTAAGTGCTCCCCCCACAGCCAGCACTGTCAGTGCTCCCCCCACACAGCCAGCATTGTCAGTGCTCCCACCACACAGCCAGCACTGTCAGTGCTCACCCCACACAGCCAGCACTGTCAGTGCTCCACCCACACAGCAATCACTGCCTGTGCCTCGTCACAACAGCCAGCAATGTCAGTGCTCCCCCACACAGCCAGCACTGTCAGTGCTCCCCCCACACAGCCAGCACTGTCAGTGCTCCCCCACACAGCCAGCACTGTCAGTGCTCCCACCACACAGCCAGCACTGTCAGTGCTGCCACCACACAGCCAGCACTGCCAGTGATCCCCCCACACAGCCAGCACTGTCAGTGCTCACCCCACACAACCAGCACTGTCAGTGCTCCCCCCACACAGCCAGCACTGTCAGTGCTCCCGCACACAGCCAGCACTGTCAGTGCTCCCACCACACAGCCAGCACTGTCAGTGCTCCCAACACACAGCCAGCACTGTCAGTGCTCCCCCCACACAGCCAGCACTGCCAGTGCTCCCACCACACAGCCAGCACTGCCAGTGCTCCCATCACACAGCCAGCACTGCCAGTGCTCCACCCACACAGCCATCACCGTCAGAGCTCCGAACACAGAGCCAGCACTGTCAGTGCTCCCACCACACAGCCAGCACTGTCAGTGCTCCCACCACACAGCCAGCACTGTCAGTGCTCCAACCCCACAGCCAGCACTGTCAGTGCTCACCCCACACAGCCAGCACTGTCAGTGCTCCCCACACAGCCAGCACTGTCAGTCCTCCCCGCACACAGCCAGCACTGTCAGTGCTCCCCCACAGCCAGCACTGTCAGTGCTCCCCCCACACAGCCAGCACTGTCAGTGCTCCCCCACACAGCCAGCACTGTCAGTGCTCCCCCACACAGCGAGCACTGTCAGTGCTCCCCCACACAGCCAGCACTGTCAGTGCTCCCCCCACACAGCCAGCACTGTCAGTGCTCACCCACACAGCCAGCACTGTCAGTGCTCCTACCACACAGCCAGCACTGTCAGTGCTCCCACCACACAGCCAGCACTGTCAGTGCTCCCCCACACAGCCAGCACTGTCAGTGCTCCCACCACACAGCCAGCACTGTCAGTGCTCCCCCACACAGCCAGCACTGTCAGTGCTCCCACCACACAGCCAGCACTGCCAGTGCTCCCACCACTCAGCCAGCACTGTCAGCGCTCCCCCACACAGCCAGCACTGTCAGTGCTCCCCCACACAGCCAGCACTGTCAGTGCTCCCACCACACAGCCAGCACTGTCAGTGCACCCCCCACACAGCCAGAACTGCCAGTGCTCACACCACACAGCCAGCACTGCCAGTGCTCCCATCACACAGCAAGCACTGCCAGTGCTCCACCCACACAGCCAGCACTGTCAGTGCTCCCACCACACAGCCAGCACTGTCAGTGCTCCCACCACACAGCCAGCACTGTCAGTGCTCCCACCCCACAGCCAGCACTGTCAGTGCTCACCCCACACAGCCAGCACTGTCAGTGCTCCCCCACACAGCCAGCACTGTCAGTGCTCCCCCACACAGCCAGCACTGTCAGTGCTCCCCGCACACAGCCAGCACTGTCAGTGCTCCCCCACAGCCAGCACTGTCAGTGCTCCCCCACACAGCCAGCATTGTCAGTGCTCCCACCACACAGCCAGCACTGTCAGTGCTCACCCCACACAGCCAGCACTGTCAGTTCTCCACCCACACAGCAATCACTGCCTGTGCCTCGTCACAACAGCCAGCAATGTCAGTGCTCCACCACACAGCCAGCACTGTCAGTGCTCCCCCCACACAGCCAGCACTGTCAGTGCTTCCACCACACAGCCAGCACTGTCAGTGCTCCCCCACACAGCCAGCACTGTCAGTGCTCCCACCACACAGCCAGCACTGTCAGTGCTCCCCCACACAGCCAGCCCTGTCAGTGCTCCCAACACACAGCCAGCACTGTCAGTGCTCCCCCACACAGCCAGCACTGTCAGTGCTCCCCCCACACAGCCAGCACTGTCAGTGCTCCCCCCACACAGCGAGCACTGTCAGTGCTCCCCCACACAGCCAGCACTGTCAGTGCTCCCCCACACAGCCAGCACTGTCAGTGCTCACCCACACAGCCAGCACTGTCAGTGCTCCTACCACACAGCCAGCACTGTCAGTGCTCCCACCACACAGCCAGCACTGTCAGTGCTCCCCCACACAGCCAGCACTGTCAGTGCTCCCACCACACAGCCAGCACTGTCAGTGCTCCCCCACACAGCCAGCACTGTCAGTGCTCCCACCACACAGCCAGCACTGCCAGTGCTCCCACCACTCAGCCAGCACTGTCAGCGCTCCCCCACACAGCCAGCACTGTCAGTGCCCCCCCACACAGCCAGCACTGTCAGTGCTCCCACCACACAGCCAGCACTGTCTGTGCTCCCCCACACAGCCAGCACTGTCAGTGCTCCCACCACACAGCCAGCACTGTCAGTGCTCCCCCACACAGCCAGCACTGTCCGTGCTCCCACCACACAGCCAGCACTGTCAGTGCTCACCCCACACAGCCAGCACTGTCAGTGCTCCCAACACACAGCCAGCACTGTCAGTGCTCCCCCCCACACAGCCAGAACTGCCAGTGCTCACACCACACAGCCAGCACTGCCAGTGCTCCCATCACACAGCCAGCACTGTCAGTGCTCCCACCACACAGCCAGCACTGTCAGTGCTCCCACCCCACAGCCAGCACTGTCAGTGCTCACCCCACACAGCCAGCACTGTCAGTGCTCCCCCACACAGCCAGCACTGTCAGTGCTCCCCCACACAGCCAGCACTGTCAGTGCTCCCCCCACACAGCCAGCATTGTCAGTGCTCCCACCACACAGCCAGCACTGTCAGTGCTCACCCCACACAGCCAGCACTGTCAGGGCTCCACCCACACAGCAATCACTGCCTGTGCCTCGTCACAACAGCCAGCAATGTCAGTGCTCCCCCACACAGCCAGCACTGTCAGTGCTCCCCCGACACAGCCAGCACTGTCAGTGCTCCCCCACACAGCCAGACCTTTCAGTGATCCCCCGACACAGCCAGCACTGTCAGTGCTGCCACCACACAGCCAGCACTGCCAGTGATCCCCCCACACAGCCAGCATTGTCAGTGCTCCCACCACACAGCCAGCACTGTCAGTGCTCACCCCACACAGCCAGCACTGTCAGGGCTCCACCCACACAGCAATCACTGCCTGTGCCTCGTCACAACAGCCAGCAATGTCAGTGCTCCCCCACACAGCCAGCACTGTCAGTGCTCCCCCGACACAGCCAGCACTGTCAGTGCTCCCCCACACAGCCAGACCTTTCAGTGATCCCCCGACACAGCCAGCACTGTCAGTGCTGCCACCACACAGCCAGCACTGCCAGTGATCCCCCCACACAGCCAGCACTGTCAGTGCTCACCCCACACAACCAGCACTGTCAGTGCTCCCCCCACACAGCCAGCACTGTCAGTGCTCCCGCACACAGCCAGCACTGTCAGTGCTCCCACCACACAGCCAGCACTGTCAGTGCTCCCAACACACAGCCAGCACTGTCAGTGCTCCCCCCACACAGCCAGCACTGCCAGTGCTCCCACCACACAGCCAGCACTGCCAGTGCTCCCATCACACAGCCAGCACTGCCAGTGCTCCACCCACACAGCCATCACCGTCAGAGCTCCGAACACACAGCCAGCACTGTCAGTGCTCCCACCACACAGCCAGCACTGTCAGTGCTCCCACCACACAGCCAGCACTGTCAGTGCTCCAACCCCACAGCCAGCACTGTCAGTGCTCACCCCACACAGCCAGCACTGTCAGTGCTCCCCACACAGCCAGCACTGTCAGTCCTCCCCGCACACAGCCAGCACTGTCAGTGCTCCCCCACAGCCAGCACTGTCAGTGCTCCCCCCACACCGCCAGCACTGTCAGTGCTTCCACCACACAGCCAGCACTGTCAGTGCACACCCCACACAGCCAGCACTGTCAGTGATCCCCCCACACAGCCAGCACTGTCAGTGCTCCCACACACAGCCAGCACTGTCAGTGCTCCCCCACACAGCCAGCACTGTCAGTGCTCCCCCACACAGCCAGCACTGTCAGTGCTCCCACCACACAACCAGCACTGTCAGTGCTCCCCCACACAGCCTGCACTGTCAGTGCTCCCCCACACAGCCAGCACTGTCAGTGCTCCCCCATACAGCCAGCACTGTCAGTGCTCCCCCCACACAGCCAGCACTGTCAGTGCTCCCCCACACAGCCAGCACTGTCAGTGCTCCCCCACACAGCCAGCACTGTCAGTGCTCCCCGCACACAGCCAGCACTGTCAGTGCTCCCCCCCACAGCCAGCACTGTCAGTGCTCCCCCCACACAGCCAGCACTGTCAGTGCTCCCACCACACAGCCAGCACTGTCAGTGCTCACCCCACACAGCCAGCACTGTCAGTGCTCCACACACACAGCAATCACTGCCAGTGCCTCGTCACAACAGCCAGCAATGTCAGTGCTCCCCCACACAGCCAGCACTGTCAGTGCTCCCCCACACAGCCAGCACTGTCAGTGCTTCCACCACACAGCCAGCACTGTCAGTGTTCCCTCACACAGCCAGCACTGTCAGTGCTCCCCCACAGAGACAGCACTGTCAGTGCTCCCCACACAGCCAGCACTGTCAGTGCTCACCCACACAGCCAGCACTGTCAGTGCTCCCCCACAGAGCCAGCACTGTCAGTGTTCCCACCACACAGCCAGCACTGTCAGTGCTCCCCCACACAGCCAGCACTGTCAGTGCTCCCACCACACAGCCAGCACTGTCAGTGCTCCCACCACACAGCCAGCACTGTCAGCGCTCCCCCACACAGCCAGCACTGTCAGTGCTCCCACCACACAGCCAGCACTGTCAGTGCTCCCACCACACAGCCAGCACTGTCAGCGCTCCCCCACTCAGCCAGCACTGTCAGTGCTCCCCCACAAAGCCAGCACTGTCAGTGCTCCCACCACACAGCCAGCACTGTCAGTGTTCCCCACGCCCCAGACCCAGCTCCTGATTGGCTGTCAGTCAGCGCAAGGAGATACTGATAGGCAGAGAGACTGTTAATCAGCGGTTGGAACTCCTGATTGGCTGAGGGGGTTTCAGTCAGTTTTATTTTCTCATTAATTTAATAATTGATGCAACCGGATATTTCACCGCGATCTTGATCTGCTCCCTGAACCTGGACTGAGTCACCACATAAATAAATGTGCTCCCACCGCACAGCCAGCACTGTCAGTGCTCCCACCACACAGCCAGCACTGCCCGTGCTCCCACCACACAGCCAGCACTGTCAGTGCTCCCACCACACAGCCAGCACTGTCAGTGCTCCCCCACACAGCCAGCACTGTCAGTGCTCCCCACACAGCCAGCCCTTCCAGTGATCCCCCCACACAGCCAGCACTGTCAGTGCTCCCCCCACACAGCCAGCACTGTCAGTGCTCACCCCACACAGCCAGCACTGTCAGTGCTCCCAACACACAGCCAGCACTGTCAGTGCTCCCCCACACAGCCAGAACTGCCAGTGCTCACACCACACAGCCAGCACTGCCAGTGCTCCCATCACACAGCAAGCACTGCCAGTGCTCCACCCACACAGCCAACACTGTCAGTGCTCCCACCACACAGCCAGCACTGTCAGTGCTCCCACCACACAGCCAGCACTGGCAGTGCTCCCACCCCACAGCCAGCACTGTCAGTGCTCACCCCACACAGCCAGCACGGTCAGTGCTCCCCCACACAGCCAGCACTGTCAGTGCTCCCCCACAGAGCCAGCACTGTCAGTGCTCCCCGCACACAGCCAGCACTGTCAGTGCTCCCCCCACAGCCAGCACTGTCAGTGCTCCCCCCACACAGCCAGCATTGTCAGTGCTCCCACCACACAGCCAGCACTGTCAGTGCTCACCCCACACAGCCAGCACTGTCAGTGCTCCACCCACACAGCAATCACTGCCTGTGCCTCGTCACAACAGCCAGCAATGTCAGTGCTCCCCCACACAGCCAGCACTGTCAGTGCTCCCCCCACACAGCCAGCACTGTCAGTGCTTCCACCACACAGCCAGCACTGTCAGTGCTCCCCCACACAGCCAGCACTGTCAGTGCTCCCACCACACAGCCAGCACTGTCTGTGCTCCCCCACACAGCCAGCACTGTCAGTGCTCCCAACACACAGCCAGCACTGTCAGTGCTCCCCCACACAGCGAGCACTGTCAGTGCTCCCCCCACACAGCCAGCACTGTCAGTGCTCCCCCACACAGCGAGCACTGTCAGTGCTCCCCCACACAGCCAGCACTGTCAGTGCTCCCCCCACAGAGCCAGCACTGTCAGTGCTCACCCACACAGCCAGCACTGTCAGTGCTCCTACCACACAGCCAGCACTGTCAGTGCTCCCACCACACAGCCAGCACTGTCAGTGCTCCCCCACACAGCCAGCACTGTCAGTGCTCCCACCACACAGCCAGCACTGTCAGTGCTCCCCCACACAGCCAGCACTGTCTGTGCTCCCACCACACAGCCAGCACTGCCAGTGCTCCCACCACTCAGCCAGCACTGTCAGCGCTCCCCCACACAGCCAGCACTGTCAGTGCTCCCCCACACAGCCAGCACTGTCAGTGCTCCCACCACACAGCCAGCATTGTCAGTGCTCCCCCACACAGCCAGCACTGTCAGTGCTCCCACCACACAGCCAGCACTGTCAGTGCTCCCCCCACACAGCCAGCACTGTCCGTGCTCCCACCACACAGCCAGCACTGTCAGTGCTCCCACCACACAGCCAGCACTGTCAGTGCTCCCCCCACACAGCCAGCACTGTCAGTGCTCACCCCACACAGCCAGCACTGTCAGTGCTCCAACACACAGCCAGCACTGTCAGTGCTCCACCCACACAGCCAGAACTGCCAGTGCTCACACCACACAGCCAGCACTGCCAGTGCTCCCATCACACAGCAAGCACTGCCAGTGCTCCACCCACACAGCCAGCACTGTCAGTGCTCCCACCACACAGCCAGCACTGTCAGTGCTCCCACCACACAGCCAGCACTGCCAGTGCTCCCATCACACAGCAAGCACTGCCAGTGCTCCACCCACACAGCCAGCACTGTCAGTGCTCCCCCCACACAGCCAGCACTGTCAGTGCTCCCACCACACAGCCAGCACTGTCAGTGCTCCCACCCCACAGCCAGCACTGTCAGTGCTCACCCCACACAGCCAGCACTGTCAGTGCTCCCCCACACAGCCAGCACTGTCAGTGCTCCCCCACACAGCCAGCACTGTCAGTGCTCCCCGCACACAGCCAGCACTGTCAGTGCTCCCCCCACAGCCAGCACTGTCAGTGCTCCCCCCACACAGCCAGCATTGTCAGTGCTCCCACCACACAGCCAGCACTGTCAGTGCTCACCCCACACAGCCAGCACTGTCAGTGCTCCACCCACACAGCAATCACTGCCTGTGCCTCGTCACAACAGCCAGCAATGTCAGTGCTCCCCCACACAGCCAGCACTGTCAGTGCTCCCCCCACACAGCCAGCACTGTCAGTGCTTCCACCACACAGCCAGCACTGTCAGTGCTCCCCCACACAGCCAGCACTGTCAGTGCTCCCACCACACAGCCAGCACTGTCAGTGCTCCCCCACACAGCCAGCACTGTCAGTGCTCCCAACACACAGCCAGCACTGTCAGTGCTCCCCCACACAGCCAGCACTGTCAGTGCTCCCCCACACAGCCAGCACTGTCAGTGCTCCCCCCACACAGCGAGCACTGTCAGTGCTCCCCCACACAGCCAGCACTGTCAGTGCTCCCCCCACACAGCCAGCACTGTCAGTGCTCACCCACACAGCCAGCACTGTCAGTGCTCCTACCACACAGCCAGCACTGTCAGTGCTCCCACCACACAGCCAGCACTGTCAGTGCTCCCCCACACAGCCAGCACTGTCAGTGCTCCCACCACACAGCCAGCACTGTCAGTGCTCACCCCACACAGCCAGCACTGTCAGTGCTCCCACCACACAGCCAGCACTGTCAGTGCTCCCACCACACAGCCAGCACTGCCAGTGCTCCCATCACACAGCAAGCACTGCCAGTGCTCCACCCACACAGCCAGCACTGTCAGTGCTCCCACCACACAGCCAGCACTGTCAGTGCTCCCACCACACAGCCAGCACTGCCAGTGCTCCCATCACACAGCAAGCACTGCCAGTGCTCCACCCACACAGCCAGCACTGTCAGTGCTCCCCCACACAGCCAGCACTGTCAGTGCTCCCACCACACAGCCAGCACTGTCAGTGCTCCCACCCCACAGCCAGCACTGTCAGTGCTCACCCCACACAGCCAGCACTGTCAGTGCTCCCCCACACAGCCAGCACTGTCAGTGCTCCCCCACACAGCCAGCACTGTCAGTGCTCCCCGCACACAGCCAGCACTGTCAGTGCTCCCCCCACAGCCAGCACTGTCAGTGCTCCCCCCACACAGCCAGCATTGTCAGTGCTCCCACCACACAGCCAGCACTGTCAGTGCTCACCCCACACAGCCAGCACTGTCAGTGCTCCACCCACACAGCAATCACTGCCTGTGCCTCGTCACAACAGCCAGCAATGTCAGTGCTCCCCCACACAGCCAGCACTGTCAGTGCTCCCCCCACACAGCCAGCACTGTCAGTGCTTCCACCACACAGCCAGCACTGTCAGTGCTCCCCCACACAGCCAGCACTGTCAGTGCTCCCACCACACAGCCAGCACTGTCAGTGCTCCCCCACACAGCCAGCACTGTCAGTGCTCCCAACACACAGCCAGCACTGTCAGTGCTCCCCCACACAGCCAGCACTGTCAGTGCTCCCCCACACAGCCAGCACTGTCAGTGCTCCCCCCACACAGCGAGCACTGTCAGTGCTCCCCCACACAGCCAGCACTGTCAGTGCTCCCCCCACACAGCCAGCACTGTCAGTGCTCACCCACACAGCCAGCACTGTCAGTGCTCCTACCACACAGCCAGCACTGTCAGTGCTCCCACCACACAGCCAGCACTGTCAGTGCTCCCCCACACAGCCAGCACTGTCAGTGCTCCCACCACACAGCCAGCACTGTCAGTGCTCCCCCACACAGCCAGCACTGTCAGTGCTCCCACCACACAGCCAGCACTGCCAGTGCTCCCACCACTCAGCCAGCACTGTCAGCGCTCCCCCACACAGCCAGCACTGTCAGTGCTCCCCCACACAGCCAGCACTGTCAGTGATCCCACCACACAGCCAGCACTGTCAGTGCTCCCCACACAGCCAGCACTGTCAGTGCTCCCACCACACAGCCAGCACTGTCAGTGCTCCCCCCACACAGCCAGCACTGTCGTGCTCCCACCACACAGCCAGCACTGTCAGTGCTCCCACCACACAGCCAGCACTGTCAGTGCTCCCCCCACACTGCCAGCACTGTCAGTGCTCACCCCACACAGCCAGCACTGTCAGTGCTCCCAACACACAGCCAGCACTGTCAGTGCTCCACCCACACAGCCAGAACTGCCAGTGCTCACACCACACAGCCAGCACTGCCAGTGCTCCCATCACACAGCAAGCACTGCCAGTGCTCCACCCACACAGCCAGCACTGTCAGTGCTCCCACCACACAGCCAGCACTGTCAGTGCTCCCACCACACAGCCAGCACTGTCAGTGCTCCCACCCCACAGCCAGCACTGTCAGTGCTCACCCCACACAGCCAGCACTGTCAGTGCTCTCCCACACAGCCAGCACTGTCAGTGCTCCCCCACACAGCCAGCACTGTCAGTGCTCCCCGCACACAGCCAGCACTGTCAGTGCTCCCCCCACAGCCAGCACTATCAGTGCTCCCCCCACACAGCCAGCAGTGTCAGTGCTCCCACCACACAGCCAGCACTGTCAGTGCTCACCCCACACAGCCAGCACTGTCAGTGCTCCACCCACACAGCAATCACTGCCTGTGCCTCGTCACAACAGCCAGCAATGTCAGTGCTCCCCCACACAGCCAGCACTGTCAGTGCTCCCCCACACAGCCAGCACTGTCAGTGCTTCCACCACACAGCCAGCACTGTCAGTGCTCCCCCACACAGCCAGCACTGTCAGTGCTCCCACCACACAGCCAGCACTGTCAGTGCTCCCCCACACAGCCAGCACTGTCAGTGCTCCCAACACACAGCCAGCACTGTCAGTGCTCCCCCACACAGCCAGCACTGTCAGTGCTCCCCCACACAGCCAGCACTGTCAGTGCTCCCCCACACAGCGAGCACTGTCAGTGCTCCCCACACAGCCAGCACTGTCAGTGCTCCCCCCACACAGCCAGCACTGTCAGTGCTCACCCACACAGCCAGCACTGTCAGTGCTCCTACCACACAGCCAGCACTGTCAGTGCTCCCACCACACAGCCAGCACTGTCAGTGCTCCCCCACCCAGCCAGCACTGTCAGTGCTCCCACCACACAGCCAGCACTGCCAGTGCTCCCACCACTCAGCCAGCACTTTCAGCGCTCCCCCACACAGCCAGCACTGTCAGTGCTCCCCCACACAGCCAGCTCTGTCAGTGCTCCCACCACACAGCCAGCACTGTCAGTGCTCCCACCACACAGCCAGCACTGTCAGTGCTCCCACCACACAGCCAGCACTGTCAGTGCTCCCACCACACAGCCAGCACTTTCAGTGCCCCCCCCCACACAGCCAGCACTGTCAGTGCTCCCACCACACAGCCAGCACTGTCAGTGCTCCCCCACACAGCCAGCACTGTCAGTGCTCCCCCACACAGCCAGCACTGTCAGTGCTCCCCCCACACAGCCAGCACTGTCAGTGCTCCCACCACACAGCCAGAACTGTCAGTGCTCCCCCCACACAGCGAGCACTGTCAGTGCTCCACCCACACAGCCACCACTGTCAGTGCTCCCACCACACAGCCAGCACTGTCAGTGCTCCCCCACACAGCCAGAACTGTCAGTGCTCCCAGCACACAGCCAGCACTGTCAGTGACCCCCCACACAGCCAGCACTGTCAGTTCTCCCCACACAGCCAGCACTGTCAGTGCTCCCCCCACACAGCCAGCCCTGTCAGTGCTCCCCACACACAGCCAGCACTGTCAGTGCTCCCACCACACAGCCAGCACTGTCAGTGCTCCCCCCACACAGCCAGCACTGTCAGTGCTCCCCCGCACAGCCAGCACTGTCAGTGCTCCCCCACACACAGACAGTACTGTAATTGCTCCCCCACACAGCCAGCACTGTCCGTGCTCCCAACACACAGCCAGCGCTGTAAGTGCTCCCCCACACAGCCAGCACTGTCCGTGCTCCCAACACACAGCCAGCACTGTCAGTGCTCCCCACACAACCAGCACTGTCCGTGCTCCCAACACACAGCCAGCGCTGTCAGTGCTCCCCCACACAGCCAGCACTGTCAGTGCTCCCCACGAACAGCCAGCACTGTCATTGCTCCCCCACACAGCCAGCACTGTCAGTGCTCCCACACAGCCAGCACTGTCCGTGCTCCCAACACACAGCCAGCACTGTCAGTGCTCCCCACACACCCAGCACTGTCAGTGCTCCCCCCACACAACCAGCACTGTCAGTGCTCCCCCACACAGCCAGCACTGTCAGTGCTTCCACCACACAGCCGGCACTGTCAGTGCTCCCAACACACAGCCAGCACTGTCAGTGCTCCCACCACACAGCCAGCACTGTCAGTGCTCCCCCCACACAGCCAGCACTGCCGGTGGTCCCACCACACAGCCAGCACTGTCAGTGCTTCCCCCACACAGCCAGCACTGTCAGTGCTCCCCATACAGCCAGCACTGTCAGTGCTCCCACACACAGCCAGCACTGTCAGTGCTCCTACACACAGCCCGCACTGTCAGTGCTCCCACCACACAGCCAGCACTGTCAGTGCTCCCCCTCACAGCCAGCACTGCCAGTGCTCCCCCCACACAGCCAGCACTGTCAGTGCTCCTCCCACACAGCCAGCACTGTCAGTGCTCCCCCCACACAGCCAGCACTGTCAGTGCTCCCACCACACAGCCAGCACTGTCAGTGCTCCCCCACACAGCCAGCACTGTCAGTGCTCCCCCCACACAGCCAGCACTATCAGTGCTCCCCCACACAGTCACCACTGTCAGTGCTCGTCCACACAGCCAGCACTGTCAGTGCTCCCCCACACAGCCAGCACTGTCAGTGCTCCCAGCACGCAGTCAGCACTGTCAGTGCTCCCCCCACACAGCCAGCACTGCCAGTGCTCCCCCACACAGCCAGCACTGTCAGTGCTCCCACCACACAGCCAGCACTGTCAGTGCTCCCCCCACACAGCCAGCACTGTCAGTGCTCCCACCACACAGCCAGCACTGTCAGTGCTCCCCCACACAGCCAGCACTATCAGTGCTCCCACCACACAGCCAGCACTGTCAGTGCTCCCCCACACAGCCAGCACTGTCAGTGCTCCCCCACACAGCCAGCACTGTCAGTGCTCCCACCACACAGCCAGCACTGTCAGTGCTCCCCCACACAGCCAACACTGTCAGTGCTCCCCCCACACAGCCAGCACTGTCAGTGCTCCACCCACACAGCCAGGACTGTCAGTGCTCCCCACACACAGCCGGCACTGTCAGTGCTCTCCCACACAGCCAGCACTGTCAGTGCTCCCCCGCACAGCCAGAACTGTCAGTGCTCCCCGCACAGCCAGCACTGTCAGTGCTCCCCCGCACAGCCAGCACTGTCAGTGCTCCCCCGCACAGCTAGCACTGTTTGTGCTCCACCCACATAGCCAGCACTATCAGTGCTCCCACCACACAGCCAGCACTGTCGGTGCTCCCCCGCACAGCCAGCACTGTCAGTGCTCCCCCGCACAGCTAGCACTGTTTGTTCTCCACCCACACAGCCAGCACTATCAGTGCTCCCACCACACAGCCAGCACTGTCAGTGCTCCCACCACACAGCCAGCACTGTCAGTGCTCCCCCCACACAGCCAGCACTGTCAGTGCTCCCCCCACACAGCCAGCACTGTCCGTGCTCCCACCACACAGCCAGCACTGTCAGTGCTCCCACCACACAGCCAGCACTGTCAGTGCTCCCCCACATAGCCAGCACTGTCAGTGCTCCCACCACACAGCCAGCACTGTCAGTGCTCCCCCCACACTGCCAGCACTGTCAGTGCTCCCCCCACACAGCCAGCACTGTCAGTGCTCCCACCACACAGCCAGCACTGTCAGTGCTCCCCCCACACAGCCAGCACTGTCAGTGCTCCCCCCACACAGCCAGCACTGTCAGTGCTCCCACCACACAGCCAGCACTGTCAGTGTTCCCCACGCCCCAGACCCAGCTCCTGATTGGCTGAGAGGCTGTCAGTCAGCGCCAGCAGATACTGATTGGCTGACAGTCTGCCAGTCGGCGGCTGGAGCTCCTGATTGGCTGAGAGACTGTCAGTCAGCGGCTGGAGCTCCTGATTGGCTGAGAGACTGTCAGTCAGCGGTTGGAACTCCTGATTGGCTGAGAGGCTCTTACTCAGCGGCAAGAGCTGCTGATTGGCTGACAGTCTGCCAGTCGGCGGCTGGAGCTCCTGATTGACTGAGAGACTGTCAGTCAGCGGCTGGAGCTCCTGATTGGCTGAGAGACTGTCAGTCAGCGGCTGGAGCTCCTGATTGGCTGAGAGGCTGTCAGTCAGCGGCTATAACTCCTGATTGGTTGAGAGACTCCCCCCACACAGCCAGCACTGTCAGTGCTCCCAACACACAGCCAGCACTGTCAGTGCTCCCACCACACAGCCAGCACTGTCAGTGCTCCCCCCACACAGCCAGCACTGTCAGTGCTCCCACCACACAGCCAGCACTGTCAGTGCTCCCACCACACAGCCAGCACTGTCAGTGCCCCCCCCCCACACAGCCAGCACTGTCAGTGCTCCCACCACACAGCCAGCACTGTCAGTGCTCCCCCACACAGCCAGCACTGTCAGTGCTCCCCCACACAGCCAGCACTGTCAGTGCTTCCCCCACACAGCCAGCACTGTCAGTGCTCCCACCACACAGCCAGAACTGTCAGTGCTCCCCCCACACAGCCAGCACTGTCAGTGCTCCACCCACACAGCCAGCACTGTCAGTGCTCCCACCACACAGCCAGCACTGTCAGTGCTCCCCCACACAGCCAGAACTGTCAGTGCTCCCAGCACACAGCCAGCACTGTCAGTGACCCCCCACACAGCCAGCACTGTCAGTTCTCCCCACACAGCCAGCACTGTCAGTGCTCCCCCCACACAGCCAGCCCTGTCAGTGCTCCCCACACACAGCCAGCACTGTCAGTGCTCCCACCACACAGCCAGCACTGTCAGTGCTCCCCCCACACAGCCAGCACTGTCAGTGCTCCCCCGCACAGCCAGCACTGTCAGTGCTCCCCCACACACAGCCAGTACTGTAATTGCTCCCCCACACAGCCAGCACTGTCCGTGCTCCCAACACACAGCCAGCGCTGTAAGTGCTCCCCCACACAGCCAGCACTGTCCGTGCTCCCAACACACAGCCAGCACTGTCAGTGCTCCCCACACAACCAGCACTGTCCGTGCTCCCAACACACAGCCAGCGCTGTCAGTGCTCCCCCACACAGCCAGCACTGTCAGTGCTCCCCACGAACAGCCAGCACTGTCATTGCTCCCCCACACAGCCAGCACTGTCAGTGCTCCCCACACAGCCAGCACTGTCCGTGCTCCCAACACACAGCCAGCACTGTCAGTGCTCCCCACACACCCAGCACTGTCAGTGCTCCCCCCACACAACCAGCACTGTCAGTGCTCCCCCACACAGCCAGCACTGTCAGTGCTTCCACCACACAGCCGGCACTGTCAGTGCTCCCAACACACAGCCAGCACTGTCAGTGCTCCCACCACACAGCCAGCACTGTCAGTGCTCCCCCCACACAGCCAGCACTGCCGGTGGTCCCACCACACAGCCAGCACTGTCAGTGCTTCCCCCACACAGCCAGCACTGTCAGTGCTCCCCATACAGCCAGCACTGTCAGTGCTCCCACACACAGCCAGCACTGTCAGTGCTCCTACACACAGCCCGCACTGTCAGTGCTCCCACCACACAGCCAGCACTGTCAGTGCTCCCCCTCACAGCCAGCACTGCCAGTGCTCCCCCCACACAGCCAGCACTGTCAGTGCTCCTCCCACACAGCCAGCACTGTCAGTGCTCCCCCCACACAGCCAGCACTGTCAGTGCTCCCACCACACAGCCAGCACTGTCAGTGCTCCCCCACACAGCCAGCACTGTCAGTGCTCACCCCACACAGCCAGCACTATCAGTGCTCCCCCACACAGTCACCACTGTCAGTGCTCGTCCACACAGCCAGCACTGTCAGTGCTCCCCCACACAGCCAGCACTGTCAGTGCTCCCAGCACGCAGTCAGCACTGTCAGTGCTCCCCCCACACAGCCAGCACTGCCAGTGCTCCCCCACACAGCCAGCACTGTCAGTGCTCCCACCACACAGCCAGCACTGTCAATGCTCCCCCCACACAGCCAGCACTGTCAGTGCTCCCACCACACAGCCAGCACTGTCAGTGCTCCCCCACACAGCCTGCACTATCAGTGCTCCCACCACACAGCCAGCACTGTCAGTGCTCCCCCACACAGCCAGCACTGTCAGTGCTCCCCCACACAGCCAGCACTGTCAGTGCTCCCACCACACAGCCAGCACTGTCAGTGCTCCCCCACACAGCCAACACTGTCAGTGCTCCCCCCACACAGCCAGCACTGTCAGTGCTCCACCCACACAGCCAGGACTGTCAGTGCTCCCCACACACAGCCGGCACTGTCAGTGCTCTCCCACACAGCCAGCACTGTCAGTGCTCCCCCGCACAGCCAGAACTGTCAGTGCTCCCCGCACAGCCAGCACTGTCAGTGCTCCCCCGCACAGCCAGCACTGTCAGTGCTCCCCCGCACAGCTAGCACTGTTTGTGCTCCACCCACATAGCCAGCACTATCAGTGCTCCCACCACACAGCCAGCACTGTCAGTGCTCCCCCGCACAGCCAGCACTGTCAGTGCTCCCCCGCACAGCTAGCACTGTTTGTGCTCCACCCACACAGCCAGCACTATCAGTGCTCCCACCACACAGCCAGCACTGTCAGTGCTCCCACCACACAGCCAGCACTGTCAGTGCTCCCCCCACACAGCCAGCACTGTCAGTGCTCCCACCACACAGCCAGCACTGTCAGTGCTCACCCCACACAGCCAGCACTGCCAGTGCTCCCACCACACAGCCAGCACTGTCAGTGCTCCCCCACACAGCCAGCACTGTCAGTGCTCCCAACAAACAGCCAGCACTGTCAGTGCTCCCCCACACAGCCAGCACTGTCAGTGCTCCCCCACACAGCCAGCACTGTCAGTGCTCCCCCACACAGCCAGCACTGTCAGTGCTCCCCCACACAGCCAGCACTGTCAGTGCTCCCCCACACAGCCAGCACTGACATTGCTCCCCCCACACAGCCAGCACTGTCAGTGCTCCCCCACACAGCCAGCACTGCCAGTTGTCCCACCACACAGCCAGCACTGTCAGTGCTTCCCCCACACAGCCAGCACTGTCAGTGCTCCCCATACAGCCAGCACTGTCAGTGCTCCCACACACAGCCAGCACTGTCAGTGCTCCCACACACAGCCCGCACTGTCAGTGCTCCCACCACACAGCCAGCACTGTCAGTGCTCCCCCCTCACAGCCAGCACTGCCAGTGCTCCCCCACACAGCCAGCACTGTCAGTGCTCCCCCCACACAGCCAGCACTGTCAGTGCTCCCCCACACAGCCAGCACTGTCTGTGCTCCCCCCACACAGCCAGCACTGTCAGTGCTCCCCCACACAGCCAGCACTGTCAGTGCTCCCCCCACACAGCCAGCACTGTCAGTGCTCCCCCACACAGTCACCACTGTCAGTGCTCGTCCACACAGCCAGCACTGTCAGTGCTCCCCCACACAGCCAGCACTGTCAGTGCTCCCAGCACGCAGTCAGCACTGTCAGTGCTCCCCCCACACAGCCAGCACTGTCAGTGCTCCCCACACAGCCAGCACTGTCAGTGCTCCCACCACACAGCCAGCACTGTCAGTGCTCCCCCACACAGCCAGCACTGTCAGTTCTCCCACCACACAGCCAGCACTGTCAGTGCTCCCCCCACACAGCCAGCACTGTCAGTGCTCCCACCACACAGCCAGCACTGTCAGTGCTCCCCCACACAGCCAGCACTGTCAGTGCTCCCCCACACAGCCAGCACTGTCAGTGCTCCCACCACACAGCCAGCACTGTCATTGCTCCCCCACACAGCCAGCACTGTCAGTGCTCCCCCCACACAGCCAGCACTGTCAGTGCTCCCCCGCACAGCCAGCACTGTCAGTGCTCCCCCGCACAGCTAGCACTGTTTGTGCTCCACCCACACAGCCAGCACTATCAGTGCTCCCACCACACAGCCAGCACTGTCAGTGCTCCCCCGCACAGCCAGCACTGTCAGTGCTCCCCCGCACAGCTAGCACTGTTTGTGCTCCACCCACACAGCCAGCACTATCAGTGCTCCCACCACACAGCCAGCACTGTCAGTGCTCCCACCACACAGCCAGCACTGTCAGTGCTCCCCCCCACACAGCCAGCACTGTCAGTGCTCCCCCATACAGCCAGCACTGTCAGTGCTCCCACCACACAGCCAGCACTCTCAGTGCTCCCACCACACAGCCAGCACTGTCAGTGCTCACCCCACACAGCCAGCACTGCCAATGCTCCCACCACACAGCCAGCACTGTCAGTGCTCCCAACACACAGCCAGCACTGTCAGTGCTCCCCCACACAGCCAGCACTGTCAGTGCTCCCCCACACAGCCAGCACTGTCAGTGCTCCCCCACACAGCCAGCACTGTCAGTGCTCCCCCCAAACAGCCAGCACTGTCAGTGCTCCCCCACACAGCCAGCACTGTCAGTGCTCCCACCACACAGCCTGTGTGGGGGAGCACTGACAGTGCTGGCTGTGTGTGTTGGGGGGGGGGGCACTGCCAGTGCCGGCTGTGTGGGGGGGGGGGGGCACTGCCAGTGCCGGCTGTGCGGGGGAGCTGACTGACAGCCTCCCAGCCAATCAGGAGCTCCAGCCGCTAACTGACAGCCTCTCAGCCAATCAGGAGCCCCAACCGCAAACTGAGAGCCTCTCAGCCAATCAAGAGCTCCAGCCGCTGACTGACAGCCTCTCAGCCAATCAGGAGCTCCAGCCGCTGACTGACAGCCTCTCAGCCAATCAGGAGCTCCAGCCGCTGACTGACAGCCTCTCAGCCAAACAGGAGCTCCAGCCGCTGACTGACAGTCTCTCAGCCAATCAGGAGCTCCAGCCGCTACTAACAGCCTCTCAGCCAATCAGGAGCTCCAGCCGCTGAGTAACACCCTCTCAGCCAATCAGGAGTTCCAACCGCTGACTGACAGTCTCTTAGCCAATCAGGAGCTCCAGCCGCCGACTGGCGATCTCTCAGCCAATCAGGAGCTCCAACCGCTGAATGACAGCCTCTCAGCCAATCAGGAGCTGGGTCTAGGGCGTGGGGCGCACAGACAGTGCTGGCTGTGTGGTGGGAGCACTGACAGTGCTGGCTGTGTGGGGAGCACTGACAGTGCTGGCTGTGTGGTGGGAGCACTGACAGTGCTGGCTGTGTGGGGAGCACTGACAGTGCTGGCTGTGTGGGGGGAGCACTGACAGTGCTGGCTGTGTGTGGGGGAGCACTGACAGTGCTGGCTGTGTGGGGGAGCACTGACAGTGCTGGCTGTGTGGGGGAGCTCTGACAGTGCTGGCTGTGTGGGGGGTCACTGACAGTGCTGGCTGTGTGGGGGAGCACTGACAGTGCTGGCTGTGTGTGGGGGGGGGGGCACTGCCAGTGCCGGCTGTGTGGGGAGGGGGGGCACTGCCAGTGCCGGCTGTGTGGGTGGAGCACTGACAGTGCTGGCTGTGCGGGGGAGCTGACTGACAGCCTCTCAGCCAATCAGGAGCTCCAGCCGCTAACTGACAGCCTCTCAGCCAATCAGGAGCTCCAGCCGCTGACTGACAGCCTCTCAGCCATTCCGGAGCCCCAACCGCAAACTGACACCCTCTCAGCCAATCAAGAGCTCCAGCCGCTGACTGACAGCCTCTCAGCCAATCAGGAGCTCCAGCCGCTGACTGACAGCCTCTCAGCCAATCAGGAGCTCCAGCCGCTGACTGACAGCCTCTCAGCCAATCAGGAGCTCCAGCCGCTGACTGACAGTCTCTCAGCCAATCAGGAGCTCCAGCCGCTACTAACAGCCTCTCAGCCAATCAGGAGCTCCAGCCGCTGACTGAAACCATCTCAGCCAATCAGCAGCTCCAGCCGCTGAGTAACACCCTCTCAGCCAATCAGGAGTTCCAACCGCTGACTGACAGTCTCTTAGCCAATCAGGAGCTCCAGCCGCCGACTGGCGATCTCTCAGCCAATCAGGAGCTCCAACCGCTGACTGACAGCCTCTCAGCCAATCAGGAGCTGGGTCTAGGGCGTGGGGCGCACAGACAGTGCTGGCTGTGTGGTGGGAGCACTGACAGTGCTGGCTGTGTGGGGAGCACTGACAGTGCTGGCTGTGTGAGGGAGCACTGACAGTGCTGGCTGTGTGGGGGGTCACTGACAGTGCTGGCTGTGTGGTGGGAGCACTGACAGTGCTGGCTGTGTGGTGGGAGCACTGACAGTGCTGGCTGTGTGGGGAGCACTGACAGTGCTGGCTGTGTGGGGGGAGCACTGACAGTGCTGGCTGTGTGGGGGGAGCACTGACAGTGCTGGCTGTGTGTGGGGGAGCACCGACAGTGCTGGCTGTGTGGGGGAGCACTGACAGTGCTGGCTGTGTGGGGGAGCTCTGACAGTGCTGGCTGTGTGGGGGGTCACTGACAGTGCTGGCTGTGTGGGGGAGCACTGACAGTGCTGGCTGTGTGGGGGGGGGGGGGGCACTGCCAGTGCCGGCTGTGTGGGGGGGCACTGCCAGTGCCGGCTGTGTGGGTGGAGCACTGACAGTGCTGGCTGTGCGGGGGAGCACTGACAGTGCTGGCTGTGTGGTGGGAGCACTGACAGTGCTGGCTGTGTTGGGGAGCACAGACAGTGGTGGCTGTGTGGTGGGAGCACTGACAGTGCTGGCTGTGTTGGGGAGCACTGACAGTGCTGGCTGTGTGGGGGAGCTCTGACAGTGCTGGCTGTGTGGGCGGTCACTGACAGTGCTGGCTGTGTGGGGAGCACTGACAGTGCTGGCTGTGTGGGGGAGCACTGACAGTGCTGGCTGTGTGGGGAGCACTGACAGTGCTGGCTGTGTGGGGGGAGCACTGACAGTGCTGGCTGTGTGTTGGGAGCACTGACAGTGCTGGCTGTGTGGGGGAGCACTGACAGTGCTGGCTGTGTGGGGGGAGCACTGACAGTGCTGTCTGTGTGGGGGGAGCACTGACAGTGCTGGCTGTGTGGGGGATCACTGACAGTGCTGGCTGTGTGGTGGGAGCACTGACAGTGCTGGCTGTGTGGTGGGAGCACTGACAGTGCTGGCTGTGTGGTGGGAGCACTGACATTGCTGGCTGTGTGGTGGGAGCACTGACAGTGCTGGCTGTGTGGGGGGAGCACTGACAGTGCTGGCTGTGTGGGGGAGCACTGACAGTGCTGGCTGTGTATTGGGAGCACTGACAGTGCTGGCTGTGTGGTGGGAGCACTGACAGTGCTGGCTGTGTGGGGGGAGCACTGACAGTGCCGGCTGTGTGGGGGAGCACTGACAGTGCTGGCTGTGTGGGGAGCACTCACAGTGCTGGCTGTGTGGTGGGAGCACTGACAGTGCTGGCTGTGTGGGGGGTCACTGACAGTGCTGGCTGTGTGGGGGAGCACTGACAGTGCTGGCTGTGTGGTGGGAGCACTGACAGTGCTGGCTGTGTGGGGGAGCACTGACAGTGCTGGCTGTGTGGGGGGTCACTGACAGTGCTGGCTGTGTGGGGGGAGCACTGACAGTGCTGGCTGTGTGGTGGGAGCACTGACAGTGCTGGCTGTGTGTGTGGGAGGACTGACAGTTCTGGCTGTGTGGGGGAAAGCACTGACAGTTCTGGCTGTGTGGTGGGAGCACTGACAGTGCTGGCTGTGTGGGGGGAGCACTCACAGTGCTGGCTGTGTGCGGGGAGCACTGACAGTCCTGGCTGTGTGGTGGGAGCACTGACAGTGCTGGCTGTGTGGGGGGAGCACTGACAGTTCTGGCTGTGTGGTGGGAGCACTGACAGTGCTGGCTGTGTGGTGGGAGCACTGACAGTGCTGGCTGTGTGGGGGAGCACTGACAGTGCTGGCTGTGTGGGGGGTCACTGACAGTGCTGGCTGTGTGGTGGGATCACTGACAGTGCTGGCTGTGTGGTGGGAGCACTGACAGTGCTGGGTGTGTGTTGGGAGCACTGACAGTGCTGGCTGTGTGGGGGAGCACTGACAGTGCTGGCTGTGTGGGGGGAGCACTGACAGTGCTGTCTGTGTGGGGGGAGCACTGACAGTGCTGGCTGTGTGGGGGATCACTGACAGTGCTGGCTGTGTGGTGGGAGCACTGACAGTGCTGGCTGTGTGGTGGGAGCACTGACAGTGCTGGCTGTGTGGTGGGAGCACTGACATTGCTGGCTGTGTGGTGGGAGCACTGACAGTGCTGGCTGTGTGGGGGGAGCACTGACAGTGCTGGCTGTGTGGGGGAGCACTGACAGTGCTGGCTGTGTATTGGGAGCACTGACAGTGCTGGCTGTGTGGTGGGAGCACTGACAGTGCTGGCTGTGTGGGGGGAGCACTGACAGTGCCGGCTGTGTGGGGGAGCACTGACAGTGCTGGCTGTGTGGGGAGCACTCACAGTGCTGGCTGTGTGGTGGGAGCACTGACAGTGCTGGCTGTGTGGGGGGTCACTGACAGTGCTGACTGTGTGGGGGAGCACTGACAGTGCTGGCTGTGTGGTGGGAGCACTGACAGTGCTGGCTGTGTGGGGGAGCACTGACAGTGCTGGCTGTGTGGGGGGTCACTGACAGTGCTGGCTGTGTGGGGGGAGCACTGACAGTGCTGGCTGTGTGGTGGGAGCACTGACAGTGCTGGCTGTGTGTGTGGGAGGACTGACAGTTCTGGCTGTGTGGGGGAAGCACTGACAGTTCTGGCTGTGTGGTGGGAGCACTGACAGTGCTGGCTGTGTGGGGGGAGCACTCACAGTGCTGGCTGTGTGCGGGGAGCACTGACAGTCCTGGCTGTGTGGTGGGAGCACTGACAGTGCTGGCTGTGTGGGGGGAGCACTGACAGTTCTGGCTGTGTGGTGGGAGCACTGACAGTGCTGGCTGTGTGGTGGGAGCACTGACAGTGCTGGCTGTGTGGGGGAGCACTGACAGTGCTGGCTGTGTGGGGGGTCACTGACAGTGCTGGCTGTGTGGTGGGATCACTGACAGTGCTGGCTGTGTGGTGGGAGCACTGACAGTGCTGGGTGTGTGGGGAGCACTGACAGTGCTGTCTGTGTGGGTGGGGGGGGGGGCACTGCCAGTGCCGGCTGTGTGGGTGGAGCACTGACAGTGCTGGCTGTGCGGGGGAGCTGACTGACAGCCTCTCAGCCAATCAGGAGCTCCAGCCGCTAACTGACAGCCTCTCAGCCAATCAGGAGCTCCAGCCGCTGACTGACAGTCTCTCAGCCAATCAGGAGCTCCAGCCGCTGACTGACAGCCTCTCAGTCAATCAGGAGCCCCAACCGCAAACTGACAGCCTCTGAGCCAATCAAGAGCTCCAGCCGATGACTGACAGCCTCTCAGCCAATCAGGAGCTCCAGCCGCTGACTGACAGCCTCTCAGCCAATCAGGACCTCCAGCCGCTGACTGACAGCCTCTCAGCCAATCAGGAGCTCCAGCCGCTGACTGACAGTCTCTCAGCCAATCAGGAGCTCCAGCCGCTACTAACAGTCTCTCAGCCAATCAGCAGCTCCAGCCGCTGACTGAAACCATCTCAGCCAATCAGCAGCTCCAGCCGCTGAGTAACACCCTCTCAGCCAATCAGGAGTTCCAACCGCTGACTGACAGTCTCTTAGCCAATCAGGAGCTCCAGCCGCCGACTGGCGATCTCTCAGCCAATCAGGAGCTCCAACCGCTGACTGACAGCCTCTCAGCCAATCAGGAGCTGGGTCTAGGGCGTGGGGCGCACAGACAGTGCTGGCTGTGTGGTGGGAGCACTGACAGTGCTGGCTGTGTGGGGAGCACTGACAGTGCTGGGCTGTGTGGGGGAGCACTGACAGTGCTGGCTGTGTGGGGAGCACTGACAGTGCTGGCTGTGTGGGGGAGCACTGACAGTGCTGGCTGTGTGGGGGGTCACTGACAGTGCTGGCTGTGTGGGGGTGCACTGACAGTGCTGGCTGTGTGGTGGGAGCACTGACAGTGCTGGCTGTGTTGGGGAGCACAGACAGTGCTGGCTGTGTGGTGGGAGCACTGACAGTGCTGGCTGTGTTGGGGAGCACTGACAGTGCTGGCTGTGTGGGGGAGCTCTGACAGTGCTGGCTGTGTGGGGGGTCACTGACAATGCTGGCTGTGTGGGGAGCACTGACAGTGCTGGCTGTGTGGGGGAGCACTGACAGTGCTGGCTGTGTGGGGAGCACTGACAGTGCTGGCTGTGTGGGGGGAGCACTGACAGTGCTGGCTGTGTGTTGGGAGCACTGACAGTGCTGGCTGTGTGGGGGAGCACTGACAGTGCTGGCTGTGTGGGGGGAGCACTGACAGTGCTGTCTGTGTGGGGGGAGCACTGACAGTGCTGGCTGTGTGGGGGGAGCACTGACAGTGCTGGCTGTGTGGTGGGAGCACTGACAGTGCTGGCTGTGTGTTGGGAGCACTGACAGTGCTGGCTGTGTGGTGGGAGCACTGACATTGCTGGCTGTGTGGTGGGAGCACTGACAGTGCTGGCTGTCAGTGCTCCCCCCACACAGCCAGCACTGTCAGTGCTCCCACCACACAGTCAGCACTGTCAGTGCTCCCACCACACAGCCAGCACTGTCAGTGCTCCGCCCACACAGCCAGCACTGTCAGTGCTCCCACCACACAGTCAGCACTGTCAGTGCTCCCCCCACACAGCCAGCACTGTCAGTGCTCCCCCACACAGCCAGCACTGTCAGTGCTCCCACCACACATCCAGCACTGTCAGTGCTCCCCCCACACAGCCAGCACTGTCAGTGCTCCCACCACACAGCCAGCACTGTCAGTGCTCCCCCCACACAGCCAGCACTGTCAGTGCTACCCCACATAGCCAGCACTGTCTGTGCTCTCCCCACACAGCCAGCACTGTCAGTGCTCCCACCACACAGCCAGCACTGTCAGTGCTCCCCCACACAGCCAGCACTGTCAGTGCTCCCCCCACACAGCCAGCACTGTCTGTGCTCCACCCACACAGCCAGCACTGTCAGTGCACCCCCGCACAGCCAGCACTTTCAGTGCTCCCCCACACAGCCAGCCCTGTCAGTGCTCCCCCCCACACAGCCAGCACTGTCAGTGCTCCCCCACACAGCCAGCACCGTCAGTGCTCCCCCGCACAGCCAGCACTGTCAGTGCTCCCCAACACAGCCAGCACTGTCAGTGCTCCCCCGCACAGCCAGCACTGTCAGTGCTCCCCCGCACAGCCAGCACTGTCAGTGCTCCACCCACACAGCCAGCACTGTCAGTGCTCCCACCCCCACACAGCCAGAACTGTCAGTGCTCCCCCCACACAGACAGCACTGTCAGTGCTCCCCACACACCCAGCACTGTCAGTGCTACCCCCACACAGCCAGCACTGTCAGTGCTCCCCCACACAGCCGGCACTGGCAGTGCCCCCCCCCCCACACAGCCAGCACTGTCAGTGCTCCCCCACACAGCCGGCACTGTCTGTGCTCCCCCCACACAGCCAGCACTGTCAGTGCTCCCCCACACAGCCAGCACTGTCAGTGCTCCCCACACAGCCAGAACTGTCAGTGCTCCCACCACACAGCCAGCACTGTCAGTGCTCCCCCCACACAGCCAGCACTGTCAGTGCTCCCTCACACAGCCAGCACTGTCAGTGCTCCCCCCACACAGACAGCACTGTCAGTGCTCCCCCCCACACAGCCAGCACTGCCAGTGGTCCCACCACACCGCCAGTACTGTCAGTGCTCCCACCACACAGCCAGCACTGTCAGTGCTCCCCCATACAGCCAGCACTGTCAGTGCTCCCATACACAGCCAGCACTGTCAGTGCTCCCACCACACAGCCAGCACTGTCAGTGCTCCCCCATACAGCCAGCACTGTCAGTGCTCCCAAACACAGCCAGCACTGTCAGTGCTCCCACCACACAGCCAGCACAGTCAGTGCTCCCCCCTCACAGCCAACACTGCCAGTGCTCCCCCCACACAGCCAGCACTGTCAGTGCTCCCCCCCGCACAGCCAGCACTGTCAGTGCTCCCCCGCACAGCCAGCACTGTCAGTGCTCCACCCACACAGCCAGCACTGTCAGTGCTCCCACCCCCACACAGCCAGAACTGTCAGTGCTCCCCCCACACAGACAGCTCTGTCAGTGCTCCCCACACACCCAGCACTGTCAGTGCTACCCCCACACAGCCAGCACTGTCAGTGCTCCCCCACACAGCCGGCACTGGCAGTGCCCCCCCCCCCCCCCCACACAGCCAGCACTGTCAGTGCTCCCCCACACAGCCGGCACTGTCTGTGCTCCGCCCACACAGCCAGCACTGTCAGTGCTCCCCCACACAGCCAGCACTGTCAGTGCTCCCCACAAGCCAGAACTGTCAGGGCTCCCACCACAGAGCCAGCACTGTCAGTGCTCCCCCCACACAGCCAGCACTGTCAGTGCTCCCCCACACAGCCAGCACTGTCAGTGCTCCCAACACACAGCCAGCACTGTCAGTGCTCCCCCCACTCAGCCAGCACTGCCAGTGGTCCCACCACACAGCCAGCACTGTCAGTGCTCCCCCATACAGCCAGCACTGTCAGTGCTCCCATACACAGCCAGCACTGTCAGTGCTCCCACCACACAGCCAGCACTGTCAGTGCTCCCCCATACAGCCAGCACTGTCAGTGCTCCCACACACAGCCAGCACTGTCAGTGCTCCCACCACACAGCCAGCACTGTCAGTGCTCCCCCCTCACAGCCAGCACTGCCAGTGCTCCCACCACACAGCCAGCACTGTCAGTGCTCCCCCACACAGCCAGCACTGTCAGTGCTCCCCCACACAGCCAGCACTGCCAGTGCTCCCCCGCACAGCCAGCACTGTCAGTGCTCCCCCACACAGCCAGCACTGTCAGTGCTCCCCACACAGCCAGCACTGTCAGTGCTCCCCCCACACAGCCAGCACTGTCAGTGCTCCCCACACAGCCAGCGCTGTCAGTGCTCCCCCCACACAGCCAGCACTGTCAGTGCTTCCACCACACAGCCAGCACTGTCAGTGCTCCCCACACAGCCTGCACTGTCAGTGCTCCCCCCACACAGCCAGCACTGTCAGTGCTCCCCCCACACAGCCAGCACTGTCAGTGCTTCCACCACACAGCCAGCACTGTCAGTGCTCCCACCACACAGCCAGCCCTGTCAGTGCTCCCCCACACAGCCAACACTGTCAGTGCTCCCCCCACACAGCCAGCACTGTCAGTGCTCCCACCACACAGTCAGCACTGTCAGTGCTCCCCCCACACAGTCAGCACTATCAGTGCTCCCCCCACACAGCCAGCACTGTCAGTGCTCCCACCACACAGTCAGCACTGTCAGTGCTCGTCCACACAGCCAGCACTGTCAGTGCTCCCCCACACAGCCAGCACTGTCAGTGCTCCCAGCACGCAGTCAGCACTGTCAGTGCTCCCCCCACACAGCCAGCACTGTCAGTGCTCCCCCACACAGCCAGCACTGTCAGTGCTCCCACCACACAGCCAGCACTGTCAGTGCTCCCCCCACACAGCCAGCACTGTCAGTGCTCTCACCACACAGCCAGCACTGTCAGTGCTCCCCCCACACAGCCAGCACTGTCAGTGCTCCCCCACACAGCCAGCACTGTCAGTGCTCCCCCCACACAGCCAGCTCTGTCAGTGCTCCCACCACACAGCCAGCACTGTCAGTGCTCTCCCACACAGCCAGCACTGTCAGTGCTCCCCCGCACAGCCAGCACTGTCAGTGCTCCCACCACACAGCCAGCACTGCCAGTGCTCTCCCACACAGCCAGCACTGTCAGTGCTCCCCCGCACAGCCATCATTGTCAGTGCTCCCACCACACAGCCAGCACTGCCAGTGCTCCCACCACACAGCCAGGACTGTCAGTGCTCCCACCACACAGCCAGCTCTGCCAGTGCTCTCCCACACAGCCAGCACTGTCAGTGCTCCCCCGCACAGCCATCATTGTCAGTGCTCCCACCACACAGCCAGCACTGTCAGTGCTCCCCAACACAGCCAGCACTGTCAGTGCTCCCCCGCACAGCCAGCACTGTCAGTGCTCCCCCGCTCAGCTAGCACAGTTTGTGCTCCACCCACACAGCCAGCACTGTCAGTGCTCCCACCAAAGAGCCAGCACTGTCAGTGCTCCACCCACACAGCCAGCACTGTCATTGCTCCCACCACACAGCCAGCACTGTCAGTGCTCCCCCACACAGCCAGCACTGTCAGTGCTCCCCCACACAGCCAGCACTGTCAGTGCTCTCCCACACAGCCAGCACTGTCAGTGCTCCCCCGCACAGCCAGCACTGTCAGTGCTCCCACCACACAGCCAGCACTGCCAGTGCTCTCCCACACAGCCAGCACTGTCAGTGCTCCCCCGCACAGCCAGCACTGTCAGTGCTCCCCCACACAGCCAGCACTGTCAGTGCTCTCCCACACAGCCAGCACTGTCAGTGCTCCCCCGCACAGCCAGCATTGTCAGTGCTCCCAGCACACAGCCAGCACTGCCAGTGCTCCCACCACACAGCCAGCACTGTCAGTGATCCCACCACACAGCCAGCACTGTCAGTGACCCCCCACACAGCCAGCACTGTCAGTGCTCCCCCACACAGCCAGCACTGTCAGTGCTCCCACCACACAGCCAGCACTGTCAGTGCTCCCACCACACAGCCAGAACTGTCAGTGCTCCCCCCACACAGCCAGCACTGTCAGTGCTCCCACCACACAGCCAGGACTGTCAGTGCTCCCCGCACACAGCCAGCACTGTGAGTGCTCCCCCCACACAGCCAGCACTGTCAGTGCTCCCACCACACAGCCAGAACTGTCAGTGCTTCCCCCACACAGCCAGAACTGTCAGTGCTCCCACACACACAGCCAGCACTGTCAGTGCTCCCACCACACAGCCAGCACTGTCAGTGCTCCCCCCACACAGCCAGCACTGTCAGTGACCCCCCACACAGCCAGCACTGTCAGTGCTCCCCCACACAGCCAGCACTGTCAGTGCTCCCACCACACAGCCAGCACTGTCAGTGCTCCCCCACACAGCCAGCACTGTCAGTGACCCCCCACACAGCCAGCACTGTCAGTGCTCCCACCACACAGCCAGCACTGTGAGTGCTCCCCACACAGCCAGCACTGTCAGTGCTCCCCCACACAGCCGGCACTGTCAGTGCTCCCCCCACACAGCCAGCACTGTCAGTGTTCCCACCACACAGCCAGCACTGTCAGTGCTCCCAATACACAGCCAGCACTGTCAGTGCTCCCCCACACAGCCAGCACTGTCAGTGCTCTCACCACACAGCCAGCACTGTCAGTGCTCCCACCACACAGCCAGCACTGTCAGTGCTCCCCCCACACAGCCAGCACTGTCAGTGCTCCTCCCACACAGACAGCACTGTCAGTGCTCCCCCCACACAGCCAGCACTGTCAGTGCTCCCCCACACAGCCAGCACTGTCAGTGCTCCCAACACACAGCCAGCACTGTCAGTGCTCCCCCCACACAGCCAGCACTGTCAGTGCTCCCCACACAGCCAGCACTGTCAGTGCTCCACCACACAGCCAGCACTGTCAGTGCTCCCCACACAGCCAGCACTGTCAGTGACCCCCCACACAGCCAGCACTGTCAGAGCTCCCCCACACAGCCAGCACTGTCAGTGCTCCCCAACACAGCCAGCACTGTCAGTGCTCCCACCACACAGCTAGCACTCTCTCTGCTCCCCAACACAGCCAGCACTGTCAGTGCTCCCACCACACAGCCAGCACTGTCAGTCCTCCCCCCACACAGCCAGCACTGTCAGTGCTCCCCACACAGCCAGCACTGTCAGTGCTCCCCCACACAGCCAGCACTGTCAGTACTCCCACCCACACAGCCAGCACTGTCAGTGCTCCCACCACACAGCCAGCACTGTCTGTGCGCCCCACGCCCTAGACCCAGCTCCTGATTGGCTGAGAGGCTGTCAGTCAGCGGTTGGAACTCCTGATTGGCTGAGAGACTATCAGTCAGCGGTTGGAACTCCTGATTGGCTGAGAGGGTGTTACTCAGCGGCTGGAGCTGCTGATTGGCTGAGATGGTTTCAGTCAGCGGCTGGAGCTCCTGATTGGCTGAGAGGCTGTTAGTAGCGGCTGGAGCTCCTGATTGGCTGAGAGACTGTCAGGCAGCGGCTGGAGCTCCTGATTGGCTGAGAGGCTGTCAGTCAGCGGCTGGAGCTCCTGATTGGCAGAGAGGCTGTCAGTTTGCGGTTGGGGCTCCTGATTGGCTGAGAGGCTGTCAGTCAGCGGCTGGAGCTCCTGATTGGCTGAGAGACTGTCAGTCAGCGGCTGGAGCTCCTGATTGGCTGAGAGGCTGTCAGTTAGCGGCTGGAGCTCCTGATTGGCTGAGAGGCTGTCAGTCAGCGGCTGGAGCTCGTGATTGGCTGAGAGAATATCAGTCAGCGGCTGGAGCTCCTGATTGGCTGAGAGGCTGTCAGTCAGCGGCTGGAGCTCCTGATTGGCTGAGAGGCTGTCAGTCAGCGGTAGGAGCTCCTGATTGGCTGAGAGATCGCCAGTCGGTGGCTGGAGCTCCTGATTGGCTGAGAGACTGTCAGTGAGCGGCTGGAGCTCCTGATTTGCTGAGAGACTGCCAGTCAGCGGCTGGAGCTCCTGATTGGCTGAGAGGCTGTCAGTCAGCGGCTGGAGCTCCTGATTGGCTGAGAGGCTGTTAGTAGCGGCTGGAGCTCCTGATTGGTTGAGAGACTGTCAGTCAGCGGCTGGAGCTCCTGATTGGCTGAGAGGCTGTCAGTCAGCGGCTGGAGCTCCAGATTGGCTGAGAGGCTGTCAGTCAGCGGTTGGAGCTCCTGATTGGCTGAGAGATCGCCAGTCGGCGGCTGGAGCTCCTGATTGGCTGAAAGACTGTCAGTCAGCGGCTGGAGCTCCTGATTGGCTGAGAGGCTGTCAGTCAGCGGTTGGAACTCCTGATTGGCTGAGAGGCTGTTACTCAGCGGCTGGAGCTCCTGATTGGCTGAGAGACTGTCAGTCAGCGGCTGGAGCTCCTGATTGGCTGAGAGGCTGTTAGTAGCGGCTGGAGCTCCTGATTGGCTGAGAGACTGTCAGTCAGCGGCTGGAGTTCCTGATTGGCTGAGAGGCTGTTAGTAGCGGCTGGAGCTTCTGATTGGTTGAGAGACTGCCAGTCTGCGGCTGGAGCTCCTGATTGGCTGAGAGGCTGTCAGTCAGCGGCCGGAGCTCCTGATTGGCTGAGAGGCTGTTAGTAGCAGCTGGAGCTCCTGATTGGCTGAGAGGCTGTTACTCAGCGGCTGGAGATGCTGATTGGCTGAGAGGCTGTCAGTCAGCGGGTGGAGCTCCTGATTGGCTGAGAGGCTGTCAGTCAGCGGCTGGAGCTCCTGATTGGCTGAGAGGCTGTCAGTCAGCGGGTGGAGCTCCTGATTGGCTGAGAGGCTGTCAGTCAGCGGCTGGAGCTCCTGATTGGCTGAGAGGCTGTTACTCAGCGGCTGGAGCTCCTGATTGGCTGAGATGGTTTCAGTCAGCGGCTGGAGCTCCTGATTGGCTGAGAGGCTGTTAGTAGCGGCTGTAGCTCCTGATTGGCTGAGAGACTGCCAGTCAGCGGCTGGAGCTCCTGATTGGCTGAGAGGCTGTTAGTAGCGGCTGGAGCTCCTGATTGGCTGAGAGGCTGTCAGTCAGCGGCTGGAGTTCCTGATTGGCTGAGAGGCTGTTAGTAGCGGCTGGAGCTTCTGATTGGTTGAGAGACTGCCAGTCTGCGCCTGGAGCTCCTGATTGGCTGAGAGGCTGTTCGTAGCAGCTGGAGCTCCTGATTGGCTGAGAGGCTGTTACTCAGCGGCTGGAGATGCTGATTGGCTGAGAGGCTGTCAGTCAGCGGGTGGAGTTCCTGATTGGCTGAGAGGCGGTCAGTCAGCGGCTGGAGCTCCTGATTGGCTGACAGGCTGTTAGTAGCAGCTGGAGCTCCTGATTGGCTGAGAGGCTGTTACTCAGCGGCTGGAGATGCTGATTGGCTGACAGGCTGTCAGTTAGCGGCTGGAGCTCCTGATTGGCTGAGAGGCTGTCAGTCAGCGGCTGGAGCTCCTGATTGGCTGAGAGGCTGTCAGTCAGCGGCTGGAGCTCCTGATTGGCTGAGAGGCTGTCAGTCAGCGGCTGGAGCTCCTGATTGGCTGAGGGGTTTTCAGTCCGTTTTATTTTCTCATTAATTTAATAATTGATGTGACCGGATATTTCACCGCGATCTTGATCTGCTCCCTGAACCTGGACTGAGTCACCACATAAATAAATGTGTTTGTGCAGCAATTTAAATCCTGCAGCATATATCCGACTTGTTGTAAAGTATATTGAGGCTCGGTGAGGTAAACTAATCCTCTCACATCCATATAGAAAAATGTAATAACAGACACGGTCCAGAGGAGGATGAACGTTCCGGAGATGCTGAAGAGTAAAATCATTGACTTCCTTCTGCTCTCCATCTCTGGGTCGCTGCGATTGTCTCCCTGACTCTGGGCCCTCAGTGTCTTCCGGACCCGACTGCTGAGTAAAATGTGTCTGACTGTCAGAGCGTTGGTCAACAGGATTGAGAAGAACGGCACCAATGGGGTTACAACCTGATCAAACCAGCGATACCCACCCCATCGCGGGTCAGTGAGAACTCTGCTCTTTGTGACGCAGAACCACTGGACATTGTCGATTATCCCCCCAGGTTTGAATGTAAAGTACCGGGGGATGTTTTTCACACAGAGCAGGAGGCTGCTTGTGGACAGAACCACAGCCGCAGTTTTCCCGGTGCAATATTTACTTTTCAGTTTCTGGCAGCGAATGGCCACAAATCGATCAAAGGAGAAGGTGAGGGTGAACCAGACAGAACAGTCCCTGGCTGCAGTGAGCAGGACACCGTTAACACGACACACAGGGGTGAGGTACAGGAAACTCCGGGGGAAATAATAACCATTGATCCTGTTCAGTATGGGTTTAGTGATAATAAACAGCAGATCCGCCGTTGCCATGGCCACCAGGTAGCGAGTGGTGCAGGTAGAGAGGCCACACTTCCCCCGACACAGAATCACAATTCCCAGTATATTAACTGTCAGAGAGAGAAAGGAGAGGCGCGGGAAATTACTGGGTAATGAATCTCCCTGTCTGAACCAGGACACAATTGCAGCATCAATATAATGGACAGTGGGTGGGTGGGGGCGCTGGGAGAGGAGTGGGCACAGAGATTAACATTGCAGAGAGGGGAGTAGGAAATGTAACTCCAGTGTTAAAGGTGGGGAATGGGGGGAAAGTGTGAATTGCAGCCCTGTCAGTTTGATGGCAGTGGGAGGAAAATGTTTATAATTCAGAGACCTTTGGGAGAGGTTACATTTCTCATTTAGTCTGATTTACAGGATTCACTCAGGCCGGCCAGGTTTCCCAAACCGGATACAAACATACCCGAGATTGTCATCCCAGCTCAATTATTGGACCACACCCTGGATTGGTCCGTTCCCTGGACTGGATTTCTGATGGGGTTGGACCCCACTCCTGGTTTATTTGAATATCCCACGATCAATGGAAAACAATAAAACAAACGCAGGACCTTCCCACTTCATAACCATGGGAGGAATAGAAATATAGAATGTACAGTGCAAAAGGAGGCCATTCGGCCCATCGAGTCTGCACCGGCCCTTGGAAAGAGAAAACCAGTCCAGCCCACCCCATCCCCATAACCCAGTGACCCCATCTAAATTGTTTGGAAACTAAACACAATTTATCTTGCCCAATCCACCTAACCCGCACATCTTTGTACTGTGGGAGGAAACCGGAGCACCCGGAGGAAACCCACGCAGACACGGGGGAGAAAGTGCAGACTCCACACAGACAGTGACCCAAGCCGGGAATCGAACCTGGGACCCTGGAGCTGTGAATCAACTGTGCCAACCACTGTGCTATCGTGCAACCCAGCCTGTCCAGAATAGAGTCTATCCATTCTCCAGAACATCCCGAGGGGTCACCCCTCCCAGGTTTAGTCATTCGTACAGCACCCGCTCCCAGGAATCCCCCATTGCCATGTCTCGAACATCCCAACATCACTGTTCCCAGGAATCCATCCTCTCCCTGTTTGGAAAGAATCCCTGCCAAACTTTTCTCAGGAGTATTCCCGCTCCGGGATTGGACAGTCCCCAGGGTTCACTTGGCCGGAATAGACTCTCTCCAGATTCGGACTCATTGCATTCGACAAAAAAGTAGGAACATTCCAAAACAAGAGCGTTAAGATGGAGGAGAAAGTTCCCAGAATAAAGTTGTTTAAATTAAAGTTACATCCTGCGGGACCTAACATCCTAATTGGACGATGAGATGTTGCTCCTCCAGCTTGCGTTGGGCTTCACTGCATTCTGGCAGCAGGCCAAGGACAGACATGTGGGCCTGAGAGCAAGGTGCTGAGTTAACATGGCCACAACAGGAAGGCGGGGGCCATGCTGTGGGCTGAGTGAAGGTGTTCCACAAAGCAGTCTCCCAGTCTGCGTTTAGTCTCCCCAATGTCGAGGAGTCGGTATTGGAAGCAGCGAATACAGGAGAACAAACTGAAGGCACAGAAGTGAAACGCTGCTTCCCCAGAAAGGAGAGTTTGCTGCTGAGAACCGGGACACGGGAGGAGGTAAAGGGACAGTTGTTGCACCGTCTGTGATTGCAGGGGAAGGTGCTGGGGGAAGGGAAAGGGGTGTGGGGTATGAGGGGGAAGTGGACAAGGGGGAGGGAGCCGTACCTGAGGAATGCAGACATTGAGGGGGGTGGTTGGAGAGAGGTGAAGATGTGTTTGGTGGTGACATCATGCTGGAGTTGGCAGAGATGGAGGAGGATTTTCCTTTCAATGAGAAGGCTGATGGTGTGGAAAGTGAGGAGGGGAACCCTATCATGTTTCCGGGAGGGAGGGGGCTGTGTGAGGACAGAGGTGTGAGAAGTGAATTGAACACGATTGAGAGCCCTGTTAACAAAGGAAGGTGGTGGGGACAGCCCGGTTAAGGAAAAGACAGACATGCCAGGGGGACTATTTTCGAAGACGCCAGCATCAGATCAGAGGCGATGGAGGCGGAGAAAGTGGGAGAATGAGATGCAGTCTTTACAGGAAGCAGGGTATGAGGATCTGAACACAACCCTCGTGTTGGGGAACGGAGGTGCAGAGGGATTGGACGTCCATTGTGAAGATTAGGCGGTTAGGGCCAGGGAAATGGACCTTGTTTACGACACCAGAGGAATCAGGAATCATAGAATTCCCACAGTGCAGAAGGAGGCCATTCGGCCCATTAAGTCTGTACCAAACCTCTGAAAGAGTACCTCAACCAAGCTCACTACCCCGCCTATCTCATTAACCCCTTAATCTAACCTACACATCGTTTTGGACACTACGGAGTAATTTAGCATGGCCAATCCACCTAACCTGCACATCTTTGGGCTATGGGAGGTAACCGGAGACCCGGAGGAAACCCACACAGACAGGGAGAGAAAGTGCAGTCTCCACACAGACAGTCACCCAAGGTAGGAAGTGATCCGGAGACTCTGGTGCTGTGAGGCAGCAGTGCAAACCACTGTGTCACTGTGCCACCACTGTCTTTGGGAAGGGGCAGAACAGGGTAAAGCGGATGGAATCAAGATGGGAAGAAATGATCTTGGTGGGGCTGGAACAGGCCGAAATAATGGGTGCACTGGGACTTCCCTGTTTGTGGATTTTGGGAAGGAGGTAGAAGCGGGAGGTTGATGCAGGATGTGTGGGATTGTGGGTCTCTGATCTCTGAGACTGTGGACAGCAGATATCCAGAGTCAACGAGGTCAGTGAAAGCCCTGGAAACAATATCATGATGTTTGGTGGTGTGCTGCTGGTCCAGGGGGGGGGGGGGGGTACCAGGATGGGCCTGAGAGCGGACGGTCAGCCTCTGTGAGGAAGAGGTCAGGACACCAGACAATAATGACACCGCCCTTGTGAGCAGCTTAGATCACCAGGCCAGGGTTGGATATTCGAGAGAGGATTGGAGCAAGTTTAGAGTGAGTCAGGATAGAGTTGGTGAGAGGCACAGAGAAATTGAGACGGTCGATGTCGCACTGAGAGATCTCAATGAAAAGATCAAGAGCTGATAGGAGGCCAGAGGAGGGGGTCCAGGTAGAGGGAGATTACTGGAGGCGGATGGATTTCAACAACAAATATTCATAAAATAGACAGTGAGAAACAGCAGAGACAATATTATCTATTCACTGATCAACATCAGAATAATTACCAAAGAATTGAGAAGCAGAAGTAGGTCTCTGTTATTCTTGAATTTAGAACAGAATATAATCACATCTTCCAGTCACAATGTTAACAGTTGGAAGCATTGAATTAGAAGTCTGAGTTAAAAGAAATCCAGCAACACAGAGTATACTAAATAGCCGGCACATATTCCAAAGTCAGCATTCTTCCTGACACATTTCATCCAATTATTGCAATAACTACCAGAAATAATAGATCTGAGTAGTATGATGGATGTTAAACAATTTGATTTTCTAAAGGCCGTCAGTAAGATCCGACATAACAGACTGATGGGTAATCTCAGAGCCAGTGGAGTTAGGGGACACAGCAGCAGGATGGACACATGCTGGCGACACACAGAGAAAACAGGGAGAGGAGTTAAAGGGATTTAGGCTGATTGGTGGAAGGTGGGAAGTGGTGTTCCACAAGGATCAGCACTGGGATCACTCTCCTTCACCATTCCCATCAACAATATGGGATCGGGAAGCAGAATGATAATTACACAATTTACAGACAGAATCAAATTGAGAGTGATAGTGAATACAGAGGCAGAATACAACTAATTACAGGCACACACCATCATTCATTATGAATTTGCAAAGTGGGTATTTCGATGGGACATTAATGTCCCGACAGATCAGTGTCCGCTGCTGCATTTTGTTCAGAACAATAAGTCCCCCAATCGCTCCTTGGAAAACAAGTGTGTGAATGGACTGGAGGGGTTTCTGGCTTCAGGTGAATAGATTCACAAATCGTGTGAAGCAGACAGTTTAAAAACACCCATAAAAATTGACCAAACATGTGAGTTCATTTCAGGATGAATAGGAATGAGAAAGTATCACAAAACCTATTGGAATGCTGCATTGCTGTGGGTTTTGTGAAATCTTAGAGTGTGGGTGATATCTGTTCCTGTTAGAGTAGATCAATAGAAAACAGAGATAGAGACATTGCACTTCATACAATAAAAATCAAACATCTTCAAAACACAGCCAAACTCTTCCTGTTTTCAACCTATTCCAAAGTTAAAACACACAGAGAGAACTCCACAGAATGGAGCGACCCCTCCCCAATAAAATACATCATTTCAAAACAGAACCAACTAATTTCAGTCCAGTTACTGACCCACACACAATTCTACACTGACAGATACTTCCAGTAATCCTTCTTCACTGCTGTCATATATTCCAATCTGGTGTGGGACCCACAGTCAGTACAATTCTACACTGACAGACATTTCCAGTAATCCTTCTTCACTGCTGTCAGATATTCCACTCTGGTGAGAGACCCACACTCAGTACAATTCCACACTGACAGATACTTCCAGTAATCCTTGTTCACCGCTGTCAGATATTCCACTCTGGTGAGAGACCCACAGTCAGTACAATTCTACACTGACAGACACTTCCAGTAATCCTTGTTCACCGCTGTCAGATATTCCACTCTGGTTAGTGATCCACACTCAGTACAATTCCACACTGACAGATACTTCCAGTAATCCTTGTTCAGCGCTGTCAGATATTCCACTCTGATAGTGACCCAAAGTCAGTACAATTCTACACTGACAGATACCCACACTCAGTGTGATTTAATTCTTTCTCCTCCTAAACCTCCCTTCAGAGAGATTGCCTTTACTGAGATCCAATCTAACATTATACAAATTCCACTCAATATAATAACTTCCCCGGTCAGAGATCCAGTGAGTTACAAACAGAGGTTTATTGTGAGTTGATGAAAGGGATTCAAACCATTGACAGGCTTGAATACATTTGACAATTATATCGTTGACCAGGTGTCGATATAACAGTGAGCACGAGATCAGGATCAGATATTTTCAGTCGCAGTTTAAAATCAGAGAGCCGCTCACACACAGATTTACACCAATTCAATGGTGACAGTCACTTACCAGGAACACTAACAATAGCCAGGATTGGGTAGAATACTTTCTCATCAACATGAATTGGACGATGCATTTTCAGTGTGAAGTGATGTGTCCCTTCCTGCGATTGGCAATCTCTCTGTCTAAAACTCTGAGGTTATATATTCTCCAAGCTTTTAATTAATACCCTGTGGAACCACACAAGGGAAATTGAGGTTGTGACATCGTTTAACTTATTTTTCAAGATGTGAACAAACAGATTACGATATTGTGTTCAGTGAAAGCAAATATTATTTTTCTGAGTGAGTGACCTCTTTGCAAACACTGGACGGTGTTGATCACATTGTTCAACTAACATTAACAGAAAGGATGCTGTCCACTCAGACACCATCAGTCCCATCTCTACATCTCAGATTGTTTCAGTGATAACCTTCACTCCACTGTGACCATTCAGTGATTCAGTTCCAATTGTCAGTGTGTTTCTCAGGGTGGTTCCAATGCACTCTGGGTTGTAGCTGTCTCTCTAACTGTGACCATTCAGATATTCAGTTCCAATTGTCAGTGTGCTTCTCTGGGTGGGTCCACTGCACTCTGGGGTGTAGCTGCCTCTGTAACTGTGACCATTCAGTGATTCAGTTCCAATTGTCAGTGTGTTTCTCTGGGTGGGTCCACTGCACTCTGGGGTGTATCTGCCTCTGTAACTGTGACCATTCAGTGATTCAGTTCCAATTGTCAGTGTGTTTCTCTGGGTGGTTCCACTGCACTCTGGGGTGTAGCTGCCTCTGTAACTGTGACCATTCAGTGATTCAGTTCCAATTGTCAGTGTGTTTCTCTGGGTGGTTCCACTGCACTCTGGGGTGTAGCTGCCTCAGTAACTGTGTCCATTCAGTGATTCAGTTCCAATTGTCAGTGTGTTTCTCTGGGTGGTTCCACTGCACTCTGGGATGTAGCTGTCTCTGTAACTGTGACCATTCAGTGATTCAGTTCCAATTGTCAGTGTGTTTCTCTGGGTGGTTCCACTGCACTCTGGGATGTAGCTGTCTCTGTAACTGTGACCATTCAGCGATTCAGTTCCAATTGTCAGTGTGTTTCTCAGGTTGGGTCCACTGCACTCTGGGGTGTAGCTGTCTCTGTAACTGTGACCATTCAGTGATTCAGTTCCAATTGTCAGTGTGTTTCTCTGGGTGGTTCCACTGCACTCTGGGGTGTAGCTGCCTCTGTAACTGTGACCATTCAGTGATTCAGTTCCAATTGTCAGTGTGTTTCTCTGGGTGGGTCCACTGCACTCTGGAGTGTAGCTGCCTCTGTAACTGTGACCATTCAGTGATTCAGTTCCAATTGTCAGTGTGGTTCTCTGGGTGGTTCCACTGCACTCTGGGATGTAGCTCCCTCTGTAACTGTGACCATTCAGTGATTCAGTTCCAATTGTCAGTGTGTTTCTCTGGGTGGTTCCACTGCACTCTGGGATGTAGCTGTCTCTGTAACTGTGACCATTCAGCGATTCAGTTCCAATTGTCAGTGTGTTTCTCTGGGTGGTTCCACTGCACTCTGGGGTGTAGCTGTCTCTGTAACTGTGACCATTCAGTGATTCAGTTCCAATTGTCAGTGTGTTTCTCTGGGTGGTTACACTGCACTCTGGGGTGTAGCTGCCTCTGTAACTGTGACCATTCAGTGTTCAGTTCCAATTGTCAGTGTGTTTCTCTGGGTGGTTCCACTGCACTCTGGAGTGTAGCTGTCTCTGTAACTGTGACCATTCCTTTATTTTATTTCAGTAGGCTATGTTTGAGCATCAGTAGAATATTTCAATGTCTCCAAAATCTGGAACTATTTAAAGCGCAAAGTATGTGATCCCATATCTAAATCTGATTCAGCCCCTCAAACTAAGAAACTATTTAGAATCATTGGAACCTCAGAAAACTCAGAGGCTGTGGCAGAGACAAACTCATCACCTCAGAGAGCAGCATTAATACATAGTCAGCAGTGAAAACTAGTACCCCGTCTCTAACTGACACCGGCCTCCATCTGATACACACACTTCAACTGGGAGACAGGCGGGGGTGAGATGTGGAGGAAGAGAGAACTGGTGTGTGAGATGTGCTGATAGAAGACAGGGTGAGAGAGAAAGAGGGTGTGAGGAGAGATATTGGGAGAGAAAGAGGGTGGAGAAATAAAGGATAAAACGGGAGAAGGAGGTGGATTGTCTGAGAGAAAGGGAAGCAGATAGTGGAGAGGGTGAGTGGCTGACGGAGGCAGATTGGGTGAGAAGGATGGTGTATTAAATACTCACATAATCTTAGACATAAGTACAGGAGAGAGCGACTCAGTGACTGAGGGAGCGGGAGAGGGAAAGATTGTGAGGGAAAGTGTGAGAGAGGGAAACAGAGTGAGAGAAAGTGTGATAGAGGGAAAGAGTGTGAGAGAACGTGTGAGAGAGGGAAAGAATGTGAGAGAAAATGTGAGAGAGGGAAAGAGAGTCAGAGAAAGTGTGAAAGAGGGAAAGAGTGTGAGAGAAAGTGTGAGAGAGGGAACGAGTGTGAGAGAAAGTGTGAGAGAGGGAAAGAGAGTCAGAGAAAGTGTGAGAGAGGGAAAGTGTGAGAGAAAGTGTGAGAGAGGGAACGAGTGTGAGAGAAAGTGTGAGAGAGGGAAAGAGAGTCAGAGAAAGTGTGAGAGAGGGAAAGTGTGAGAGAAAGTGTGAGAGACGGAAAGTGTGAGAGAGGGAAAGAGTATGAGAGAAAGTGTGAGAGAGGGAAAGAGTTTAAGACAAAGTGTGAGAGAGTGAAATAGAGTCAGAGACATTGTGAGAGAGGGAAAGAGAGTGAGAAAAAGTGTGAGAGAGGGAAAGTGTGAGAGAGGGAAAGAATGTGAGAGAACGTGTGAGAGAGAGAAAGAGTGTGAGAGAAATTGTGAGAGAGGGAAAGAGAGTGAGAGAAATTGTGAGAGAGGGAATGAGAGTGAGAAAAAGTGTGAGAGAGGGAAAGTGTGAGAGAGGGAAAGATTGTGAGAGAAATTGTGAGAGAGAGAAAGAGAGTGAGAGAAATTGTGAGAGAGGGAAAGAGAGTGAGAAAAACTGTGAGAGAGGGAAAGAGAGTGAGAGAAAGTGTGAGAGAGGGAAAGTGTGTGAGAGAAAGTGTGAGAGAGGGATGGAGAGTGAGAGAAAGTGTGAGAGAGGGAAAGAGTTTTATGGAAATTGTGAGAGAGGGATAGAGAGTGAGAGAAAGTGTGAGAGAGGGACAAAGTGTGAGAGAGAGAAAGAGTGTGAGAGAAAGTGTCATTGAGGGTGTATTGTGAGAGGGAGGGAGGCATGGAGGGAGAGAGATATAGGGATGGAGAGAGAGAGGGACAGAGTGTGAAAGTGTCTAACGGAGATGTGAGAGAGGGAGGGAGGGAGGCATGATGCAGAGAGAGAGAGGGGGGGAGAGTGAGAGAGAGGGACAGAATGTGAGAGAGGGGTAAGTGTGAGACAAGGGAACTCTGCTAGAGAGAGTGGGAGAGTGGGAGTGAGTATCTATGAAGAAGAAAGTATGTGAGAGGCAGGAATTTGAGAGAGGGAGTGTGAGAGATAGAGGGATTGTGAGAGATGGAGGGTGAGAGAGGGAGAGAGTGTGAGGAAGGGAGAGTGAGTGAGACAGGTAGATTGTGTTAGACAGGGAAAGAGTGTGAAAGAGGGAGAGAGTCTGACAGGGAGACAAAGTGGGAGACAGTGGGAGAGAGGGAGGGTGACTGAGGTAGAGAATGTGTCAGAGGGAGAGAATGTGAGGGTGAGAGTGTGAGAGAGGGTGAGAGTGCTAGAGAGGGAGGGAGTACAAAAGAGAGAATGCGAAAGGGGAGAGGGGGAGAGAGTGTGAGAGAGGGAGAAAGTGTGAGAGAGGGAGGGTGAGAGAGGGAGGGTGAGAGAGTGAGAGAGTGTGAGAGAGTGAGACACTGTGAGAGAGGGAGGGAGTGTGAGAGGGGGACAGAATGTGATAGAGGGAGAGAGTGTCAGAGAGGGAGAAAGTGGGAGAGAGGGAGAGAGTGTGAGAGAGGGAGAAAGTGTGAGAGAGGGAGACAGTGTGGGAGAGGGAGAGAGTGTGAGAGAGGGAGAGAGTGTGAGAGAGTGTGAGAGAGGGAGAGAGTGTGGGAGGCAGTGTGGGAGAGGCAGAGAGTGTGAGAGTGGGAGGGATTGTTGAGAGGGAGAGAGTGTGAGCGAGGGAGAGAGTGTGAGAGAGGGAGAGAGTGTGAGAGGGGGAGAGCGTGTGGGAGAGGGAGAGAGTGTGAGAGAGGGAGAGAGTGTGAGAGTGGGAGGTAGTGTGGGAGAGGGAAAGAGTGTGAGAGGGGGGCAGAGTGTGAGAGAGTGAGACAGTGTGGGAGAGGGAGAGAGTGTCAGAGAGAGAGACAGTGTGAGAGAGGGAGAGAGTGTGAGAGTGTGAGGGATTGTTGAGAGGGAGAGAGTGTGAGCGAGGGAGAGAGTGTGAGAGAGGGAGACAGTCTGGGAGAGGGAGAGAGTGTGAGAGAGGGAGACAGTGTGAGAGTGGGTGACAGTGTGGGAGAGGGAGAGCGTGTGAGAGAGGGAGAGAGTCTGAGAGTGGGTGACAGTGTGAGAGAGGTAGAGAGAGGGAGAGTGGGTGACAGTGTGGGTGAGGGAGAGAGTGTGAGAGTGGGAGGCAGTGTGGGAGAGGGAGAGAGTTTGAGAGTGGGAGGCAGTGTGGGAGAGGGAGAGAGTGTGAGAGTGGGAGGCAGTGTGGGAGAGGGAGAGAGTGTGAGAGTGGGAGGCAGTGTGGGAGAGGGAGAGAATGTGGGAGAGGGAGAGAGTGTGAGAGTGGGAGGCAGTGTGGGAGAGGGAGAGAGTGTGAGAGTGGGTGACAGTGTGGGAGAGGGAGAGAGTGTGAGAGAGGGAGAGAGTGTGAGAGTGGGTGACAGTGTGAGAGAGGGATTGAGAGGGAGAGTGGGTGAGAGTGTGAGAGAGGGAGAGAGTGTGAGAGAGGGAGAGAGTGGGAGGCAGTGTGGGAGAGGGAGAGAGTGTGAGAGTGGGAGGCAGTGTGGGAGAGGGAGAGAGTGTGAGAGTGGGAGGCAGCGTGGGAGAGGGAGAGAGTGTGAGACTGGGTGACAGTGTGGGAGAGGGAGAGAGTGTGAGAGTGGGTGACAGTGTGAGAGAGGGAGTGGGAGGGAGAGTGGGTGACAGTATGAGAGAGGGAGAGAGTGTGAGAGAGGGAGAGAGTGTGAGAGTGGGAGGCAGTGTGGGAGAGGGAGAGAGTGGGAGAGTGGGAGGCAGTGTGGGAGAGGGAGAGAGTGTGAGAGTGGGAGGCAGTGTGGGAGAGGGAGAGAGTGTGAGAGTGGGAGGCAGTGTGGGAGAGGGAGAGAGTGTGAGACTGGGTGACAGTGTGGGAGAGGGAGACTGTGTGAGAGTGGGAGACAGTATGAGAGTGGGTGACAGTGTGGGAGAGGGAGAGAGTGTGAGAGTGGGTGACAGTGTGGGAGAGGGAGAGAGTGTGAGAGTGGGTGACATTGTGGGAGAGGGAGAGAGTGTGAGAGAGGGAGACAGTGTGAGAGTGGGAGAGAGTGTGGGAGAGGGAGACAGTGTGAGAGTGGGTGGCAGTGTGGGAGAGGGAGAGAGTGTGAGAGAGGGTGAGAGTGCTAGAGAGGGAGGGAGTACAAAAGAGAGAATGCGAAAGGGGAGAAGGGGAGAGAGTGTGAGAGAGGGAGAAAGTGTGAGAGAGGGAGGGTGAGAGAGGGAGGGTGAGAGAGTGAGAGAGTGTGAGAGAGTGAGACACTGTGAGAGAGGGAGGGAGTGTGAGAGGGGGACAGAATGTGATAGAGGGAGAGAGTGTCAGAGAGGGAGAAAGTGTGAGAGAGGGAGAGAGTGTGAGAGAGGGAGAAAGTGTGTGAGAGGGAGACAGTGTGGGAGAGGGAGAGAGTGTGAGAGAGGGAGAGAGTGTGAGAGAGTGTGAGAGAGGGAGAGAGTGTGGGAGGCAGTGTGGGAGAGGCAGAGAGTGTGAGAGTGGGAGGGATTGTTGAGAGGGAGAGAGTGTGAGCGAGGGAGAGGGTGTGAGAGAGGGAGAGAGTGTGAGAGGGGGAGAGCGTGTGGGAGAGGGAGAGAGTGTGAGAGAGGGAGAGAGTGTGAGAGTGGGAGGTAGTGTGGGAGAGGGAAAGAGTGTGAGAGGGGGGCAGAGTGTGAGAGAGGGAGACAGTGTGGGAGAGGGAGAGAGTGTCAGAGAGAGAGACAGTGTGAGAGAGGGAGAGAGTGTGAGAGTGTGAGGGATTGTTGAGAGGGAGAGAGTGTGAGCGAGGGAGAGAGTGTGAGAGAGGGAGACAGTCTGGGAGAGGGAGAGAGTGTGAGAGAGGGAGACAGTGTGAGAGTTGGTGACAGTGTGGGAGAGGGAGAGAGTGTGAGAGTGGGTGACAGTGTGGGAGAGGGAGAGCGTGTGAGAGAGGGAGAGAGTGTGAGAGTGGGTGACAGTGTGAGAGAGGGAGAGAGAGGGAGAGTGGGTGACAGTGTGGGTGAGGGAGAGAGTGTGAGAGTGGGAGGCAGTGTGGGAGAGGGAGAGAGTGTGAGAGTGGGAGGCAGTGTGGGAGAGGGAGAGAGTGTGAGAGTGGGAGGCAGTGTGGGAGAGGGAGAGAGTGTGGGAGAGGGAGAGAGTGTGAGAGTGGGAGGCAGTGTGGGAGAGGGAGAGAGTGTGAGAGTGGGTGACAGTGTGGGAGAGGGAGAGAGTGTGAGAGAGGGAGAGAGTGTGAGAGTGGGTGACAGTGTGAGAGAGGGAGTGAGAGGGAGAGTGGGTGAGAGTGTGAGAGAGGGAGAGAGTGTGAGAGTGGGAGAGAGTGGGAGGCAGTGTGGGAGAGTGAGAGAGTGTGAGAGTGGGAGGCAGTGTGGGAGAGGGAGAGAGTGTGAGAGTGGGAGGCAGTGTGGGAGAGGGAGAGAGTGTGAGACTGGGTGACAGTGTGGGAGAGGGAGACTGTGTGAGAGTGGGAGACAGTATGAGAGTGGGTGACAGTGTGGGAGAGGGAGAGAGTGTGAGAGTGGGTGACAGTGTGGGAGAGGGAGAGAGTGTGAGAGTGGGTGACATTGTGGGAGAGGGAGAGAGTGTGAGAGAGGGAGACAGTGTGAGAGTGGGAGAGAGTGTGGGAGAGGGAGACAGTGTGAGAGTGGGTGGCAGTGTGGGAGAGGGAGAGAGTGTGAGAGAGGGTGAGAGTGCTAGAGAGGGAGGGAGTACAAAAGAGAGAATGCGAAAGGGGAGAAGGGGAGAGAGTGTGAGAGAGGGAGAAAGTGTGAGAGAGGGAGGGTGAGAGAGGGAGGGTGAGAGAGTGAGAGAGTGTGAGAGAGTGAGACACTGTGAGAGAGGGAGGGAGTGTGAGAGGGGGACAGAATGTGATAGAGGGAGAGAGTGTCAGAGAGGGAGAAAGTGTGAGAGAGGGAGAGAGTGTGAGAGAGGGAGAAAGTGTGTGAGAGGGAGACAGTGTGGGAGAGGGAGAGAGTGTGAGAGAGGGAGAGAGTGTGAGAGAGTGTGAGAGAGGGAGAGAGTGTGGGAGGCAGTGTGGGAGAGGCAGAGAGTGTGAGAGTGGGAGGGATTGTTGAGAGGGAGAGAGTGTGAGCGAGGGAGAGGGTGTGAGAGAGGGAGAGAGTGTGAGAGGGGGAGAGCGTGTGGGAGAGGGAGAGAGTGTGAGAGAGGGAGAGAGTGTGAGAGTGGGAGGTAGTGTGGGAGAGGGAAAGAGTGTGAGAGGGGGGCAGAGTGTGAGAGAGGGAGACAGTGTGGGAGAGGGAGAGAGTGTCAGAGAGAGAGACAGTGTGAGAGAGGGAGAGAGTGTGAGAGTGTGAGGGATTGTTGAGAGGGAGAGAGTGTGAGCGAGGGAGAGAGTGTGAGAGAGGGAGACAGTCTGGGAGAGGGAGAGAGTGTGAGAGAGGGAGACAGTGTGAGAGTTGGTGACAGTGTGGGAGAGGGAGAGAGTGTGAGAGTGGGTGACAGTGTGGGAGAGGGAGAGCGTGTGAGAGAGGGAGAGAGTGTGAGAGTGGGTGACAGTGTGAGAGAGGGAGAGAGAGGGAGAGTGGGTGACAGTGTGGGTGAGGGAGAGAGTGTGAGAGTGGGAGGCAGTGTGGGAGAGGGAGAGAGTGTGAGAGTGGGAGGCAGTGTGGGAGAGGGAGAGAGTGTGAGAGTGGGAGGCAGTGTGGGAGAGGGAGAGAGTGTGGGAGAGGGAGAGAGTGTGAGAGTGGGAGGCAGTGTGGGAGAGGGAGAGAGTGTGAGAGTGGGTGACAGTGTGGGAGAGGGAGAGAGTGTGAGAGAGGGAGAGAGTGTGAGAGTGGGTGACAGTGTGAGAGAGGGAGTGAGAGGGAGAGTGGGTGAGAGTGTGAGAGAGGGAGAGAGTGTGAGAGTGGGAGAGAGTGGGAGGCAGTGTGGGAGAGTGAGAGAGTGTGAGAGTGGGAGGCAGTGTGGGAGAGGGAGAGAGTGTGAGAGTGGGAGGCAGCGTGGGAGAGGGAGAGAGTGTGAGACTGGGTGACAGTGTGGGAGAGGGAGAGAGTGTGAGAGTGGGTGACAGTGTGAGAGAGGGAGTGAGAGGGAGAGTGGGTGACAGTGTGAGAGAGGGAGAGAGTGTGAGAGAGGGAGAGAGTGTGAGAGTGGGAGGCAGTGTGGGAGAGGGAGAGAGTGGGAGAGTGGGAGGCAGTGTGGGAGAGGGAGAGAGTGTGAGAGTGGGAGGCAGTGTGGGAGAGGGAGAGAGTGTGAGAGTGGGAGGCAGTGTGGGAGAGGGAGAGAGTGTGAGACTGGGTGACAGTGTGGGAGAGGGAGACTGTGTGAGAGTGGGAGACAGTATGAGAGTGGGTGACAGTGTGGGAGAGGGAGAGAGTGTGAGAGTGGGTGACAGTGTGGGAGAGGGAGAGAGTGTGAGAGAGGGAGACAGTGTGAGAGTGGGAGAGAGTGTGGGAGAGGGAGACAGTGTGAGAGTGGGTGGCAGTGTGGGAGAGGGAGAGAGTGTGAGAGAGGGAGAGAGTGAGACACTGTGAGAGATGAAGGGAGTGTGAGAGAGAGAGAGAGAGAGAGAGTGAGAGAGGGAGAAAGTGTGGGAGAGGGATAGAGTGTGAGAGAGGGAGGGATTGTTGAGAGGGAGAGAGTGTGACAGAGGGAGAGAGTGTGAGAGAGGGAGAGAGTGTGGGAGAGGGAGAGAGTGTGAGAGAGGGAGGGATTGTTGAGAGGGAGAGAGTGTGAGCGAGGGAAAGAGTGTGAGAGTGGGTGACAATGTGAGAGAGGGAGAGAGTTTGAGAGAGGGAGACAGTGTGAGAGAGGGAGAGACTGTGAGAGAGGGAGACAGTGTGAGAGAGGGAGACAGTGTGGGAGAGGGAGAGAGTGTCAGAGTGGGTGACAGTGTGGGAGAGGGAGAGAGTGTGAGAGTGGGAGGGATTGTTGAGAGGGAGAGAGTGTGAGCGAGGGAGAGAGTCTGAGAGAGGGATAGTGTGAGAGAGTGAGGGTGAGGGAGGGAGAGAGTGCAAGGGAGAGATAGAGTGTGAGGGAGTGTTCTTGGAGATATGGGAAACTGGCTATCATGTGGGAAACACAATACCGATTAATACATTTGCTGAGGAAACAAACTTGTTCCTAAATTATAAAATCAGATCCTGGATGAAGTAAATGTCCTCCATGCAGTATTGCACCATTTAAGTTGTGAATAACTGACAGAGTGTGATTGATCAGTTATTGTGCAGAGCTGGAATAGAACTTGTCTTTCCCCAGTCAGAGGCCAGAAAGCAAACACGTGGCACAGCCGCTTTTAAAAATAATTGTAAAGCAACCTGAATAAAGATAGACCTCCCTCTAATGATTAAATGTGCGTCTGCTTTTATTGGGAGCAACACAGATGTTTTCAATATTAAAGCACAGGCAGCGCCCAGGGTCAGACAGATTGGAACTTACAATGAAGTTGATGCTGTGAAGTAAGCAGTGAGCTAAAGCGGACGCTGGGTTCACACATGGACACAGTGAATCGAAAGGATTACAGTGAGAATACTCGCGGTGCTGGGGAACTTGGAGGGAACCTGCAGGTGTTGGTCCCATCATCTCACAGCCAGACCACATCCAAAGCCTTTAAAATGCGTGAAGTCCCGAAGGAGGACATTCGTTCCTGGGGCTGGTTTAGCACAGTGGGATAAATCGCTGGCTTTTAAAGCAGAGCAAGGCAGGCCAGCAGCACGGTTCAATTCCCGTACCAGCCTCCCCGAACAGGCGCCGGAATGTGGCGACTAGGGGCTTTTCACTGTAACTTCATTTGAAGCCTACTTGTGACAATAAGCGATTTTCATTTCATTTCATTCCATTTCATTTCATTCCGTTTGAACTCAGCGGCTCTGTAGATGAGCAGATGATTCAATCCGACTGCACCGCTCTTTCCCTGGAGACGTACATTTGATTTCTGTCACTCCTACCATTCCCTGTGAAACCACTGTTGTATCTGCCGGCACCAGTGTCCCAGGCCGTGCAGACCAGATCAGAACCACTCGCTGTGTGGATCGTTTAGAAGCAGTTTTCCCTTCGGGATGATTGGATTGGCTGGGGCTGGGTTATTGGGAATAAAAGACGATGATGTGAGATTCGTTCCACACATTTAAGGTGATATTAGTTTTGGATAATCTGGATGTAAATGAACTATTTCCATGAACAATATAAATATCTGTGGGAAAGATGTAACTGAAGTATATGATCATGCAGCTACATTCATCAGGAGTAATGCAGAGCCGGAGCTGATAACAAATGACAACATGGGGAGACTACACGGTCCCTCACACCTCCTCCACCATTCAATTTAATCACTGCTCAGCTTCTGCCTCAATGTCATTTCCCGCTTGTTCCTCACATCCTTTCATTACCTCATTTTCTGTATTCCCAATAAAAGCAGACGCACATTTAATCATTAGAGGGAGGTCTATCTTTTTTCAGGTTGCTTTACAATTATTTTTAAAAGCGGCTGTGCCACGTGTTTGCTTTCTGGCCTCTGACTGGGGAAAGACAAGTTCTATTCCAGCTCTGCACAATAACTGACCTATCACACTCTGTCAGTTATTCACAACTTAAATGGTGCAAAACAGTCAGTGCAGGGATCCCCTGTGGTCGTTCCCCTGAGAAACAAGTATACCGCTTTGAATACTTGTGGGGGGGACGACTTACCAGGGGTAAGCCATGGGGTACGGGCCTCTGGCACGGAGTCTGTCCCTGTTGCTCAAAAGGGAAGGGGGGAGAGGAGCAGAGCATTAGTAATTGGGGACTCGAGAGTCAGGGGCACAGATAGGAGATTTTGTGGGAGCGTGAGAGACTCACGTTTGGTATGTTGCCTCCCAGGTGCAAGGGTACGTGATGTCTCGGATCGTGTTTTCCGGATCCTTAAGGGGGAGGGGGAGCAGCCCCAAGTCGTGGTCCACATTGGCACTAACGACATAGGTAGGAAAGGGGACAAGGATGTCAGGCAGGCTTTCAGGGAGCTAGGATGGAAGCTCAGAACTAGAACAAACAGAGTTGGTATCTCTGGGTTGTTGCCCGTGCCACGTGATAGTGAGATGAGGAAAAGGGAGAGAGAGCAATTAAACACGTGGCTACAGGGATGGTGCAGGCGGGAGGGATTCAGATTTCTGGATAACTGGGGCTCCTTCTGGGGAAGGTGGGACCTCTACAGACAGGATGGTCTACATCTGAACCTGCGGGGCACAAATATCCTGGGGGGGAGATTTGTTAGTGCTCTTTGGGGGGGTTTAAACTAATGCAGCAGGGGCATGGGAACCTGGATTGTAGTTTTAGGGTAAGGGAGAATGAGAGTATAGAGGTCAGGAGCTCAGATTTGACGTCGCAGGAGGGGGCCGGTGTTCAGGTAGGTGGTTTGAAGTGTGTCTACTTCAATGCCAGGAGTATACGAAATAAGGTAGGGGAACTGGCAGCATGGGTTGGTACCTGGGACTTCGATGTTGTGGCCATTTCGGAGACATGGATAGAGCAGGGACAGGAATGGATGATGCAGGTTCCGGGGTTTAGGTGTTTTAGTAAGCTCAGAGAAGGAGGCAAAAGAGGGGGAGGTGTGGCGCTGCTCGTCAAGAGCAGTATTAAGGTGGCGGAGAGGATGCTAGATGGGGACTCTTCTTCCGAGGTCGTATGAGCTGAAGTTAGAAACAGGAAAGGAGAGGTCACCCTGTTGGGAGTTTTTTATAGGCCTCCTAATAGTTCTAGGGATGTAGAGGAAAGGATTGCGAAGATGATTCTGGATATGAGCGAAAGTAACAGGGTAGTTATTGTGGGAGACTTTAACTTTCCAAATATTGACTGGAAAAGATATAGTTCGAGTACAATAGATGGGTCGTTTTTTGTACAGTGTGCAGGAGGGTTTCCTGAAACAATATGTTGACAGGCCAACAAGAGGCGAGGCCACGTTGGATTTGGTTTTGGGTAATGAACCAGGCCAGGTGTTGGATTTGGAGGTAGGAGAGGACTTTGGGGACAGTGACCACAATTCGGTGACGTTTACATTAATGATGGAAAGGGATAAGTATACACCGCAGGGCAAGAGTTATAGCTGGGGGAAGGGCAATTATGATGCCATTAGACGTGACTTGGGGGGGATAAGGTGGAGACGTAGGCTGCAAATGTTGGGCACACTGGATAAGTGGGGCTTGTTCAAGGATCAGCTACTGCGTGTTCTTGATAAGTATGTACCGGTCAGACAGGGAGGAAGGCGTCGAGCGAGGGAACCGTGGTTTACCAAAGAAGTGGAATCTCTTGTTAAGAGGAAGAAGGAGGCCTATGTGAAGAAGAGGTGTGAAGTTTCAGTTGGGGCGATGGATAGTTACAAGGTAGCGAGGAAGGATCTAAAGAGAGAGCTAAGACGAGCAAGGAGGGGACATGAGAAGTATTTGGCAGGAAGGATCAAGGAAAACCCAAAAGCTTTCTATAGGTATGTCAGGAATAAGAGAATGACTAGGTAAGAGTAGGACCAGTCAAGGACAGGGATGGGAAATTGTGTGTGGAGTTTGAAGAGATAGGCGAGATACTAAATGAATATTTTTCGTCAGTATTCACTCAGGAAAAAGATAATGTTGTGGAGGAGAATGCTGAGCCCCAGGCTAATAGAATAGATGGCATTGAGGTACGTAGGGAAGAGGTGTTGGCAATTCTGGACAGGCTGAAATAGATAAGTCCCTGGGACCTGATGGGATTTATCCTAGGATTATCTGGGAGTCCAGGGAAGAGATTGCTGGACCTTTGGCTTTGATTTTAATGTCATCATTGGCTACAGGAATAGTGCCAGAGGACTGGAGGACAGCAAATGTGGTCCCTTTGTTCAAAAAGGGGAGCAGAGACAACCCCGGCAACTATAGACCGGTGAGCCTCACGTCTGTAGTGTGTAAAGTCTTGGAGGGGATTATAAGAGACAAGATTTATAATCATCTAGATAGGAATAATATGATCAGGGATAGTCAGCATGGCTTTGTGAAGGGTAGGCCATGCCTCACAAACCTTATTGAGTTATTTGAGAAGGTGACTGAACCGGTAGACGAGGGTAGAGCAGTTGATGTGGTGTATATGGATTTCAGCAAAGCGTTTGATAAGGTTCCCCACGGTAGGCTATTGCAAAAAAATACAGAGGCTGGGGATTGAGGGTGATTTAGAGATGTGGATCAGCAATTGGCTAGCTGAAAGAAGACAGAGGGTGGTGGTTGATGGGAAATGTTCAGAATGGAGTACAGTCACAAGTGGAGTACCACAAGGATCTGTTCTGGGGCCGTTGCTGTTTGTCATTTTTATCAATGACCTAGAGGAAGGCGCAGAAGGGTGGGTGAGTAAATTTGCAGATGATACTAAAGTCGGTGGTGTTGTCGATAGTGTGGAAGGATGTAGCAGGTTACAGAGGGATATAGATAAGCTGCAGAGCTGGGCTGAGAGGTGGCAAATGGAGTTTAATGTAGATAAGTGTGAGGTGATTCACTTTGGAAGGAATAACAGGAATGCGGAATATTTGGCTAATGGTAAAGTTCTTGAAAGTGTGGATGAGCAGAGGGATCTAGGTGTCCATGTACATAGATCCCTGAATGTTGCCACCCAGGTTGATAGGGTTGTGAAGAAGGCCTATGGAGTGTTGGCCTTTATTGGTAGAGGGATTGAGTTCCGGAGTAGCGAGGTCATGTTGCAGCTGTACAGAACTCTGGTACGGCCGCATTTGGAGTATTGCGTACAGTTCTGGTCACCGCATTATAGGAAGGACGTGGAGGCTTTGGAGCGGGTGCAGAGGAGATTTACCAGGATGTTGCCTGGTATGGAGGGAAAATCTTATGAGGAAAGGCTGATGGACTTGCGGTTGTTTTTGTTGGAGAGAAGAAGGTTCAGAGGAGACTTAATAGAGGCATACAAAATGATCAGGGGGTTGGATAGGGTGGACAGTGAGAGCCTTCTCCCGCGGATGGATATGGCTGGCACGAGGGGACATAGCCTTAAACTGAGGGGTAATAGATATAGGACAGAGGTCAGAGGTAGGTTCTTTACGCAAAGAGTAGTGAGGCCGTGGAATGCCCTACCTGCTACAGTAGTGAACTCGTCAACATTGAGGGCATTTAAAAGTTTATTGGATAAACATATGGATGATAATGGCATAGTGTAGGTTAGATGGCTTTTGTTTCGGTGCAACATCGTGGGCTGAAGGGACAGTACTGCGCTGTATTGTTCTATGTTCTATGTTCACACAGCCAGCACTGTCAGGGCTCCCCACACACAGCTAGCACTGTCAGTGCTCCCCCACACAGCCAGCACTGTCAGTGCTCCCCCAACCCCGCCAGCACTGTCAGTGCTCCCCTCACACAGCCAGCACTGTCAGTGCTCCCTGACACAGCCAGCACTGTCAGTGCTCCCACCACACAGCCAGCACGGTCAGTGCTCCAAACACACAGGCAGCACTGTCAGTGCGCACCACACAGCCAGCACTGTTAGTGCTCCCACCACACAGCCAGCACTGTCAGTGCTCCCACCACACAGCCAGCACTGCCAGTGCTCCCCCACACAGCCAGCACTGTCAGTACTCCCACACACAGACAGCACTGTCAGTGCTCCCCCCACACAGCCAGCACAGTCAGTGCTCCCCCACACAGCCAGCACTGTCAGTGCTCCCCCACACTGCCTGCACTGTCAGTGATCGCCCACACAGCCAGCACTGTCAGTGCTCCCCCTCATAGCGAGCTCTGCCAGTGCTCCCACCACATAGCCAGCACTGTCAGTGCTCCCCCTCACAGCGAGCTCTGCCAGTGCTCCCCCACACAGCCAGCACTGTCAGTGCTCCCCCACAGAGCCAGCACTGTCAGTGCTCCCGACACAGCCAGCACTGTCAGTGCTCCCCACATAGCAAGCACTGTCAGTGCTCCCCCACACAGCGAGCACTGTCAGTGCTCCCCCCACACAGCCAGCACTGTCAGTGCTCCCCCACACAGCCAGCACTGTCAGTGGCCCCCCCACACAACCAGCTCTGTCAGTGCTCCCCCCACACAGCCAGCACTGTCAGTGCTCCCACCACACAGCCAGCACTGTCAGTGCTCCCCCCCACACAGCCAGCACTGTCAGTGCTCACCCCACACAGTCAGTGCTCCCCCACACAGCCAGCACTGTCAGTGCTCCCCCCAAACAGACAGCACTGTCAGTGCCCCCCCACACAGCCAGTTCTGTCAGTGCCCCCCGCACACAGCCAGCACTGTCAGAGCTCCCAACAAACAGCCAGCACTGTCAGTGCTCCCCACACAGCCAGTACTGTCAGTGCTCCCCCCACACAGCCAGCACTGTCTGTACGCCTCCCACACAGCCAGCACTGTCTGTGCTCCCCCACACAGCCAGCACTGTCAGTGCTCCCACCAAACAGCCAGCACTGTCAGTGCTCCCCCACACAGCCAGCACTGTCAGTGCTCCCACCACACAGCCAGCACTGTCTGTGCTCCCCCGCACAGCCAAAACTGTCAGTGCTCCCCCACACAGCCAGCACTGTTAGTGCTCCCCCAACCCCGCCAGCACTGTCAGTGCTCCCCTCACACAGCCAGCACTGTCAGTGCTCCCCGACACAGCCAGCACTGTCAGTGCTCCCACCACACCGCCAGCACGGCCAGTGCTCCCCACACACAGGCAGCACTGTCAGTGCGCCCCACACAGCCAACACTGTAAGTGCTCCCACCACACAGCCAGCACTGTCGGTGCTCCCACCACACAGCCAGCACTGTCAGTGCTCCCCCACACAGCCAGCACTGTCAGTGCTCCCACACACAGACAGCACTGTCAGTGCTCCCCCCCACACAGCCAGCACAGTCAGTGCTCCCCCACACAGCCAGCACTGTCAGTCCTCCCCCACACAGCCAGCACTGTCAGAGATCCCCACACACAGCCAGCATTGTCAGTGCTCCCCCACACAGCCAGCACTGTCAGTGCTCCCACCACACAGCCAGCACTGTCTGTGCTCCCCCACACAGACAGCACTGTCAGTGCTCCCCCACACAGCCAGCACTGTCAGTGCTCCCACCACACAGCCAGCACTGTCAGTGCTCCCACCACACAGCCAGCACTGTCAGTGCTCCCCCACACAGCCAGCACTGTCAGTGCTTCCCCACACAGCCAGCACTGTCCGTGCTCCCACCAGACAGCCAGCACTGTCAGTGCTTTCCCACACAACCAGCACTGTCAGTGCTCCCCACACACAGCCAGCACTGTCAGTGCTCCCCCACACAGCCAGCACAGTCAGTGCTCCCACCACACAGCCAGCACTGTCAGTGCTCCCACCACACAGCCAGCACTGTCAGTGCTCCCACCACACAGCCAGCACTGTCTGTGCTCCCCGCACACAGCCAGCACTGTCTGTGCTCCCAACACACAGCCAGCACTGTCAGTGCTCCCTCACACAGCCAGCACTGTCAGTGCTCCCCCACACAGCCAGCACTGTCAGTGCTCCCCCCACACAGTCAGCACTGTCAGTGCTCCCCCAACGCAGCCAGCACTGTTAGTGCTCCACCCACACAGCAAGCACTGTCAGTTCTCCCCCAGTCAGCCAGTACGGTCAGTGCTCCCCCCACACAGTCAGCACTGTCAGAGCTCCCCCACAGAGCCAGCACTGCCAGAGCTCCCCACACAGCCAGCACTGTCAGTGCTCCCCACACACAGCCTGCACTGTCAGTGCGTCCCCCACACAGCCAGCACTGTCTGTGCTCCCCCACACAGCCAGCACTGTCAGTGCTCCCACCACACAGCCAGCACTGTCAGTACTCCCCCCACACAGCCAGCACTGTCAGTGCTCCCCCCACACAGTCAGCACTGTCAGTGCTCCCCCAACACAGCCAGCACTGTCAGTGCTCCACCCACACAGCAAGCACTGTCAGTTCTCCCCCACTCAGCCAGTACTGTCAGTGCCCCCCCCCCCACACACAGCCAGCACTGTCAGTGCTCCCCCCACACAGCCAGCACTGTCAGTGCTCCCACCACACAGCCAGCACTGTCAGTGCTCCCCACACAGAGCCAGCACTGTCAGTGCGCCCCCCACACAGCCAGCACTGTCTGTGCTCCCCACACAGCCAGCACTGTCAGTGCTCCCCCACACAGCCAGCACTGTCAGTGCTCCCAACACACAGCCAGCAGTGTCAGTGCTCCCTCACACAGCCAGCACTGTCAGTGCTCCCACCACACAGCCAGCACTGTCTGTGCTCCCCGCACAGCCAGCACTGTCAGTGCTCCCCCACACAGCCAGCACTGTCAGTGCTCCCCCACACAGCCAGCACTGTCAGTGCTCCCACCACACAGCCAGCACTGCCAGTGCTCCCACCACACAGCCAGCACTGTCAGTGCTCCCCACACACAGCCAGCACTGTCAGTGCGCCCCCGACACAGCCAGCACTGTATGTGCTCCCCCACACAGCCAGCCCTGTCAGTGCTCCCACCACACAGCCAGCAGTGTCAGTGCTCCCCCACACAGCCAGCACTGTCAGTGCTCCCACCACACAGCCAGCACTGTCTGTGCTCCCCGCACAGCCAGCACTGTCAGTGCTCCCCCACACAGCCAGCACTGTCAGTGCTCGCCCCACACAGCCTGCAAAGTCAGTGCTCCCACCACACAGCCAGCACTGTCAGTGCTCCCCCACACAGCCAGCACTGTCAGTGCTCCCACCACACAGGCAGCTCTGTCTGTGCTACCCCACACAGCCAGCACTGTCAGTGCTCCCCCACACAGCCAGCACTGTCAGAGCTCCCCCCACACAGCCAACACTGTCAGTGCTCCCCCACACAGCCAGCACTGTCAGTGCTCCCACCACACAGCCAGCACTGTCAGTGCTCACCCCACACAGTCAGTGCTCCCCACACAGCCAGCACTGTCAGTGCTCCCCCACACAGCCAGCACTGTCAGTGCTCCCCCCAAACAGCCAGCACTGTCAGTACTCCCCCCACACAGACAGTTCTGTCAGTACCCCCCGCACACAGCCAGCACTGTCAGAGCTCCCAACAAACAGCCAGCACTGTCAGTGCTCCCCACACAGCCAGTACTGTCAGTGCTCCCCCCACACAGCCAGCACTGTCTGTACGCCCCCCACACAGCCAGCAATGTCTGTGCTCCCCCACACAGCCAGCACTGTCAGTGCTCCCACCAAACAGCCAGCACTGTCAGTGCTCCCCCACACAGCCAGCACTGTCAGTGCTCCCACCACACAACCAGCACTGTCTGTGCTCCCCCGCACAGCCAGAACTGTCAGCGCTCCCCCACACAGCCAGCACTGTCAGTGCTCCCCCACACAGCCAGCAAAGTCAGTGCTCCCACCACACAGCCAGCACTGTCAGTGCTCCCCCACACAGCCAGCACTGTCAGTGCTCCCACCACACAGCCAGCTCTGTCTGTGCTACCCCACACAGCCAGCACTGTCAGTGCTCCCCCACACAGCCAGCACTGTCAGAGCTCCCCCCACACAGCCAGCACTGTCAGTGCTCCCCCACACAGACAGCACTGTCAGTGCTCCCCCACACAGCCAGCACTGTCAGTGCTCCCACCACACAGCCAGCACTGTCAGTGCTCCACCCACACAGCAAGCACTGTCAGTTCTCCCCCACTCAGCCAGTACTGTCAGTGCTCCCCCCACACAATCAGCACTGTCAGTGCTCCCCCACAGAGCCAGCACTGCCAGAGCTCCCCACACAGCCAGCACTGTCAGTGCTCCCCACACACAGCCAGCACTGTCAGTGCGCCCCCCACACAGCCAGCACTGTCTGTGCTCCCCCACACTGCCAGCACTGTCAGTGCTCCCACCACATAGCCAGCACTGTCAGTGCTCCATCCACACAGCCAGCACTGTCAGTGCTCTCCCCACACAGTCAGCACTGTCAGTGCTCCCCCAACACAGCCAGCACTGTCAGTGCTCCACCCACACAGCAAGCACAGTCAGTTCTCCCCCACTCAGCCAGTACTGTCAGTGCCCCCCCCCCCACACAGCCAGCACTGTCAGTGCTCCCACCACACAGCCAGCACTGTCAGTGCTCCCACCACACAGCCAGCACTGTCAGTGCTCCCCACACACAGCCAGCACTGTCAGTGCGCCACCCCACACAGCCAGCACTGTCTGTGCTCCCCCACACAGCCAGCACTGTCAGTGATCCAACCACACAGCCAGCAGTGTCAGTGCTCCCCCACACAGCCAGCACTGTCAGTGCTCCCACCACACAGCCAGCACTGTCTGTGCTCCCCGCACAGCCAGCACTGTCAGTGCTCCCCCACACAGCCAGCACTGTCAGTGCTCCCCCCACACAGCCAGCACTGTCAGTGCTCCCACCACACAGCCAGCACTGTCAGTGCTCCCACCACACAGCCAGCACTGTCAGTGCTCCCCACACACAGCCAGCACTGTCAGTGCGCCCCCCACACAGCCAGCACTGTCTGTGCTCCCCCACACAGCCAGCACTGTCAGTGCTCCCACCACACAGCCAGCAGTGTCAGTGCTCCCCCACACAGCCAGCACTGTCAGTGCTCCCACCACACAGCCAGCACTGTCTGTGCACCCCGCACAGCCAGCACTGTCAGTGCTCCCCCACACAGCCAGCACTGTCAGTGCTCCCCCCACACAGCCTGCAAAGTCAGTGCTCCCACCACACAGCCAGCACTGTCAGTGCTCCCCCACACAGCCAGCACTGTCAGTGCTCCCACCACACAGGCAGCTCTGTCTGTGCTACCCCACACAGCCAGCTCTGTCAGTGCTCCCCACACAGCCAGCACTGTCAGAGCTCCCCCCACACAGCCAGCACTGTCAGTGCTCCCCCACACAGCCAGCACTGTCAGTGCTCCCACCACACAGCCAGCACTGTCTGTGCTCCCCCACACAGACAGCACTGTCAGTGCTCCCCCACACAGCCAGCACTGTCAGTGCTCCCACCACACAGCCAGCACTGTCAGTGCTCCCCACACACAGCCTGCACTGTCAGTGCGTCCCCCACACAGCCAGCACTGTCTGTGCTCCCCCACACAGCCAGCACTGTCAGTGCTCCCACCACACAGCCAGCACTGTCAGTACTCCCCCCACACAGCCAGCACTGTCAGTGCTCCCCCCACACAGTCAGCACTGTCAGTGCTCCCCCAACACAGCCAGCACTGTCAGTGCTCCACCCACACAGCAAGCACTGTCAGTTCTCCCCCACTCAGCCAGTACTGTCAGTGCCCCCCCCCACACACAGCCAGCACTGTCAGTGCTCCCCCCACACAGCCAGCACTGTCAGTGCTCCCACCACACAGCCAGCACTGTCAGTGCTCCCCACACAGAGCCAGCACTGTCAGTGCGCCCCCCACACAGCCAGCACTGTCTGTGCTCCCCACACAGCCAGCACTGTCAGTGCTCCCCCACACAGCCAGCACTGTCAGTGCTCCCAACACACAGCCAGCAGTGTCAGTGCTCCCTCACACAGCCAGCACTGTCAGTGCTCCCACCACACAGCCAGCACTGTCTGTGCTCCCCGCACAGCCAGCACTGTCAGTGCTCCCCCACACAGCCAGCACTGTCAGTGCTCCCCCACACAGCCAGCACTGTCAGTGCTCCCACCACACAGCCAGCACTGCCAGTGCTCCCACCACACAGCCAGCACTGTCAGTGCTCCCCACACACAGCCAGCACTGTCAGTGCGCCCCGACACAGCCAGCACTGTATGTGCTCCCCCACACAGCCAGCACTGTCAGTGCTCCCACCACACAGCCAGCAGTGTCAGTGCTCCCCCACACAGCCAGCACTGTCAGTGCTCCCACCACACAGCCAGCACTGTCTGTGCTCCCCGCACAGCCAGCACTGTCAGTGCTCCCCCACACAGCCAGCACTGTCAGTGCTCGCCCCACACAGCCTGCAAAGTCAGTGCTCCCACCACACAGCCAGCACTGTCAGTGCTCCCCCACACAGCCAGCACTGTCAGTGCTCCCACCACACAGGCAGCTCTGTCTGTGCTACCCCACACAGCCAGCACTGTCAGTGCTCCCCCACACAGCCAGCACTGTCAGAGCTCCCCCCACACAGCCAACACTGTCAGTGCTCCCCCACACAGCCAGCACTGTCAGTGCTCCCACCACACAGCCAGCACTGTCAGTGCTCACCCCACACAGTCAGTGCTCCCCACACAGCCAGCACTGTCAGTGCTCCCCCACACAGCCAGCACTGTCAGTGCTCCCCCCAAACAGCCAGCACTGTCAGTACTCCCCCCACACAGACAGTTCTGTCAGTACCCCCCGCACACAGCCAGCACTGTCAGAGCTCCCAACAAACAGCCAGCACTGTCAGTGCTCCCCACACAGCCAGTACTGTCAGTGCTCCCCCCACACAGCCAGCACTGTCTGTACGCCCCCCACACAGCCAGCAATGTCTGTGCTCCCCCACACAGCCAGCACTGTCAGTGCTCCCACCAAACAGCCAGCACTGTCAGTGCTCCCCCACACAGCCAGCACTGTCAGTGCTCCCACCACACAACCAGCACTGTCTGTGCTCCCCCGCACAGCCAGAACTGTCAGCGCTCCCCCACACAGCCAGCACTGTCAGTGCTCCCCCACACAGCCAGCAAAGTCAGTGCTCCCACCACACAGCCAGCACTGTCAGTGCTCCCCCACACAGCCAGCACTGTCAGTGCTCCCACCACACAGCCAGCTCTGTCTGTGCTACCCCACACAGCCAGCACTGTCAGTGCTCCCCCACACAGCCAGCACTGTCAGAGCTCCCCCCACACAGCCAGCACTGTCAGTGCTCCCCCACACAGACAGCACTGTCAGTGCTCCCCCACACAGCCAGCACTGTCAGTGCTCCCACCACACAGCCAGCACTGTCAGTGCTCCACCCACACAGCAAGCACTGTCAGTTCTCCCCCACTCAGCCAGTACTGTCAGTGCTCCCCCCACACAGTCAGCACTGTCAGTGCTCCCCCACAGAGCCAGCACTGCCAGAGCTCCCCACACAGCCAGCACTGTCAGTGCTCCCCACACACAGCCAGCACTGTCAGTGCGCCCCCCACACAGCCAGCACTGTCTGTGCTCCCCCACACTGCCAGCACTGTCAGTGCTCCCACCACATAGCCAGCACTGTCAGTGCTCCACCCACACAGCCAGCACTGTCAGTGCTCTCCCCACACAGTCAGCACTGTCAGTGCTCCCCCAACACAGCCAGCACTGTCAGTGCTCCACCCACACAGCAAGCACAGTCAGTTCTCCCCCACTCAGCCAGTACTGTCAGTGCCCCCCCCCCCACACAGCCAGCACTGTCAGTGCTCCCACCACACAGCCAGCACTGTCAGTGCTCCCACCAAACAGCCAGCACTGTCAGTGCTCCCCACACACAGCCAGCACTGTCAGTGCGCCACCCCACACAGCCAGCACTGTCTGTGCTCCCCCACACAGCCAGCACTGTCAGTGATCCAACCACACAGCCAGCAGTGTCAGTGCTCCCCCACACAGCCAGCACTGTCAGTGCTCCCACCACACAGCCAGCACTGTCTGTGCTCCCCGCACAGCCAGCACTGTCAGTGCTCCCCCACACAGCCAGCACTGTCAGTGCTCCCCCACACAGCCAGCACTGTCAGTGCTCCCACCACACAGCCAGCACTGTCAGTGCTCCCACCACACAGCCAGCACTGTCAGTGCTCCCCACACACAGCCAGCACTGTCAGTGCGCCCCCCACACAGCCAGCACTGTCTGTGCTCCCCCACACAGCCAGCACTGTCAGTGCTCCCACCACACAGCCAGCAGTGTCAGTGCTCCCCCACACAGCCAGCACTGTCAGTGCTCCCACCACACAGCCAGCACTGTCTGTGCACCCCGCACAGCCAGCACTGTCAGTGCTCCCCCACACAGCCAGCACTGTCAGTGCTCCCCCCACACAGCCTGCAAAGTCAGTGCTCCCACCACACAGCCAGCACTGTCAGTGCTCCCCCACACAGCCAGCACTGTCAGTGCTCCCACCACACAGGCAGCTCTGTCTGTGCTACCCCACACAGCCAGCTCTGTCAGTGCTCCCCACACAGCCAGCACTGTCAGAGCTCCCCCCACACAGCCAGCACTGTCAGTGCTCCCCCACACAGCCAGCACTGTCAGTGCTCCCACCACACAGCCAGCACTGTCAGTGCTCCCCCACACAGCCAGCACTGTCAGTGCTCCCACCACACAGCCAGCACTGTCAGTGCTCCCACCACACAGCCAGCACTGTCAGTGCTCCCACACACAGCCAGCACTGTCAGTGCTCCCACACACAGACAGCACTGTCAGTGCTCCCCCCACACAGCCAACACAGTCAGTGCTCCCCCACACACCAGCACTGTCAGTGCTCCCCCACACTGCTTTCACTGTCAGTGATCGCCCACACAGCCAGCACTGTCAGTGCTCCCCTCATAGCGAACTCTGCCAGTGCTCCCACCACACAGCCAGCACTGTCAGTGCTCCCCCTCACAGCGAGCTCTGCCAGTGCTCCCCCACACAGCCAGCACGGTCAGTGCTCCCCACAGAGCCAGCACCGTCAGTGCTCCCGACACAGCCAGCACTGTCAGTGCTCCCCCCACACAGACAGTACTGTCAGTGCTCCGCCACACAGCCAGCACTGTCAGTGCCCCCCCACACAGCCAGCACTGTCAGTGCACCCCCACAGAGCCAGCACTGTCAGAGCTCCCCCACACAGCCAGCACTGTCAGTGCTCCCCACACAGCCAGCACTGTCAGTGCTCCCCCACACAGCCAGCATTGTCAGTGCTCCCACCACACAACCAGCACTGTCAGTGCTCCCCCCACACAGCCAGCACTATCAGTGCTCCCACCACACAAACAGCACTGTCAGTGCTCCCCCACACAGCCAGCACTGTCAGTGCTCCCCCACACAGCCAGCACTGTCAGTGCTCCCACCACACAGCCAGCACTGTCTGTGCTCCACGCACAGCCAGCACTGTCAGTGCTCCGCCACACAGCCAGCACTGTCAGTGCTCCCCCCACACAGCCTGCAAAGTCAGTGCTCCCACCACACAGCTAGCACTGTCAGTGCTCCCCCACACAGCCAGCACTGTCAGTGCTCCCACCACACAGGCAGCTTTGTTTGTGCTACCCCACACAGCCAGCACTGTCAGTGCTCCCCCACACAGCCAGCACTGTCAGTGCTCCCCCCACACAGCCAGAACTGTCAGTGCTCCCACCACACAGCCAGCACTGTCAGTGCTCCCACCACACAGCCAGCACTGTCAGTGCTCCCCACACAAAGCCAGCACTGTCAGTGCGCCCCCCACACAGCCAGCACTGTCTGTGCTCACCCACACAGCCAGCACTGTCAGTTCTCCCACCACACAGCCAGCAGTGTCAGTGCTCCCCCACACAGCCAGCACTGTCAGTGCTCCCACCACACAGCCAGCACTGTCTGTGCTCCCCGCACAGCCAGCACTGTCAGTGCTCCCCCACACAGCCAGCACTGTCAGTGCTCCCCCACACAGCCTGCAAAGTCAGTGCTCCCACCACACAGCCAGCACTGTCAGTGCTCCCCCACACAGCCAGCACTGTCAGTGCTCCCACCACACAGGCAGCTCTGTCTGTGCTACCCCACACAGCCAGCACTGTCAGTGCTCCCCCACACAGCCAGCACTGTCAGAGCTCCCCCCACACAGCCAGCACTGTCAGTGCTCCCCCACACACCAGCACTGTCAGTGCTCCCACCACACAGCCAGCACTGTCTGTGCTCCCCCACACAGACAGCACTGTCAGTTCTCCCCCACACAGCCAGCACTGTCAGTGCTCCCACCTCACAGCCAGCACTGTCAGTGCTCCCACCGCACAGCTAGCACTGTCTGTGCTCCCCCACACAGCCAGCTCTGTCAGTGCTCCCCACACAGCCAGCACTGTCCGTGCTCCCACCAGACAGCCAGCACTGTCAGTGCTCCCCCACACAACCAGCACTGTCAGTGCTCCCCACACACAGCCAGCACTGTCAGTGCTCCCTCACACAGCCAGCACTGTCAGTGCTCCCACCACACAGCCAGCACAGTCAGTGCTCCCACCACACAGCCAGCACTGTCAGTGTTCCCACCACACAGTCAGCACTGTCAGTGCTCCCCCCACACAGCCAGCACTGTCAGTGATCCCCCCACACAGCCAGCACTGTCAGTGCTCTCCCAACACAGCCAGCACTGTCAGTGCGCCACCCACAGAGCCAGCACTGTCAGTGCATCCCCACAGAGCCAGCACTGTCAGAGCTCCCCCACACAGCCAGCACTGTCAGTGCTCCCCCACACAGCCAGCACTGTCAGTGCTCCCCCACACAGCCAGCATTGTCAGTGCTCCCAATACACAACCAGCACTGTCAGTGCTCCCCCCACACAGCCAGCACTATCAGTGCTCCCACCACACAACCAGCACTGTCAGTGCTCCCCCACACAGCCAGCACTGTCAGTGCTCCCCCACACAGCCAGCACTGTCAGTGCTCCCACCACACAGCCAGCACTGTCTGTGCTCCCCGCACAGCCAGCACTGTCAGTGCTCCCCCACACAGCCAGCACTGTCAGTGCTCCCCCCACACAGCCTGCAAAGTCAGTGCTCCCACCACACAGCCAGCACTGTCAGTGCTCCCCCACACAGCCAGCACTGTCAGTGCTCCCACCACACAGGCAGCTTTGTTTGTGCTACCCCACACAGCCAGCACTGTCAGTGCTCCCCCACACAGCCAGCACTTTCAGAGCTCCCCCCACACAGCCAGCACTGTCAGTGCTCCCCCACACAGCCAGCACTGTCAGTGCTCCCACCACACAGCCAGCACTGTCAGTGCTCCCACCACACAGCCAGCACTGTCAGTGCTCCCCCACACACCAGCACTGTCAGTGCTCCCACCACACAGCCAGCACTGCCTGTGCTCCCCCACACAGACAGCACTGTCAGTGCTCCCCCACACAGCCAGCACTGTCAGTGCTCCCACCTCACAGCCAGCACTGTCAGTGCTCCCACCGCACAGCCAGCACTGTCTGTGCTCCCCCACACAGCCAGCACTGTCAGTGCTCCCCCACACAACCAGCACTGTCAGTGCTCCCCACACACAGCCAGCACTGTCAGTGCTCCCTCACACAGCCAGCACTGTCAGTGCTCCCACCACACAGCCAGCACAGTCAGTGCTCCCACCACACAGCCAGCACTGTCAGTGTTCCCACCACACAGTCAGCACTGTCAGTGCTCCCCCCACACAGCCAGCACTGTCAGTGATCCCCCCACACAGCCAGCACTGTCAGTGCTCTCCCAACACAGCCAGCACTGTCAGTGCGCCACCCACACAGCCAGCACTGTCAGTGCACCCCCACAGAGCCAGCACTGTCAGAGCTCCCCCACACAGCCAGCACTGTCATTGCTCCCCACACAGCCAGCACTGTCAGTGCTCCCCCACACAGCCAGCATTGTCAGTGCTCCCACCACACAACCAGCACTGTCAGTGCTCCCCCCACACAGCCAGCACTATCAGTGCTCCCACCACACAACCAGCACTGTCAGTGCTCCCCCACACAGCCAGCACTGTCAGTGCTCCCCCACACAGCCAACACTGTCAGTGCTACCACCACACAGCCAGCACTGTCCGTGCTCCCCCACACAGCCAGCACTGCCAGTGCTCCTCCACACAGCCAGCACTGTCAGTGCTCCCACCACTGAGCCAACACTGTCAGTGCTCCCACCACACAGCCAGAACTTTCAGTGCTCCCACCACACAGCCAGCACTGTCAGTGCTTCCCCCACACCACCAGCACTGTCAGTGCTCCCAACACATAGACAGCACTGTCACTGCCCCTCACATAGCCAGCACTATCAGTGCTGCTCCACACAGCCAGCACTTTCAGTGCTCCCACACACAGCCAGCACTGTCAGTGCTCCCCCCACACAGCCAGCACTGTCAGTGATCCCCCACACAGCCAGCACTGTCAGTGCTCCCCCAGACAGCCAGCACTGTCAGTGCTCCCACCACAAATCCAGCACTGTCAGTGCTCCCACCACACAGCCAGCACAGTCAGTGCTCCCACCACACAGCCAGCACTGTCAGTGTTCCCACCACACAGTCAGCACTGTCAGTGCTCCCCCCACACAGCCAGCACTGTCAGTGCTCCCCCCACACAGCCAGCACTGTCAGTGCTCCCCCAACACAGCCAGCACTGTCAGTGCGCCACCCACACAGCCAGCATTGTCAGTGCACCCCCAAAGAGCCAGCACTGTCAGAGCTCCCCCCACACAGCCAGTACTGTCAGTTCTCCCCCACACAGCCAGCACTGTCAGTGCTCCCCCAACACAGCCAGCACTGTCAGTGCGCCACCCACACAGCCAGCATTGTCAGTGCACCCCCAAAGAGCCAGCACTGTCAGAGCTCCCCCCACACAGCCAGTACTGTCAGTTCTCCCCCACACAGCCAGCACTGTCAGTGCTCCCACCACACAACCAGCACTGTCAGTGCTCCCCCCACACAGCCAGCACTATCAGTGCTCCCACCACACAACCAGCACTGTCAGTGCTCCCCACACAGCCAGCACTGTCAGAGCTCCCCCCACACAGCCAACACTGTCAGTGCTACCACCACACAGCCAGCACTGTCAGTGCTCCCCCACACAGCCAGTACTGTCAGTGCTCCCCCACACAGCCAACACTGTCAGTGCTACCACCACACAGCCAGCACTGTCCGTGCTCCCCCACACAGCCAGCACTGCCAGTGCTCCTCCACACAGCCAGCACTGTCAGTGCTCCCACCACAGAGCCAACACTGTCAGTGCTCCCACCACACAGCCAGAACTTTCAGTGCTCCCACCACATAGCCAGCACTGTCAGTGCTTCCCCAACACCACCAGCACTGTCAGTGCTCCCAACACATAGACAGCACTGTCAGTGCCCCTCACATAGCCAGCACTGTCAGTGCTGCTCCACACAGCCAGCACTTTCAGTGCTCCCACACACAGCCAGCACTGTCAGTGCTCCCCCCACACAGCCAGCACTGTCAGTGATCCCCCACACAGCCAGCACTGTCAGTGCTCCCCCAGACAGCCAGCACTGTCAGTGCTCCCACCACAAATCCAGCACTGTCAGTGCTCCCACCACACAGCCAGCACAGTCAGTGCTCCCACCACACAGCCAGCACTGTCAGTGTTCCCACCACACAGTCAGCACTGTCAGTGCTCCCCCCACACAGCCAGCACTGTCAGTGTTCCCACCACACAGCCAGCACTGTCAGTGCTCACCCCACACAGTCAGTGCTCCCCACACAGCCAGCACTGTCAGTGCTCCCCCACACAGCCAGCACTGTCAGTGCTCCCCCCAAACAGCCAGCACTGTCAGTACTCCCCCCACACAGACAGTTCTGTCAGTACCCCCCGCACACAGCCAGCACTGTCAGAGCTCCCAACAAACAGCCAGCACTGTCAGTGCTCCCCACACAGCCAGTACTGTCAGTGCTCCCCCCACACAGCCAGCACTGTCTGTACGCCCCCCACACAGCCAGCAATGTCTGTGCTCCCCCACACAGCCAGCACTGTCAGTGCTCCCACCAAACAGCCAGCACTGTCAGTGCTCCCCCACACAGCCAGCACTGTCAGTGCTCCCACCACACAACCAGCACTGTCTGTGCTCCCCCGCACAGCCAGAACTGTCAGCGCTCCCCCACACAGCCAGCACTGTCAGTGCTCCCCCACACAGCCAGCAAAGTCAGTGCTCCCACCACACAGCCAGCACTGTCAGTGCTCCCCCACACAGCCAGCACTGTCAGTGCTCCCACCACACAGCCAGCTCTGTCTGTGCTACCCCACACAGCCAGCACTGTCAGTGCTCCCCCACACAGCCAGCACTGTCAGAGCTCCCCCCACACAGCCAGCACTGTCAGTGCTCCCCCACACAGACAGCACTGTCAGTGCTCCCCCACACAGCCAGCACTGTCAGTGCTCCCACCACACAGCCAGCACTGTCAGTGCTCCACCCACACAGCAAGCACTGTCAGTTCTCCCCCACTCAGCCAGTACTGTCAGTGCTCCCCCCACACAGTCAGCACTGTCAGTGCTCCCCCACAGAGCCAGCACTGCCAGAGCTCCCCACACAGCCAGCACTGTCAGTGCTCCCCACACACAGCCAGCACTGTCAGTGCGCCCCCCACACAGCCAGCACTGTCTGTGCTCCCCCACACTGCCAGCACTGTCAGTGCTCCCACCACATAGCCAGCACTGTCAGTGCTCCACCCACACAGCCAGCACTGTCAGTGCTCTCCCCACACAGTCAGCACTGTCAGTGCTCCCCCAACACAGCCAGCACTGTCAGTGCTCCACCCACACAGCAAGCACAGTCAGTTCTCCCCCACTCAGCCAGTACTGTCAGTGCCCCCCCCCCCCACACAGCCAGCACTGTCAGTGCTCCCACCACACAGCCAGCACTGTCAGTGCTCCCACCAAACAGCCAGCACTGTCAGTGCTCCCCACACACAGCCAGCACTGTCAGTGCGCCACCCCACACAGCCAGCACTGTCTGTGCTCCCCCACACAGCCAGCACTGTCAGTGATCCAACCACACAGCCAGCAGTGTCAGTGCTCCCCCACACAGCCAGCACTGTCAGTGCTCCCACCACACAGCCAGCACTGTCTGTGCTCCCCGCACAGCCAGCACTGTCAGTGCTCCCCCACACAGCCAGCACTGTCAGTGCTCCCCCCACACAGCCAGCACTGTCAGTGCTCCCACCACACAGCCAGCACTGTCAGTGCTCCCACCACACAGCCAGCACTGTCAGTGCTCCCCACACACAGCCAGCACTGTCAGTGCGCCCCCCACACAGCCAGCACTGTCTGTGCTCCCCCACACAGCCAGCACTGTCAGTGCTCCCACCACACAGCCAGCAGTGTCAGTGCTCCCCCACACAGCCAGCACTGTCAGTGCTCCCACCACACAGCCAGCACTGTCTGTGCACCCCGCACAGCCAGCACTGTCAGTGCTCCCCCACACAGCCAGCACTGTCAGTGCTCCCCCCACACAGCCTGCAAAGTCAGTGCTCCCACCACACAGCCAGCACTGTCAGTGCTCCCCCACACAGCCAGCACTGTCAGTGCTCCCACCACACAGGCAGCTCTGTCTGTGCTACCCCACACAGCCAGCTCTGTCAGTGCTCCCCACACAGCCAGCACTGTCAGAGCTCCCCCCACACAGCCAGCACTGTCAGTGCTCCCCCACACAGCCAGCACTGTCAGTGCTCCCACCACACAGCCAGCACTGTCTGTGCTCCCCCACACAGACAGCACTGTCAGTGCTCCCCCACACAGCCAGCACTGTCAGTGCTCCCACCACACAGCCAGCACTGTCAGTGCTCCCACCACACAGCCAGCACTGTCAGTGCTCCCACACACAGCCAGCACTGTCAGTGCTCCCACACACAGACAGCACTGTCAGTGCTCCCCCCACACAGCCAACACAGTCAGTGCTCCCCCACACACCAGCACTGTCAGTGCTCCCCCACACTGCTTTCACTGTCAGTGATCGCCCACACAGCCAGCACTGTCAGTGCTCCCCTCATAGCGAACTCTGCCAGTGCTCCCACCACACAGCCAGCACTGTCAGTGCTCCCCCTCACAGCGAGCTCTGCCAGTGCTCCCCCACACAGCCAGCACGGTCAGTGCTCCCCACAGAGCCAGCACCGTCAGTGCTCCCGACACAGCCAGCACTGTCAGTGCTCCCCCCACACAGACAGTACTGTCAGTGCTCCGCCACACAGCCAGCACTGTCAGTGCCCCCCCACACAGCCAGCACTGTCAGTGCACCCCCACAGAGCCAGCACTGTCAGAGCTCCCCCACACAGCCAGCACTGTCAGTGCTCCCCACACAGCCAGCACTGTCAGTGCTCCCCCACACAGCCAGCATTGTCAGTGCTCCCACCACACAACCAGCACTGTCAGTGCTCCCCCCACACAGCCAGCACTATCAGTGCTCCCACCACACAAACAGCACTGTCAGTGCTCCCCCACACAGCCAGCACTGTCAGTGCTCCCCCACACAGCCAGCACTGTCAGTGCTCCCACCACACAGCCAGCACTGTCTGTGCTCCACGCACAGCCAGCACTGTCAGTGCTCCCCCACACAGCCAGCACTGTCAGTGCTCCCCCCACACAGCCTGCAAAGTCAGTGCTCCCACCACACAGCCAGCACTGTCAGTGCTCCCCCACACAGCCAGCACTGTCAGTGCTCCCACCACACAGGCAGCTTTGTTTGTGCTACCCCACACAGCCAGCACTGTCAGTGCTCCCCCACACAGCCAGCACTGTCAGTGCTCCCCCCACACAGCCAGAACTGTCAGTGCTCCCACCACACAGCCAGCACTGTCAGTGCTCCCACCACACAGCCAGCACTGTCAGTGCTCCCCACACAAAGCCAGCACTGTCAGTGCGCCCCCCACACAGCCAGCACTGTCTGTGCTCACCCACACAGCCAGCACTGTCAGTTCTCCCACCACACAGCCAGCAGTGTCAGTGCTCCCCCACACAGCCAGCACTGTCAGTGCTCCCACCACACAGCCAGCACTGTCTGTGCTCCCCGCACAGCCAGCACTGTCAGTGCTCCCCCACACAGCCAGCACTGTCAGTGCTCCCCCACACAGCCTGCAAAGTCAGTGCTCCCACCACACAGCCAGCACTGTCAGTGCTCCCCCACACAGCCAGCACTGTCAGTGCTCCCACCACACAGGCAGCTCTGTCTGTGCTACCCCACACAGCCAGCACTGTCAGTGCTCCCCCACACAGCCAGCACTGTCAGAGCTCCCCCCACACAGCCAGCACTGTCAGTGCTCCCCCACACACCAGCACTGTCAGTGCTCCACCACACAGCCAGCACTGTCTGTGCTCCCCCACACAGACAGCACTGTCAGTTCTCCCCCACACAGCCAGCACTGTCAGTGCTCCCACCACACAGCCAGCACAGTCAGTGCTCCCACCACACAGCCAGCACTGTCAGTGTTCCCACCACACAGTCAGCACTGTCAGTGCTCCCCCCACACAGCCAGCACTGTCAGTGATCCCCCCACACAGCCAGCACTGTCAGTGCTCTCCCAACACAGCCAGCACTGTCAGTGCGCCACCCACAGAGCCAGCACTGTCAGTGCATCCCCACAGAGCCAGCACTGTCAGAGCTCCCCCACACAGCCAGCACTGTCAGTGCTCCCCCACACAGCCAGCACTGTCAGTGCTCCCCCACACAGCCAGCATTGTCAGTGCTCCCAATACACAACCAGCACTGTCAGTGCTCCCCCCACACAGCCAGCACTATCAGTGCTCCCACCACACAACCAGCACTGTCAGTGCTCCCCCACACAGCCAGCACTGTCAGTGCTCCCCCACACAGCCAGCACTGTCAGTGCTCCCACCACACAGCCAGCACTGTCTGTGCTCCCCGCACAGCCAGCACTGTCAGTGCTCCCCCACACAGCCAGCACTGTCAGTGCTCCCCCCACACAGCCTGCAAAGTCAGTGCTCCCACCACACAGCCAGCACTGTCAGTGCTCCCCCACACAGCCAGCACTGTCAGTGCTCCCACCACACAGGCAGCTTTGTTTGTGCTACCCCACACAGCCAGCACTGTCAGTGCTCCCCCACACAGCCAGCACTTTCAGAGCTCCCCCCACACAGCCAGCACTGTCAGTGCTCCCCCACACAGCCAGCACTGTCAGTGCTCCCACCACACAGCCAGCACTGTCTGTGCTCCCCCACACAGACAGCACTGTCAGTGCTCCCCCACACAGCCAGCACTGTCAGTGCTCCCACCACACAGCCAGCACTGTCAGTGCTCCCACCGCACAGCCAGCACTGTCCGTGCTCCCACCAGACAGCCAGCACTGTCAGTGCTCCCCCACACAACCAGCACTGTCAGTGCTCCCCACACACAGCCAGCACTGTCAGTGCGCTCCCCACACAGCCAGCACTGTCTGTGCTCCCCCACACAGCCAGCACTGTCAGTGCTCCCCCACACAGCCAGCACTGTCAGTGCTCCCACCACACAGCCAGCAGTGTCAGTGCTCCCCACACAGCCAGCACTGTCAGTGCTCCCACCACACAGCCAACACTGTATGTGCTCCCCGCACAGCCAGCACTGTCAGTGCTCCCCCACAAGGGCCAGCACTGTCAGTGCTCCCCCCACACAGCCAGCACTGTCAGTGCTCCCACCACACAGCCAGCACTGTCAGTGCTCCCACCACACAGCCAGCACTGTCAGTGCTCCCCACACAAAGCCAGCACTGTCAGTGCGCCCCCCACACAGCCAGCACTGTCTGTGCTCACCCACACAGCCAGCACTGTCAGTGCTCCCACCACACAGCCAGCAGTGTCAGTGCCCCCCCACACAGCCAGCACTGTCAGTGCTCCCACCACACAGCCAGCACTGTCTGTGCTCCCCGCACAGCCAGCACTGTCAGTGCTCCCCCACACAGCCAGCACTGTCAGTGCTCCCCCACACAGCCTGCAAAGTCAGTGCTCCCACCACACAGCCAGCACTGTCAGTGCTCCCCCACACAGCCAGCACTGTCAGTGCTCCCACCACACAGGCAGCTCTGTCTGTGCTACCCCACACAGCCAGCACTGTCAGTGCTCCCCCACACAGCCAGCACTGTCAGAGCTCCCCCCACACAGCCAGCACTGTCAGTGCTCCCCCACACACCAGCACTGTCAGTGCTCCCACCACACAGCCAGCACTGCCTGTGCTCCCCCACACAGACAGCACTGTCAGTGCTCCCCCACACAGCCAGCACTGTCAGTGCTCCCACCTCACAGCCAGCACTGTCAGTGCTCCCACCGCACAGCCAGCACTGTCTGTGCTCCCCCACACAGCCAGCACTGTCAGTGCTCCCCCACACAACCAGCACTGTCAGTGCTCCCCACACACAGCCAGCACTGTCAGTGCTCCCTCACACAGCCAGCACTGTCAGTGCTCCCACCACACAGCCAGCACAGTCAGTGCTCCCACCACACAGCCAGCACTGTCAGTGTTCCCACCACACAGTCAGCACTGTCAGTGCTCCCCCCACACAGCCAGCACTGTCAGTGATCCCCCCACACAGCCAGCACTGTCAGTGCTCTCCCAACACAGCCAGCACTGTCAGTGCGCCACCCACACAGCCAGCACTGTCAGTGCACCCCCACAGAGCCAGCACTGTCAGAGCTCCCCCACACAGCCAGCACTGTCATTGCTCCCCACACAGCCAGCACTGTCAGTGCTCCCCCACACAGCCAGCATTGTCAGTGCTCCCACCACACAACCAGCACTGTCAGTGCTCCCCCCACACAGCCAGCACTATCAGTGCTCCCACCACACAACCAGCACTGTCAGTGCTCCCCCACACAGCCAGCACTGTCAGTGCTCCCCCACACAGCCAACACTGTCAGTGCTACCACCACACAGCCAGCACTGTCCGTGCTCCCCCACACAGCCAGCACTGCCAGTGCTCCTCCACACAGCCAGAACTGTCAGTGCTCCCACCACTGAGCCAACACTGTCAGTGCTCCCACCACACAGCCAGAACTTTCAGTGCTCCCACCACACAGCCAGCACTGTCAGTGCTTCCCCCACACCACCAGCACTGTCAGTGCTCCCCCACACAGCCAGCACTGTCAGTGATCCAACCACACAGCCAGCAGTGTCAGTGCTCCCCCACACAGCCAGCACTGTCAGTGCTCCCACCACACAGCCAGCACTGTCTGTGCTCCCCGCACAGCCAGCACTGTCAGTGCTCCCCCACACAGCCAGCACTGTCAGTGCTCCCCCCACACAGCCAGCACTGTCAGTGCTCCCACCACACAGCCAGCACTGTCAGTGCTCCCACCACACAGCCAGCACTGTCAGTGCTCCCCACACACAGCCAGCACTGTCAGTGCGCCCCCCACACAGCCAGCACTGTCTGTGCTCCCCCACACAGCCAGCACTGTCAGTGCTCCCACCACACAGCCAGCAGTGTCAGTGCTCCCCCACACAGCCAGCACTGTCAGTGCTCCCACCACACAGCCAGCACTGTCTGTGCACCCCGCACAGCCAGCACTGTCAGTGCTCCCCCACACAGCCAGCACTGTCAGTGCTCCCCCCACACAGCCTGCAAAGTCAGTGCTCCCACCACACAGCCAGCACTGTCAGTGCTCCCCCACACAGCCAGCACTGTCAGTGCTCCCACCACACAGGCAGCTCTGTCTGTGCTACCCCACACAGCCAGCTCTGTCAGTGCTCCCCACACAGCCAGCACTGTCAGAGCTCCCCCCACACAGCCAGCACTGTCAGTGCTCCCCCACACAGCCAGCACTGTCAGTGCTCCCACCACACAGCCAGCACTGTCTGTGCTCCCCCACACAGACAGCACTGTCAGTGCTCCCCCACACAGCCAGCACTGTCAGTGCTCCCACCACACAGCCAGCACTGTCAGTGCTCCCACCACACAGCCAGCACTGTCAGTGCTCCCACACACAGCCAGCACTGTCAGTGCTCCCACACACAGACAGCACTGTCAGTGCTCCCCCCACACAGCCAACACAGTCAGTGCTCCCCCACACACCAGCACTGTCAGTGCTCCCCCACACTGCTTTCACTGTCAGTGATCGCCCACACAGCCAGCACTGTCAGTGCTCCCCTCATAGCGAACTCTGCCAGTGCTCCCACCACACAGCCAGCACTGTCAGTGCTCCCCCTCACAGCGAGCTCTGCCAGTGCTCCCCCACACAGCCAGCACGGTCAGTGCTCCCCACAGAGCCAGCACCGTCAGTGCTCCCGACACAGCCAGCACTGTCAGTGCTCCCCCCACACAGACAGTACTGTCAGTGCTCCGCCACACAGCCAGCACTGTCAGTGCCCCCCCACACAGCCAGCACTGTCAGTGCACCCCCACAGAGCCAGCACTGTCAGAGCTCCCCCACACAGCCAGCACTGTCAGTGCTCCCCACACAGCCAGCACTGTCAGTGCTCCCCCACACAGCCAGCATTGTCAGTGCTCCCACCACACAACCAGCACTGTCAGTGCTCCCCCCACACAGCCAGCACTATCAGTGCTCCCACCACACAAACAGCACTGTCAGTGCTCCCCCACACAGCCAGCACTGTCAGTGCTCCCCCACACAGCCAGCACTGTCAGTGCTCCCACCACACAGCCAGCACTGTCTGTGCTCCACGCACAGCCAGCACTGTCAGTGCTCCGCCACACAGCCAGCACTGTCAGTGCTCCCCCCACACAGCCTGCAAAGTCAGTGCTCCCACCACACAGCCAGCACTGTCAGTGCTCCCCCACACAGCCAGCACTGTCAGTGCTCCCACCACACAGGCAGCTTTGTTTGTGCTACCCCACACAGCCAGCACTGTCAGTGCTCCCCCACACAGCCAGCACTGTCAGTGCTCCCCCCACACAGCCAGAACTGTCAGTGCTCCCACCACACAGCCAGCACTGTCAGTGCTCCCACCACACAGCCAGCACTGTCAGTGCTCCCCACACAAAGCCAGCACTGTCAGTGCGCCCCCCACACAGCCAGCACTGTCTGTGCTCACCCACACAGCCAGCACTGTCAGTTCTCCCACCACACAGCCAGCAGTGTCAGTGCTCCCCCACACAGCCAGCACTGTCAGTGCTCCCACCACACAGCCAGCACTGTCTGTGCTCCCCGCACAGCCAGCACTGTCAGTGCTCCCCCACACAGCCAGCACTGTCAGTGCTCCCCCACACAGCCTGCAAAGTCAGTGCTCCCACCACACAGCCAGCACTGTCAGTGCTCCCCCACACAGCCAGCACTGTCAGTGCTCCCACCACACAGGCAGCTCTGTCTGTGCTACCCCACACAGCCAGCACTGTCAGTGCTCCCCCACACAGCCAGCACTGTCAGAGCTCCCCCCACACAGCCAGCACTGTCAGTGCTCCCCCACACACCAGCACTGTCAGTGCTCCCACCACACAGCCAGCACTGTCTGTGCTCCCCCACACAGACAGCACTGTCAGTTCTCCCCCACACAGCCAGCACTGTCAGTGCTCCCACCTCACAGCCAGCACTGTCAGTGCTCCCACCGCACAGCTAGCACTGTCTGTGCTCCCCCACACAGCCAGCACTGTCAGTGCTCCCCACACAGCCAGCACTGTCCGTGCTCCCACCAGACAGCCAGCACTGTCAGTGCTCCCCCACACAACCAGCACTGTCAGTGCTCCCCACACACAGCCAGCACTGTCAGTGCTCCCTCACACAGCCAGCACTGTCAGTGCTCCCACCACACAGCCAGCACAGTCAGTGCTCCCACCACACAGCCAGCACTGTCAGTGTTCCCACCACACAGTCAGCACTGTCAGTGCTCCCCCCACACAGCCAGCACTGTCAGTGATCCCCCCACACAGCCAGCACTGTCAGTGCTCTCCCAACACAGCCAGCACTGTCAGTGCGCCACCCACAGAGCCAGCACTGTCAGTGCATCCCCACAGAGCCAGCACTGTCAGAGCTCCCCCACACAGCCAGCACTGTCAGTGCTCCCCCACACAGCCAGCACTGTCAGTGCTCCCCCACACAGCCAGCATTGTCAGTGCTCCCAATACACAACCAGCACTGTCAGTGCTCCCCCCACACAGCCAGCACTATCAGTGCTCCCACCACACAACCAGCACTGTCAGTGCTCCCCCACACAGCCAGCACTGTCAGTGCTCCCCCACACAGCCAGCACTGTCAGTGCTCCCACCACACAGCCAGCACTGTCTGTGCTCCCCGCACAGCCAGCACTGTCAGTGCTCCCCCACACAGCCAGCACTGTCAGTGCTCCCCCCACACAGCCTGCAAAGTCAGTGCTCCCACCACACAGCCAGCACTGTCAGTGCTCCCCCACACAGCCAGCACTGTCAGTGCTCCCACCACACAGGCAGCTTTGTTTGTGCTACCCCACACAGCCAGCACTGTCAGTGCTCCCCCACACAGCCAGCACTTTCAGAGCTCCCCCCACACAGCCAGCACTGTCAGTGCTCCCCCACACAGCCAGCACTGTCAGTGCTCCCACCACACAGCCAGCACTGTCAGTGCTCCCACCACACAGCCAGCACTGTCAGTGCTCCCCCACACACCAGCACTGTCAGTGCTCCCACCACACAGCCAGCACTGCCTGTGCTCCCCCACACAGACAGCACTGTCAGTGCTCCCCCACACAGCCAGCACTGTCAGTGCTCCCACCTCACAGCCAGCACTGTCAGTGCTCCCACCGCACAGCCAGCACTGTCTGTGCTCCCCCACACAGCCAGCACTGTCAGTGCTCCCCCACACAACCAGCACTGTCAGTGCTCCCCACACACAGCCAGCACTGTCAGTGCTCCCTCACACAGCCAGCACTGTCAGTGCTCCCACCACACAGCCAGCACAGTCAGTGCTCCCACCACACAGCCAGCACTGTCAGTGTTCCCACCACACAGTCAGCACTGTCAGTGCTCCCCCCACACAGCCAGCACTGTCAGTGATCCCCCCACACAGCCAGCACTGTCAGTGCTCTCCCAACACAGCCAGCACTGTCAGTGCGCCACCCACACAGCCAGCACTGTCAGTGCACCCCCACAGAGCCAGCACTGTCAGAGCTCCCCCACACAGCCAGCACTGTCATTGCTCCCCACACAGCCAGCACTGTCAGTGCTCCCCCACACAGCCAGCATTGTCAGTGCTCCCACCACACAACCAGCACTGTCAGTGCTCCCCCACACAGCCAGCACTATCAGTGCTCCCACCACACAACCAGCACTGTCAGTGCTCCCCCACACAGCCAGCACTGTCAGTGCTCCCCCACACAGCCAACACTGTCAGTGCTACCACCACACAGCCAGCACTGTCCGTGCTCCCCCACACAGCCAGCACTGCCAGTGCTCCTCCACACAGCCAGCACTGTCAGTGCTCCCACCACTGAGCCAACACTGTCAGTGCTCCCACCACACAGCCAGAACTTTCAGTGCTCCCACCACACAGCCAGCACTGTCAGTGCTTCCCCCACACCACCAGCACTGTCAGTGCTCCCAACACATAGACAGCACTGTCACTGCCCCTCACATAGCCAGCACTATCAGTGCTGCTCCACACAGCCAGCACTTTCAGTGCTCCCACACACAGCCAGCACTGTCAGTGCTCCCCCCACACAGCCAGCACTGTCAGTGATCCCCCACACAGCCAGCACTGTCAGTGCTCCCCCAGACAGCCAGCACTGTCAGTGCTCCCACCACAAATCCAGCACTGTCAGTGCTCCCACCACACAGCCAGCACAGTCAGTGCTCCCACCACACAGCCAGCACTGTCAGTGTTCCCACCACACAGTCAGCACTGTCAGTGCTCCCCCCACACAGCCAGCACTGTCAGTGCTCCCCCCACACAGCCAGCACTGTCAGTGCTCCCCCAACACAGCCAGCACTGTCAGTGCGCCACCCACACAGCCAGCATTGTCAGTGCACCCCCAAAGAGCCAGCACTGTCAGAGCTCCCCCCACACAGCCAGTACTGTCAGTTCTCCCCCACACAGCCAGCACTGTCAGTGCTCCCCCAACACAGCCAGCACTGTCAGTGCGCCACCCACACAGCCAGCATTGTCAGTGCACCCCCAAAGAGCCAGCACTGTCAGAGCTCCCCCCACACAGCCAGTACTGTCAGTTCTCCCCCACACAGCCAGCACTGTCAGTGCTCCCACCACACAACCAGCACTGTCAGTGCTCCCCCCACACAGCCAGCACTATCAGTGCTCCCACCACACAACCAGCACTGTCAGTGCTCCCCACACAGCCAGCACTGTCAGAGCTCCCCCACACAGCCAACACTGTCAGTGCTACCACCACACAGCCAGCACTGTCAGTGCTCCCCCACACAGCCAGTACTGTCAGTGCTCCCCCACACAGCCAACACTGTCAGTGCTACCACCACACAGCCAGCACTGTCCGTGCTCCCCCACACAGCCAGCACTGCCAGTGCTCCTCCACACAGCCAGCACTGTCAGTGCTCCCACCACAGAGCCAACACTGTCAGTGCTCCCACCACACAGCCAGAACTTTCAGTGCTCCCACCACATAGCCAGCACTGTCAGTGCTTCCCCAACACCACCAGCACTGTCAGTGCTCCCAACACATAGACAGCACTGTCAGTGCCCCTCACATAGCCAGCACTGTCAGTGCTGCTCCACACAGCCAGCACTTTCAGTGCTCCCACACACAGCCAGCACTGTCAGTGCTCCCCCCACACAGCCAGCACTGTCAGTGATCCCCCACACAGCCAGCACTGTCAGTGCTCCCCCAGACAGCCAGCACTGTCAGTGCTCCCACCACAAATCCAGCACTGTCAGTGCTCCCACCACACAGCCAGCACAGTCAGTGCTCCCACCACACAGCCAGCACTGTCAGTGTTCCCACCACACAGTCAGCACTGTCAGTGCTCCCCCCACACAGCCAGCACTGTCAGTGTTCCCACCACACAGCCAGCACTGTCAGTGCTCACCCCACACAGTCAGTGCTCCCCACACAGCCAGCACTGTCAGTGCTCCCCCACACAGCCAGCACTGTCAGTGCTCCCCCCAAACAGCCAGCACTGTCAGTACTCCCCCCACACAGACAGTTCTGTCAGTACCCCCCGCACACAGCCAGCACTGTCAGAGCTCCCAACAAACAGCCAGCACTGTCAGTGCTCCCCACACAGCCAGTACTGTCAGTGCTCCCCCCACACAGCCAGCACTGTCTGTACGCCCCCCACACAGCCAGCAATGTCTGTGCTCCCCCACACAGCCAGCACTGTCAGTGCTCCCACCAAACAGCCAGCACTGTCAGTGCTCCCCCACACAGCCAGCACTGTCAGTGCTCCCACCACACAACCAGCACTGTCTGTGCTCCCCCGCACAGCCAGAACTGTCAGCGCTCCCCCACACAGCCAGCACTGTCAGTGCTCCCCCACACAGCCAGCAAAGTCAGTGCTCCCACCACACAGCCAGCACTGTCAGTGCTCCCCCACACAGCCAGCACTGTCAGTGCTCCCACCACACAGCCAGCTCTGTCTGTGCTACCCCACACAGCCAGCACTGTCAGTGCTCCCCCACACAGCCAGCACTGTCAGAGCTCCCCCCACACAGCCAGCACTGTCAGTGCTCCCCCACACAGACAGCACTGTCAGTGCTCCCCCACACAGCCAGCACTGTCAGTGCTCCCACCACACAGCCAGCACTGTCAGTGCTCCACCCACACAGCAAGCACTGTCAGTTCTCCCCCACTCAGCCAGTACTGTCAGTGCTCCCCCCACACAGTCAGCACTGTCAGTGCTCCCCCACAGAGCCAGCACTGCCAGAGCTCCCCACACAGCCAGCACTGTCAGTGCTCCCCACACACAGCCAGCACTGTCAGTGCGCCCCCCACACAGCCAGCACTGTCTGTGCTCCCCCACACTGCCAGCACTGTCAGTGCTCCCACCACATAGCCAGCACTGTCAGTGCTCCACCCACACAGCCAGCACTGTCAGTGCTCTCCCCACACAGTCAGCACTGTCAGTGCTCCCCCAACACAGCCAGCACTGTCAGTGCTCCACCCACACAGCAAGCACAGTCAGTTCTCCCCCACTCAGCCAGTACTGTCAGTGCCCCCCCCCCCCACACAGCCAGCACTGTCAGTGCTCCCACCACACAGCCAGCACTGTCAGTGCTCCCACCAAACAGCCAGCACTGTCAGTGCTCCCCACACACAGCCAGCACTGTCAGTGCGCCACCCCACACAGCCAGCACTGTCTGTGCTCCCCCACACAGCCAGCACTGTCAGTGATCCAACCACACAGCCAGCAGTGTCAGTGCTCCCCCACACAGCCAGCACTGTCAGTGCTCCCACCACACAGCCAGCACTGTCTGTGCTCCCCGCACAGCCAGCACTGTCAGTGCTCCCCCACACAGCCAGCACTGTCAGTGCTCCCCCCACACAGCCAGCACTGTCAGTGCTCCCACCACACAGCCAGCACTGTCAGTGCTCCCACCACACAGCCAGCACTGTCAGTGCTCCCCACACACAGCCAGCACTGTCAGTGCGCCCCCCACACAGCCAGCACTGTCTGTGCTCCCCCACACAGCCAGCACTGTCAGTGCTCCCACCACACAGCCAGCAGTGTCAGTGCTCCCCCACACAGCCAGCACTGTCAGTGCTCCCACCACACAGCCAGCACTGTCTGTGCACCCCGCACAGCCAGCACTGTCAGTGCTCCCCCACACAGCCAGCACTGTCAGTGCTCCCCCCACACAGCCTGCAAAGTCAGTGCTCCCACCACACAGCCAGCACTGTCAGTGCTCCCCCACACAGCCAGCACTGTCAGTGCTCCCACCACACAGGCAGCTCTGTCTGTGCTACCCCACACAGCCAGCTCTGTCAGTGCTCCCCACACAGCCAGCACTGTCAGAGCTCCCCCCACACAGCCAGCACTGTCAGTGCTCCCCCACACAGCCAGCACTGTCAGTGCTCCCACCACACAGCCAGCACTGTCTGTGCTCCCCCACACAGACAGCACTGTCAGTGCTCCCCCACACAGCCAGCACTGTCAGTGCTCCCACCACACAGCCAGCACTGTCAGTGCTCCCACCACACAGCCAGCACTGTCAGTGCTCCCACACACAGCCAGCACTGTCAGTGCTCCCACACACAGACAGCACTGTCAGTGCTCCCCCCACACAGCCAACACAGTCAGTGCTCCCCCACACACCAGCACTGTCAGTGCTCCCCCACACTGCTTTCACTGTCAGTGATCGCCCACACAGCCAGCACTGTCAGTGCTCCCCTCATAGCGAACTCTGCCAGTGCTCCCACCACACAGCCAGCACTGTCAGTGCTCCCCCTCACAGCGAGCTCTGCCAGTGCTCCCCCACACAGCCAGCACGGTCAGTGCTCCCCACAGAGCCAGCACCGTCAGTGCTCCCGACACAGCCAGCACTGTCAGTGCTCCCCCCACACAGACAGTACTGTCAGTGCTCCGCCACACAGCCAGCACTGTCAGTGCCCCCCCACACAGCCAGCACTGTCAGTGCACCCCCACAGAGCCAGCACTGTCAGAGCTCCCCCACACAGCCAGCACTGTCAGTGCTCCCCACACAGCCAGCACTGTCAGTGCTCCCCCACACAGCCAGCATTGTCAGTGCTCCCACCACACAACCAGCACTGTCAGTGCTCCCCCCACACAGCCAGCACTATCAGTGCTCCCACCACACAAACAGCACTGTCAGTGCTCCCCCACACAGCCAGCACTGTCAGTGCTCCCCCACACAGCCAGCACTGTCAGTGCTCCCACCACACAGCCAGCACTGTCTGTGCTCCACGCACAGCCAGCACTGTCAGTGCTCCCCCACACAGCCAGCACTGTCAGTGCTCCCCCCACACAGCCTGCAAAGTCAGTGCTCCCACCACACAGCCAGCACTGTCAGTGCTCCCCCACACAGCCAGCACTGTCAGTGCTCCCACCACACAGGCAGCTTTGTTTGTGCTACCCCACACAGCCAGCACTGTCAGTGCTCCCCCACACAGCCAGCACTGTCAGTGCTCCCCCCACACAGCCAGAACTGTCAGTGCTCCCACCACACAGCCAGCACTGTCAGTGCTCCCACCACACAGCCAGCACTGTCAGTGCTCCCCACACAAAGCCAGCACTGTCAGTGCGCCCCCCACACAGCCAGCACTGTCTGTGCTCACCCACACAGCCAGCACTGTCAGTTCTCCCACCACACAGCCAGCAGTGTCAGTGCTCCCCCACACAGCCAGCACTGTCAGTGCTCCCACCACACAGCCAGCACTGTCTGTGCTCCCCGCACAGCCAGCACTGTCAGTGCTCCCCCACACAGCCAGCACTGTCAGTGCTCCCCCACACAGCCTGCAAAGTCAGTGCTCCCACCACACAGCCAGCACTGTCAGTGCTCCCCCACACAGCCAGCACTGTCAGTGCTCCCACCACACAGGCAGCTCTGTCTGTGCTACCCCACACAGCCAGCACTGTCAGTGCTCCCCCACACAGCCAGCACTGTCAGAGCTCCCCCCACACAGCCAGCACTGTCAGTGCTCCCCCACACACCAGCACTGTCAGTGCTCCCACCACACAGCCAGCACTGTCTGTGCTCCCCCACACAGACAGCACTGTCAGTTCTCCCCCACACAGCCAGCACTGTCAGTGCTCCCACCTCACAGCCAGCACTGTCAGTGCTCCCACCGCACAGCTAGCACTGTCTGTGCTCCCCCACACAGCCAGCACTGTCAGTGCTCCCCACACAGCCAGCACTGTCCGTGCTCCCACCAGACAGCCAGCACTGTCAGTGCTCCCCCACACAACCAGCACTGTCAGTGCTCCCCACACACAGCCAGCACTGTCAGTGCTCCCTCACACAGCCAGCACTGTCAGTGCTCCCACCACACAGCCAGCACAGTCAGTGCTCCCACCACACAGCCAGCACTGTCAGTGTTCCCACCACACAGTCAGCACTGTCAGTGCTCCCCCCACACAGCCAGCACTGTCAGTGATCCCCCCACACAGCCAGCACTGTCAGTGCTCTCCCAACACAGCCAGCACTGTCAGTGCGCCACCCACAGAGCCAGCACTGTCAGTGCATCCCCACAGAGCCAGCACTGTCAGAGCTCCCCCACACAGCCAGCACTGTCAGTGCTCCCCCACACAGCCAGCACTGTCAGTGCTCCCCCACACAGCCAGCATTGTCAGTGCTCCCAATACACAACCAGCACTGTCAGTGCTCCCCCCACACAGCCAGCACTATCAGTGCTCCCACCACACAACCAGCACTGTCAGTGCTCCCCCACACAGCCAGCACTGTCAGTGCTCCCCCACACAGCCAGCACTGTCAGTGCTCCCACCACACAGCCAGCACTGTCTGTGCTCCCCGCACAGCCAGCACTGTCAGTGCTCCCCCACACAGCCAGCACTGTCAGTGCTCCCCCCACACAGCCTGCAAAGTCAGTGCTCCCACCACACAGCCAGCACTGTCAGTGCTCCCCCACACAGCCAGCACTGTCAGTGCTCCCACCACACAGGCAGCTTTGTTTGTGCTACCCCACACAGCCAGCACTGTCAGTGCTCCCCCACACAGCCAGCACTTTCAGAGCTCCCCCCACACAGCCAGCACTGTCAGTGCTCCCCCACACAGCCAGCACTGTCAGTGCTCCCACCACACAGCCAGCACTGTCTGTGCTCCCCCACACAGACAGCACTGTCAGTGCTCCCCCACACAGCCAGCACTGTCAGTGCTCCCACCACACAGCCAGCACTGTCAGTGCTCCCACCGCACAGCCAGCACTGTCCGTGCTCCCACCAGACAGCCAGCACTGTCAGTGCTCCCCCACACAACCAGCACTGTCAGTGCTCCCCACACACAGCCAGCACTGTCAGTGCGCTCCCCACACAGCCAGCACTGTCTGTGCTCCCCCACACAGCCAGCACTGTCAGTGCTCCCCCACACAGCCAGCACTGTCAGTGCTCCCACCACACAGCCAGCAGTGTCAGTGCTCCCCACACAGCCAGCACTGTCAGTGCTCCCACCACACAGCCAACACTGTATGTGCTCCCCGCACAGCCAGCACTGTCAGTGCTCCCCCACAAGGGCCAGCACTGTCAGTGCTCCCCCCACACAGCCAGCACTGTCAGTGCTCCCACCACACAGCCAGCACTGTCAGTGCTCCCACCACACAGCCAGCACTGTCAGTGCTCCCCACACAAAGCCAGCACTGTCAGTGCGCCCCCCACACAGCCAGCACTGTCTGTGCTCACCCACACAGCCAGCACTGTCAGTGCTCCCACCACACAGCCAGCAGTGTCAGTGCCCCCCCACACAGCCAGCACTGTCAGTGCTCCCACCACACAGCCAGCACTGTCTGTGCTCCCCGCACAGCCAGCACTGTCAGTGCTCCCCCACACAGCCAGCACTGTCAGTGCTCCCCCACACAGCCTGCAAAGTCAGTGCTCCCACCACACAGCCAGCACTGTCAGTGCTCCCCCACACAGCCAGCACTGTCAGTGCTCCCACCACACAGGCAGCTCTGTCTGTGCTACCCCACACAGCCAGCACTGTCAGTGCTCCCCCACACAGCCAGCACTGTCAGAGCTCCCCCCACACAGCCAGCACTGTCAGTGCTCCCCCACACACCAGCACTGTCAGTGCTCCCACCACACAGCCAGCACTGCCTGTGCTCCCCCACACAGACAGCACTGTCAGTGCTCCCCCACACAGCCAGCACTGTCAGTGCTCCCACCTCACAGCCAGCACTGTCAGTGCTCCCACCGCACAGCCAGCACTGTCTGTGCTCCCCCACACAGCCAGCACTGTCAGTGCTCCCCCACACAACCAGCACTGTCAGTGCTCCCCACACACAGCCAGCACTGTCAGTGCTCCCTCACACAGCCAGCACTGTCAGTGCTCCCACCACACAGCCAGCACAGTCAGTGCTCCCACCACACAGCCAGCACTGTCAGTGTTCCCACCACACAGTCAGCACTGTCAGTGCTCCCCCCACACAGCCAGCACTGTCAGTGATCCCCCCACACAGCCAGCACTGTCAGTGCTCTCCCAACACAGCCAGCACTGTCAGTGCGCCACCCACACAGCCAGCACTGTCAGTGCACCCCCACAGAGCCAGCACTGTCAGAGCTCCCCCACACAGCCAGCACTGTCATTGCTCCCCACACAGCCAGCACTGTCAGTGCTCCCCCACACAGCCAGCATTGTCAGTGCTCCCACCACACAACCAGCACTGTCAGTGCTCCCCCCACACAGCCAGCACTATCAGTGCTCCCACCACACAACCAGCACTGTCAGTGCTCCCCCACACAGCCAGCACTGTCAGTGCTCCCCCACACAGCCAACACTGTCAGTGCTACCACCACACAGCCAGCACTGTCCGTGCTCCCCCACACAGCCAGCACTGCCAGTGCTCCTCCACACAGCCAGAACTGTCAGTGCTCCCACCACTGAGCCAACACTGTCAGTGCTCCCACCACACAGCCAGAACTTTCAGTGCTCCCACCACACAGCCAGCACTGTCAGTGCTTCCCCCACACCACCAGCACTGTCAGTGCTCCCAACACATAGACAGCACTGTCACTGCCCCTCACATAGCCAGCACTATCAGTGCTGCTCCACACAGCCAGCACTTTCAGTGCTCCCACACACAGCCAGCACTGTCAGTGCTCCCCCCACACAGCCAGCACTGTCAGTGATCCCCCACACAGCCAGCACTGTCAGTGCTCCCCCAGACAGCCAGCACTGTCAGTGCTCCCACCACAAATCCAGCACTGTCAGTGCTCCCACCACACAGCCAGCACAGTCAGTGCTCCCACCACACAGCCAGCACTGTCAGTGTTCCCACCACACAGTCAGCACTGTCAGTGCTCCCCCCACACAGCCAGCACTGTCAGTGCTCCCCCCACACAGCCAGCACTGTCAGTGCTCCCCCAACACAGCCAGCACTGTCAGTGCGCCACCCACACAGCCAGCATTGTCAGTGCACCCCCAAAGAGCCAGCACTGTCAGAGCTCCCCCCACACAGCCAGTACTGTCAGTTCTCCCCCACACAGCCAGCACTGTCAGTGCTCCCCCAACACAGCCAGCACTGTCAGTGCGCCACCCACACAGCCAGCATTGTCAGTGCACCCCCAAAGAGCCAGCACTGTCAGAGCTCCCCCCACACAGCCAGTACTGTCAGTTCTCCCCCACACAGCCAGCACTGTCAGTGCTCCCACCACACAACCAGCACTGTCAGTGCTCCCCCCACACAGCCAGCACTATCAGTGCTCCCACCACACAACCAGCACTGTCAGTGCTCCCCACACAGCCAGCACTGTCAGAGCTCCCCCCACACAGCCAACACTGTCAGTGCTACCACCACACAGCCAGCACTGTCAGTGCTCCCCCACACAGCCAGTACTGTCAGTGCTCCCCCACACAGCCAACACTGTCAGTGCTACCACCACACAGCCAGCACTGTCCGTGCTCCCCCACACAGCCAGCACTGCCAGTGCTCCTCCACACAGCCAGCACTGTCAGTGCTCCCACCACAGAGCCAACACTGTCAGTGCTCCCACCACACAGCCAGAACTTTCAGTGCTCCCACCACATAGCCAGCACTGTCAGTGCTTCCCCCACACCACCAGCACTGTCAGTGCTCCCAACACATAGACAGCACTGTCAGTGCCCCTCACATAGCCAGCACTGTCAGTGCTGCTCCACACAGCCAGCACTTTCAGTGCTCCCACACACAGCCAGCACTGTCAGTGCTCCCCCCACACAGCCAGCACTGTCAGTGATCCCCCACACAGCCAGCACTGTCAGTGCTCCCCCAGACAGCCAGCACTGTCAGTGCTCCCACCACAAATCCAGCACTGTCAGTGCTCCCACCACACAGCCAGCACAGTCAGTGCTCCCACCACACAGCCAGCACTGTCAGTGTTCCCACCACACAGTCAGCACTGTCAGTGCTCCCCCCACACAGCCAGCACTGTCAGTGCTCCCCCCACACAGCCAGCACTGTCAGTGCTCCCCCAACACAGCCAGCACTGTCAGTGCGCCACCCACACAGCCAGCACTGTCAGTGCACCCCACAGAGCCAGCACTGTCAGAGCTCCCCCACACAGCCAGCACTGTCAGTTCTCCCCCACACAGCCAGCAGTGTCAGTGCTCCCCCACACAGCCAGCATTGCCAGTGCTCCCACCACACAACCAGCACTGTCAGTGCTCCCCCCACACAGCCAGCACTATCAGTGCTCCCACCACACAACCAGCACTGTCAGTGCTCCCCACACAGCCAGCACTGTCAGAGCTCCCCCACACAGCCAACACTGTCAGTGCTACCACCACACAGCCAGCACTGTCAGTGCTCCCCCACACAGCCAGCACTGCCAGTGCTCCTCCACACAGCCAGTACTGTCAGTGCTCCCACCACAGAGCCAACACTGTCAGTGCTCCCACCACACAGCCAGAACTTTCAGTGCTCCCACCACACAGCCAGCACTGTCAGTGCTTCCCCCACACCACCAGCACTGTCAGTGCTCCCAACACATAGACAGCACTGTCAGTGCCCCCCACATAGCCAACACTGTCAGTGCTCCCACCACACAGCCAGAACTTTCAGTGCTCCCACACACAGCCAGCACTGTCAGTGCTCTCCCCACACAGTCAGCACTGTCAGTGCTCCCCCAACACAGCCAGCACTGTCAGTGCTCCACCCACACAGCAAGCACTGTCAGTTCTCCCCCACTCAGCCAGAACTGTCAGTGCCCCCCCCCCACACAGCCAGCACTGTCAGTGCTCCCCCCACACAGCCAGCACTGTCAGTGCTCCCACCACACAGCCAGCACTGTCAGTGCTCCCCACACACAGCCAGCACTGTCAGTGCGCCCCCCACACAGCCAGCACTGTCTGTGCTCCCCCACACAGCCAGCACTATCAGTGCTCCCACCACACAGCCAGCAGTGTCAGTGCTCCCCCACACAGCCAGCACTGTCAGTGCTCCCACCACACAGCCAGCACTGTCTGTGCTCCCCGCACAGCCAGCACTGTCAGTGCTCCCCCACACAGCCAGCACTGTCAGTGCTCCCCCCACACAGCCAGCACTGTCAGTGCTCCCACCACACAGCCAGCACTGTCAGTGCTCCCACCACACAGCCAGCACTGTCAGTGCTCCCCACACACAGCCAGCACTGTCAGTGCGCCCCCCACACAGCCAGCACTGTCTGTGCTCCCCCACACAGCCAGCACTGTCAGTGCTCCCACCACACAGCCAGCAGTGTCAGTGCTCCCCCACACAGCCAGCACTGTCAGTGCTCCCACCACACAGCCAGCACTGTCTGTGCTCCCTGCACAGCCAGCACTGTCAGTGCTCCCCCACACAGCCAGCACTGTCAGTGCTCCCCCACACAGCCTGCAAAGTCAGTGCTCCCACCACACAGCCAGCACTGTCAGTGCTCCCCCACACAGCCAGCACTGTCAGTGCTCCCACCACACAGGCAGCTCTGTCTGTGCTACCCCACACAGCCAGCTCTGTCAGTGCTCCCCACACAGCCAGCACTGTCAGAAATCCCCCCACACAGCCAGCACTGTCAGTGCTCCCCCACACAGCCAGCACTGTCAGTGCTCCCACCACACAGCCAGCACTGTCTGTGCTCCCCCACACAGACAGCACTGTCAGTGCTCCCCCACACAGCCAGCACTGTCAGTGCTCCCACCACACAGCCAGCACTGTCAGTGCTCCCACCACACAGCCAGCACTGTCAGTGCTCCCCACACAGCCAGCACTGTCAGTGCTCCCACACTCAGACAGCACTGTCAGTGCTCCCCCCACACAGCCAACACAGTCAGTGCTCCCCCACACAGCCAGCACTGTCAGTGCTCCCCCACACTGCCTGCACTGTCAGTGATCGCCCACACAGCCAGCACTGTCAGTGCTCCCCCTCATAGCGAACTCTGCCAGTGCTCCCACCACACAGCCAGCACTTTCAGTGCTCCCCCTCACAGCGAGCTCTGCCAGTGCTCCCCCACACAGCCAGCACTGTCAGTGCTCCCCACAGATCCAGCACTGTCAGTGCTCCCGACACAGCCAGCACTGTCAGTGCTCCACACATAGCCAGCACTGTCAGTGCTCCCCCACACAGCGAGCACTGTCAGTGCTCCCCCCACACAGCCAGCACTGTCAGTGCTCCGCCACACAGCCAGCACTGTCAGTGCCCCCCCACACAGCCAGCACTGTCAGTGCTCCCCCCACACAGCCAGCACAGTCAGTGCTCCCAGCACATAGACAGCACTGTCAGTGCCCCCCACATAGCCAGCACTGTCAGTGCTGCTCCACACAGCCAGCACTTTCAGTGCTCCCACACACAGCCAGCACTGTCAGTGCTCCCCCCACACAGCCAGCACTGTCAGTGATCCCCCACACAGCCAGCACTGTCAGTGCTCCCACACACAGCCAGCACTGTCAGTGCTCCCCCCACACAGCCAGCACAGTCAGTGCTCCCACCACACAGCCAGCACTGTCAGTGTTCCCACCACACAGTCAGCACTGTCAGTGCTCCCCCCACACAGCCAGCACTGTCAGTGCTCCCCCACACAGCCAGCACTGTCAGTGCTCCCCCAACACAGCCAGCACTGTCAGTGCGCCACCCACACAGCCAGCACTGTCAGTGCACCCCCACAGAGCCAGCACTGTCAGAGCTCCCCCCACACAGCCAGCACTGTCAGTTCTCCCCCACACAGCCAGTAGTGTCAGTGCACCCCCACACAGCCAGCATTGCCAGTGCTCCCACCACACAACCAGCACTGTCAGTGCTCCCCCCACACAGCCAGCACTATCAGTGCTCCCACCACACAACCAGCACTGTCAGTGCTCCCCACACAGCCAGCACTGTCAGAGCTCCCCCCACACAGCCAACACTGTCAGTGCTACCACCACACAGCCAGCACTGTCAGTGCTCCCCCACACAGCTAGCACTGCCAGTGCTCCTCCACACAGCTAGCACTGTCAGTGCTCCCACCACAGAGCCAACACTGTCAGTGCTCCCACCACACAGCCAGAACTTTCAGTGCTCCCACCACACAGCCAGCACTGTCAGTGCTTCCCCCACACCACCAGCACTGTCAGTGCTCTCCCCACACAGTCAGCACTGTCAGTGCTCCCCAACACAGCCAGCACTGTCAGTGCTCCACCCACACAGCAAGCACTGTCAGTTCTCCCCCACTCAGCCAGTACTGTCAGTGCCCCCCCCCCCACACAGCCAGCACTGTCAGTGCTCCCCCCACACAGCCAGCACTGTCAGTGCTCCCACCACACAGCCAGCACTGTCAGTGCTCCCCACACACAGCCAGCACTGTCAGTGCGCCCCCCACACAGCCAGCACTGTCTGTGCTCCCCCACACAGCCAGCACTATCAGTGCTCCCACCACACAGCCAGCAGTGTCAGTGCTCCCCCACACAGCCAGCACTGTCAGTGCTCCCACCACACAGCCAGCACTGTCAGTGCACCCACACACAGCCAGCACTGTCAGTGCTCCCACACACAGCCAGCACTGTCAGTGCTCCCCCACACAGCCAGCACTGTCAGTGCTCTCCCACACAGCCAGCACTGTCAGTGCTCCCGCCACACAGCCAGCACTGTCAGTGCTCCCCACACATAGCCAGCACTGTCAGTGCGCCCCCCACACAGCCAGCACTGTCTGTGCTCCCCCACACAGCCAGCACTGTCAGTGCTCCCACCACACAGCCAGCAGTGTCAGTGCTCCCCCACACAGCCAGCACTGTCAGTGCTCCCACCACACAGCCAGCACTGTCTGTGCTCCCCGCACAGCCAGCACTGTCAGTGCTCCCCCACACAGCCAGCACTGTCAGTGCTCCCCCCACACAGCCTGCAAAGTCAGTGCTCCCACCACACAGCCAGCACTGTCAGTGCTCCCCCACACAGCCAGCACTGTCAGTGCTCCCACCACACAGGCAGCTCTGTTTGTGCTACCCCACACAGCCAGCACTGTCAGTGCTCCCCCACACAGCCAGCACTTTCAGAGCTCCCCCCACACAGCCAGCACTGTCAGTGCTTCCCCACACAGCCAGCACTGTCAGTGCTCCCACACTCAGACAGCACTGTCAGTGCTCCCCCCACACAGCCAACACAGTCAGTGCTCCCCCACACAGCCAGCACTGTCAGTGCTCCCCCACACTGCCTGCACTGTCAGTGATCGCCCACACAGCCAGCACTGTCAGTGCTCCCCCTCATAGCGAACTCTGCCAGTGCTCCCACCACACAGCCAGCACTTTCAGTGCTCCCCCTCACAGCGAGCTCTGCCAGTGCTCCCCCACACAGCCAGAACTGTCAGTGCTCCCCACAGATCCAGCACTGTCAGTGCTCCCGACACAGCCAGCACTGCCAGTGCTCCACACATAGCCAGCACTGTCAGTGCTCCCCCACACAGCGAGCACTGTCAGTGCTCCCCCCACACAGCCAGCACTGTCAGTGCTCCGCCACACAGCCAGCACTGTTAGTGCCCCCCCACACAGCCAGCACTGTCAGTGCTCCCCCCACACAGCCAGCACAGTCAGTGCTCCCAGCACATAGACAGCACTGTCAGTGCCCCCCACATAGCCAGCACTGTCAGTGCTGCTCCACACAGCCAGCACTTTCAGTGCTCCCACACACAGCCAGCACTGTCAGTGCTCCCCCCACACAGCCAGCACTGTCAGTGATCCCCCACACAGCCAGCACTGTCAGTGCTCCCCCAGACAGCCAGCACTGTCAGTGCTCCCACCACAAATCCAGCACTGTAAGTGCTCCCACCACACAGCCAGCACAGTCAGTGCTCCCACCACACAGCCAGCACTGTCAGTGTTCCCACCACACAGTCAGCACTGTCAGTGCTCCCCCCACACAGCCAGCACTGTCAGTGCTCCCCCACACAGCCAGCACTGTCAGTGCTCCCCCAACACAGCCAGCACTGTCAGTGCGCCACCCACACAGCCAGCACTGTCAGTGCACCCCCACAGAGCCAGCACTGTCAGAGCTCCCCCCACACAGCCAGCACTGTCAGTTCTCCCCCACACAGCCAGTAGTGTCAGTGCACCCCCACACAGCCAGCATTGCCAGTGCTCCCACCACACAACCAGCACTGTCAGTGCTCCCCCCACACAGCCAGCACTATCAGTGCTCCCACCACACAACCAGCACTGTCAGTGCTCCCCACACAGCCAGCACTGTCAGAGCTCCCCCCACACAGCCAACACTGTCAGTGCTACCACCACACAGCCAGCACTGTCAGTGCTCCCACCACAGAGCCAACACTGTCAGTGCTCCCACCACACAGCCAGAACTTTCAGTGCTCCCACCACACAGCCAGCACTGTCAGTGCTTCCCCCACACCACCAGCACTGTCAGTGCTCTCCCCACACAGTCAGCACTGTCAGTGCTCCCCAACACAGCCAGCACTGTCAGTGCTCCACCCACACAGCAAGCACTGTCAGTTCTCCCCCACTCAGCCAGTACTGTCAGTGCCCCCCCCCCCACACAGCCAGCACTGTCAGTGCTCCCCCCACACAGCCAGCACTGTCAGTGCTCCCACCACACAGCCAGCACTGTCAGTGCTCCCCACACACAGCCAGCACTGTCAGTGCGCCCCCCACACAGCCAGCACTGTCTGTGCTCCCCCACACAGCCAGCACTATCAGTGCTCCCACCACACAGCCAGCAGTGTCAGTGCTCCCCCACACAGCCAGCACTGTCAGTGCTCCCACCACACAGCCAGCACTGTCTGTGCTCCCCGCACAGCCAGCACTGTCAGTGCTCCCCCACACAGCCTGCACTGTCAGTGCTCCCCCCACACAGCCAGCACTGTCAGTGCTCCCACCACACAGCCAGCACTGTCAGTGCTCCCACCACACAGCCAGCACTGTCAGTGCTCCCCACACACAGCCAGCACTGTCAGTGCGCCCCCCACACAGCCAGCACTGTCTGTGCTCCCCCACACAGCCAGCACTGTCAGTGCTCCCACCACACAGCCAGCAGTGTCAGTGCTCCCCCACACAGCCAGCACTGTCAGTGCTCCCACCACACAGCCAGCACTATCAGTGCTCCCCCACACAGCCAGCACTGTCAGTGCTCCCCCCACACAGCCTGCAAAGTCAGTGCTCCCACCACACAGCCAGCACTGTCAGTGCTCCCCCACACAGCCAGCACTGTCAGTGCTCCCACCACACAGGCAGCTCTGTCTGTGCTACCCCACACAGCCAGCTCTGTCAGTGCTCCCCACACAGCCAGCACTGTCAGAGCTCCCCCCACACAGCCAGCACTGTCAGTGCTCCCCCACACAGCCAGCACTGTCAGTGCTCCCACCACACAGCCAGCACTGTCTGTGCTCCCCCACACAGACAGCACTGTCAGTGCTCCCCCACACAGCCAGCACTGTCAGTGCTCCCACCACACAGCCAGCATTGTCAGTGCTCCCACCACACAGCCAGCACTGTCAGTGCTCCCCCACACAGCCAGCACTGTCAGTGCTCCCACACTCAGACAGCACTGTCAGTGCTCCCCCCACACAGCCAACACAGTCAGTGCTCCCCCACACAGCCAGCACTGTCAGTGCTCCCCCACACTGCCTGCACTGTCAGTGATCGCCCACACAGCCAGCACTGTCAGTGCTCCCCCTCATAGCGAACTCTGCCAGTGCTCCCACCACACAGCCAGCACTGTCAGTGCTCCCCCTCACAGCGAGCTCTGCCAGTGCTCCCCCACACAGCCAGCACTGTCAGTGCTCCCCACAGAGCCAGCACTGTCAGTGCTCCCGACACAGCCAGCACTGTCAGTGCTCCACACATAGCCAGCACTGTCAGTGGTCCCCCACACAGCGAGCACTGTCAGTGCTCCCCCCACACAGCCAGCACTGTCAGTGCTCCGCCACACAGCCAGCACTGTCAGTGCCCCCCCCCACACAGCCAGCACTGTCAGTGCTCCCCCACACAGCCAGCAGTGTCAGTGCTCCCCCACACAGCCAGCACTGTCAGTGCTCCCACCACACAGCCAGCACTGTCAGTGCTCCCACACACAGCCAGCACTGTCAGTGCTCCCACACACAGCCAGCACTGTCAGTGCTCCCCCACACAGCCAGCACTGTCAGTGCTCTCCCACACAGCCAGCACTGTCAGTGCTCCCGCCACACAGCCAGCACTGTCAGTGCTCCCCACACATAGCCAGCACTGTCAGTGCGCCCCCCACACAGCCAGCACTGTCTGTGCTCCCCCACACAGCCAGCACTGTCAGTGCTCCCACCACACAGCCAGCAGTGTCAGTGCTCCCCCACACAGCCAGCACTGTCAGTGCTCCCACCACACAGCCAGCACTGTCTGTGCTCCCCGCACAGCCAGCACTGTCAGTGCTCCCCCACACAGCCAGCACTGTCAGTGCTCCCCCCACACAGCCTGCAAAGTCAGTGCTCCCACCACACAGCCAGCACTGTCAGTGCTCCCCCACACAGCCAGCACTGTCAGTGCTCCCACCACACAGGCAGCTCTGTTTGTGCTACCCCACACAGCCAGCACTGTCAGTGCTCCCCCACACAGCCAGCACTTTCAGAGCTCCCCCCACACAGCCAGCACTGTCAGTGCTCCCCCACACAGCCAGCACTGTCAGTGCTCCCACCACACAGCCAGCACTGTCTGTGCTCCCCCACACAGACAGCTCTGTCAGTGCTCCCCCACACAGCCAGCACTGTCAGTGCTCCCACCACACAGCCAGCACTGTCAGTGCTCCCACCGCACAGCCAGCACTGTCAGTGCTCCCCCACACAGCCAGCACTGTCAGTTCTCCCCCACACAGCCAGCACTGTCCGTGCTCCCACCAGACAGCCAGCACTGTCAGTGCTCCCCCACACAACCAGCACTGTCAGTGCTCCCCACACACAGCCAGCACTCTCTGTGCTCCCCGCACAGCGAGCACTGTCAGTGCTCCCCCACACAGCCAGCACTGTCAGTGCTCCCCCCACACAGCCTGCAAAGTCAGTGCTCCCACCACACAGCCAGCACTGTCAGTGCTCCCCCACACAGCCAGCACTGTCAGTGCTCCCACCACACAGGCAGCTCTGTTTGTGCTACCCCACACAGCCAGCACTGTCAGTGCTCCCCCACACAGCCAGCACTTTCAGAGCTCCCCCCACACAGCCAGCACTGTCAGTGCTCCCCCACACAGCCAGCACTGTCAGTGCTCCCACCACACAGCCAGCACTGTCTGTGCTCCCCCACACAGCCAGCACTGTCAGTGCTCCCCCACACAGCCAGCACTGTCAGTGCTCCCACACTCAGACAGCACTGTCAGTGCTCCCCCACACAGCCAACACAGTCAGTGCTCCCCCACACAGCCAGCACTGTCAGTGCTCCCCCACACTGCCTGCACTGTCAGTGATCGCCCACACAGCCAGCACTGTCAGTGCTCCCCCTCATAGCGAACTCTGCCAGTGCTCCCACCACACAGCCAGCACTGTCAGTGCTCCCCCTCACAGCGAGCTCTGCCAGTGCTCCCCCACACAGCCAGCACTGTCAGTGCTCCCCACAGAGCCAGCACTGTCAGTGCTCCCGACACAGCCAGCACTGTCAGTGCTCCACACATAGCCAGCACTGTCAGTGCTCCCCCACACAGCGAGCACTGTCAGTGCTCCCCCCACACAGCCAGCACTGTCAGTGCTCCGCCACACAGCCAGCACTGTCAGTGCCCCCCCACACAGCCAGCACTGTCAGTGCTCCCCCACACAGCCAGCAGTGTCAGTGCTCCCCCACACAGCCAGCACTGTCAGTGCTCCCACCACACAGCCAGCACTGTCAGTGCTCCCACACACAGCCAGCACTGTCAGTGCTCCCACACACAGCCAGCACTGTCAGTGCTCCCCCACACAGCCAGCACTGTCAGTGCTCTCCCACACAGCCAGCACTGTCAGTGCTCCCGCCACACAGCCAGCACTGTCAGTGCTCCCCACACACAGCCAGCACTGTCAGTGCGCCCCCCACACAGCCAGCACTGTCTGTGCTCCCCCACACAGCCAGCACTGTCAGTGCTCCCACCACACAGGCAGCTCTGTTTGTGCTACCCCACACAGCCAGCACTGTCAGTGCTCCCACACACAGCCAGCACTTTCAGAGCTCCCCCCACACAGCCAGCACTGTCAGTGCTCCCCCACACAGCCAGCACTGTCAGTGCTCCCACCACACAGCCAGCACTGTCTGTGCTCCCCCACACACAGACAGCACTGTCAGTGCTCCCCCACACAGCCAGCACTGTCAGTGCTCCCACCACACAGCCAGCACTGTCAGTGCTCCCACCGCACAGCCAGCACTGTCAGTGCTCCCCCACACAGCCAGCACTGTCAGTTCTCCCCCACACAGCCAGCACTGTCCGTGCTCCCACCAGACAGCCAGCACTGTCAGTGCTCCCCCACACAACCAGCACTGTCAGTGCTCCCCACACACAGCCAGCACTCTCTGTGCTCCCCGTACAGCCAGCACTGTCAGTGCTCCCCCACACAGCCAGCACTGTCAGTGCTCCCCCACACAGCCTGCAAAGTCAGTGCTCCCACCACACAGCCAGCACTGTCAGTGCTCCCCCACACAGCCAGCACTGTCAGTGCTCCCACCACACAGGCAGCTCTGTTTGTGCTACCCCACACAGCCAGCACTGTTAGTGCTCCCCCACACAGCCAGCACTTTCAGAGCTCCCCCCACACAGCCAGCACTGTCAGTGCTCCCCCACACAGCCAGCACTGTCAGTGCTCCCACCATACAGCCAGCACTGTCTGTGCTCCCCCACACAGACAGCACTGTCAGTGCTCCCCCACACAGCCAGCACTGTCAGTGCTCCCACCACACAGCCAGCACTGTCAGTGCTCCCACCGCACAGCCAGCACTGTCAGTGCTCCCCCACACAGCCAGCACTGTCAGTGCTCCCCCACACAGCCAGCACTGTCCGTGCTCCCACCAGACAGCCAGCACTGTCAGTGCTCCCCCACACAACCAGCACTGTCAGTGCTCCCCACACACAGCCAGCACTGTCAGTGCTCCCCCACACAGCCAGCACTGTCAGTGCTCCCCCCACACAGCCAGCACTGTCAGTGCTCCCACCACACAGCCAGCACTGTCAGTGCTCCCACCGCACAGCCAGCACTGTCAGTGCTCCCCACACACAGCCAGCACTGTCAGTGCGCCCCCCACACAGCCAGCACTGTCTGTGCTCCCCCACACAGCCAGCACTGTCAGTGCTCCCACCACACAGCCAGCACTGTCTGTGCTCCCCGCACAGCCAGCACTGTCAGTGCTCCCCCACACAGCCAGCACTGTCAGTGCTCCCCCACACAGCCTGCAAAGTCAGTGCTCCCACCACACAGCCAGCACTGTCAGTGCTCCCCCACACAGCCAGCACTGTCAGTGCGCCCCCCACACAGCCAGCACTGTCTGTGCTCCCCCACACAGCCAGCACTGTCAGTGCTCCCCCCACACAGCCAGCACTGTCAGTGCTCCCCCACACAGCCTGCAAAGTCAGTGCTCCCACCACACAGCCAGCACTGTCAGTGCTCCCCACACACAGCCAGCACTGTCAGTGCGCCCCCCACACAGCCAGCACTGTCTGTGCTCCCCCACACAGCCAGCACTGTCAGTGCTCCCACCACACAGCCAGCACTGTCTGTGCTCCCCGCACAGCCAGCACTGTCAGTGCTCCCCCACACAGCCAGCACTGTCAGTGCTCCCCCACACAGCCTGCAAAGTCAGTGCTCCCACCACACAGCCAGCACTGTCAGTGCTCCCCCACACAGCCAGCACTGTCAGTGCTCCCCCACACAGCCAGCACTGTCAGTGCTCCCCCCACACAGCCAGCACTGTCAGTGCTCCCCCAACACAGCCAGCACTGTCAGTGCGCCACCCACACAGCCAGCACTGTCAGTGCACCCCCACAGAGCCAGCACTGTCAGAGCTCCCCACACACAGCCAGCACTGTCAGTTCTCCCCCACACAGCCAGCAGTGTCAGTGCTCCCCCACACAGCCAGCATTGCCAGTGCTCCCACCAAACAACCAGCACTGTCAGTGCTCCCCCCACACAGCCAGCACTATCAGTGCTCCCACCACACAACCAGCACTGTCAGTGCTCCCCACACAGCCAGCACTGTCATAGCTCCCCCCACACAGCCAACACTGTCAGTGCTACCACCACACAGCCAGCACTGTCAGTGCTCCCCCACACAGCCAGCACTGCCAGTGCTCCTCCACACAGCCAGCACTGTCAGTGCTCCCACCACAGAGCCAACACTGTCAGTGCTCCCACCACACAGCCAGAACTTTCAGTGCTCCCACCACACAGCCAGCACTGTCAGTGCTTCCACCACACCACCAGCACTGTCAGTGCTCCCAACACATAGACAGCACTGTCAGTGCCCCCCACATAGCCAACACTGTCAGTGCTCCCACCACACAGCCAGAACTTTCAGTGCTCCCACACACAGCCAGCACTGTCAGTGCTCCCCCCACACAGCCAGCACTGTCAGTGATCCCCCACACAGCCAGCACTGTCAGTGCTCCCCCAGACAGCCAGCACTGTCCGTGCTCCCACCACAAATCCAGCACTGTCAGTGCTCCCCCACACAGCCAGCACTGTCAGGGCTCCCACCACACAGCCAACACTGTCAGTGCTACCACAACAGAGCCAGCACTGTCAGTGCTCCCACCACACAGCCAGCACTGTCAGTGCTCCCTCGCACAGCCAGCACTGTCAGTACTCCCCCACACAGAAAGCACTGTCACTGCTCCCCCACACTGCCAGCGCTGTCAGTGCTCCCACCACACAGCCAGCACTGTCAGTGCTCCCCCTACACAGCCAGCACTGTCAGTGCTCCCACCACACAGCCAGCACTCTCAGTGTTCCCACCACACAGCCAGCACTGTCAGTGCTCCCACCACACAGCCAGCACTGTCAGTGCTCCCCCCACATAGCCAGCACTGTCAGTGCTCCCCCACACAGCCAGCACTGTCAGTGCTCCCCCACACAGCCAGCACTGTCAGTGCTCCCACCCCACACAGCAGCACTGTCAGTGCCCCCCACACACAGCCAGCACTGTCAGTGCTCCCACACACAGCCAGCACTGTCAGTGCTCCCACACACAGCCAGCACTGTCAGTGCTCCCCCACACAGCCAGCACTGTCAGTGCTCTCCCACACAGCCAGCACTGTCAGTGCTCCCGCCACACAGCCAGCACTGTCAGTGCTCCCCCCACAGCCAGCTCTGTCAGTGCTCCCCCCACTAAGCCAGCACTGTCAGTGCTCCCCCACACAGCCTGTACTGTCAGTGCTCCCCGCACACAGCCAGCACTGTCAGTGCTCCCACCAGACAGCCAGCACTGTCAGTGCTCCAACCACACAGCCAGCAAAGTCAGTCCTCCCACCACACAGCCAGCACTCTCAGTGATCCCCCACACAGCCAGTACTGTCAGTGCACCCACCACACAGCCAGCACTGTCAGTGATCCCACACATAGCCAGCACTGTCAGAGCTCCCCCACACAGCCAGCATTGTCAGTGCACCCCCACACAGCCAGCACTGTCAGTGGTCCCACCACACAGCCAGCACTGTCAGTGCTCCCCCCACACAGCCAACACTGTCGGTGCTCCCACCACACAGACAGCACTGTCAGAGCTCCCCCACACAGCCAGCACTGTCAGTGCGTTCACCACACAGCCAGCACTGTCAGTGCTCCCACCACACAGCCAGCACTGTCTGTGCTCCCCCACACAGCCAGCACTGTCACTGCTCCTCCCACACAGCCAGCACTGTCAGTGCTCCCTCACACAGCCAGCACTGTCAGTGCTCCCACCACACAGCCAGCACTGTCAGTGCTCCCCCACAGCCAGCACTGTCAGTGCTCCCACCACACAGCCAGCGCTGTCAGTGCTCCCACCCACACAGCCAGCACTGTCAGTGCTCCCACCACACAGCCAGCACTGTCAGTGCTCCCACCACACAGCCAGCACTGTCAGTGCTAACACCAAAAAGCCAGCTCTGTCTGTGCTACCCCACACAGCCAGCTCTGTCAGTGCTACCCACACAGCCAGCACTGTCAGAGCTCCCCCCACTCAGCCAGCACTGTCAGTGCTCCCCCACACAGCCAGCACTGTCAGTGCTCCCACCACACAGCCAGCACTGTCTGTGCTCCCCCACACAGACAGCACTGCCAGTGCTCCCCCACACAGCCAGCACTGTCAGTGCTCCCACCACACAGCCAGCACTGTCAGCGCTCCCACCACACAGCCAGCACTGTCAGTGCTCCCCCACACAGCCAGCACTGTCAGTGCTCCCACACTCAGACAGCACTGTCAGTGCTCCCCCCACACAGCCAACACAGTCAGTGCTTCCCCACACAGCCAGCACTGTCAGTGCTCCCCCACACTGCCTGCACTGTCAGTGATCGCCCACACAGCCAGCACTGTCAGTGCTCCCCCTCATAGCGAACTCTGCCAGTGCTCCCACCACACAGCCAGCACTGTCAGTGCTCCCCCTCACAGCGAGCTCTGCCAGTGCTCCCCACACACAGCCAGCACTGTCAGTGCGCCCCCCCCACACAGCCAGCACTGTCTGTGCTCCCCCACACAACCAGCACTGTCAGTGCTCCCCCACACAGCCAGCACTGTCAGTGCTCCCCCCACACAGCCAGCACTGTCAGTGCTCCCACCACACAGCCAGCACTGTCAGTGCTCCCCCACACTGCCTGCACTGTCAGTGATCGCCCACACAGCCAGCACTGTCAGTGCTCCCCCTCATAGCGAACTCTGCCAGTGCTCCCACCACACAGCCAGCACTGTCAGTGCTCCCCTCACAGCGAGCTCTGCCAGTGCTCCCCACACACAGCCAGCACTGCCAGTGCGCCCCCCCCACACAGCCAGCACTGTCTGTGCTCCCCCACACAACCAGCACTGTCAGTGCTCCCCCACACAGCCAGCACTGTCAGTGCTCCCCCCACACAGCCAGCACTGTCAGTGCTCCCACCACACAGCCAGCACTGTCAGTGCTCCCACCACACAGCCAGCACTGTCAGTGCTCCCCACACACAGCCAGCACTGTCAGTGCGCCCCCCACACAGCCAGCACTGTCTGTGCTCCCCCACACAGCCAGCACTGTCAGTGCTCCCACCACACAGCCAGCACTGTCTGTGCTCCCCGCACAGCCAGCACTGTCAGTGCTCCCCCACACAGCCAGCACTGTCAGTGCTCCCCCACACAGCCTGCAAAGTCAGTGCTCCCACCACACAGCCAGCACTGTCAGTGCTCCCCCACACAGCCAGCACTGTCAGTGCTCCCCCACACAGCCAGCACCGTCAGTGCTCCCCCCACACAGCCAGCACTGTCAGTGCTCCCCCAACACAGCCAGCACTGTCAGTGCGCCACCCACACAGCCAGCACTGTCAGTGCACCCCCAGAGAGCCAGCACTGTCAGAGCTCCCCCCACACAGCCAGCACTGTCAGTTCTCCCCCACACAGCCAGCAGTGTCAGTGCTCCCCCACACAGCCAGCATTGCCAGTGCTCCCACCAAACAACCAGCACTGTCAGTGCTCCCCCCACACAGCCAGCACTATCAGTGCTCCCACCACACAACCAGCACTGTCAGTGCTCCCCACACAGCCAGCACTGTCATAGCTCCCCCCACACAGCCAACACTGTCAGTGCTACCACCACACAGCCAGCACTGTCAGTGCTCCCCCACACAGCCAGCACTGCCAGTGCTCCTCCACACAGCCAGCACTGTCAGTGCTCCCACCACAGAGCCAACACTGTCAGTGCTCCCACCACACAGCCAGAACTTTCAGTGCTCCCTCCACACAGCCAGCACTGTCAGTGCTTCCCCCACACCACCAGCACTGTCAGTGCTCCCAACACATAGACAGCACTGTCAGTGCCCCCCACATAGCCAACACTGTCAGTGCTCCCACCACACAGCCAGAACTTTCAGTGCTCCCACACACAGCCAGCACTGTCAGTGCTCCCCCCACACAGCCAGCACTGTCAGTGATCCCCCACACAGCCAGCACTGTCAGTGCTCCCCCAGACAGCCAGCACTGTCAGTGCTCCCACCACAAATCCAGCACTGTCAGTGCTCCCCCACACAGCCAGCACTGTCAGGGCTCCCACCACACAGCCAACACTGTCAGTGCTACCACAACAGAGCCAGCACTGTCAGTGCTCCCACCACACAGCCAGCATTGTCAGTGCTCCCTCGCACAGCCAGCACTGTCAGTACTCCCCCACACAGAAAGCACTGTCACTGCTCCCCCACACTGCCAGCGCTGTCAGTGCTCCCACCACACAGCCAGCACTGTCAGTGCTCCCCCTACACAGCCAGCACTGTCAGTGCTCCCACCACACAGCCAGCACTGTCAGTGCTCCCCCCACATAGCCAGCACTGTCAGTGCTCCCCCACACAGCCAGCTCTGTCAGTGCTCCCCCACACAGCCAGCACTGTCAGTGCTCCCACCCCACACAGCAGCACTGTCAGTGCCCCCCACACACAGCCAGCACTGTCAGTGCTCCCACACACAGCCAGCACTGTCAGTGCTCCCACACACAGCCAGCACTGTCAGTGCTCCCCCACACAGCCAGCACTGTCAGTGCTCTCCCACACAGCCAGCACTGTCAGTGCTCCCGCCACACAGCCAGCACTGTCAGTGCTCCCCCCACAGCCAGCTCTGTCAGTGCTCCCCCCACTAAGCCAGCACTGTCAGTGCTCCCCCACACAGCCTGTACTGTCAGTGCTCCCCGCACACAGCCAGCACTGTCAGTGCTCCCACCAGACAGCCAGCACTGTCAGTGCTCCAACCGCACAGCCAGCAAAGTCAGTGCTCCCACCACACAGCCAGCACTCTCAGTGATCCCCCACACAGCCAGTACTGTCAGTGCACCCACCACACAGCCAGCACTGTCAGTGATCCCACACATAGCCAGCACTGTCAGAGCTCCCCCACACAGCCAGCATTGTCAGTGCACCCCCACACAGCCAGCACTGTCAGTGGTCCCATCACACAGCCAGCACTGTCAGTGCTCCCCCCACACAGCCAACACTGTCAGTGCTCCCACCACACAGACAGCACTGTCAGAGCTCCCCCACACAGCCAGCACTGTCAGTGCGTTCACCACACAGCCAGCACTGTCACTGCTCCTCCCACATAGCCAGCACTGTCAGAGCTCCCCCACACAGCCAGCATTGTCAGTGCACCCCCACACAGCCAGCACTGTCAGTGGTCCCACCACACAGCCAGCACTGTCAGTGCTCCCCCCACACAGCCAACACTGTCAGTGCTCCCACCACACAGACAGCACTGTCAGAGCTCCCACCACACAGCCAGCACTGTCTGTGCTCCCCCACACAGCCAGCACTGTCACTGCTCCTCCCACACAGCCAGCACTGTCAGTGCTCCCTCACACAGCCAGCACTGTCAGTGCTCCCACCACACAGCCAGCACTGTCAGTGCTCCCCCCACAGCCAGCACTGTCAGTGCTCCCACCACACAGCCAGCGCTGTCAGTGCTCCCACCCACACAGCCAGCACTGTCAGTGCTCCCACCACACAGCCAGCACTGTCAGTGCTCCCACCACACAGCCAGCACTGTCAGTGCTAACACCAAAAAGCCAGCTCTGTCTGTGCTACCCCACACAGCCAGCTCTGTCAGTGCTCCCCACACAGCCAGCACTGTCAGAGCTCCCCCCACACAGCCAGCACTGTCAGTGCTCCCCCACACAGCCAGCACTGTCAGTGCTCCCACCACACAGCCAGCACTGTCTGTGCTCCCCCACACAGACAGCACTGTCAGTGCTCCCCCACACAGCCAGCACTGTCAGTGCTCCCACACTCAGACAGCACTGTCAGTGCTCCCCCCACACAGCCAACACAGTCAGTGCTTCCCCACACAGCCAGCACTGTCAGTGCTCCCCCACACTGCCTGCACTGTCAGTGATCGCCCACACAGCCAGCACTGTCAGTGCTCCCCCTCATAGCGAACTCTGCCAGTGCTCCCACCACACAGCCAGCACTGTCAGTGCTCCCCCTCACAGCGAGCTCTGCCAGTGCTCCCCCACACAGCCAGCACTGTCAGTGCTCCCCACAGAGCCAGCACTGTCAGTGCTCCCGACACAGCCAGCACTGTCAGTGCTCCACACATAGCCAGCACTGTCAGTGCTCCCCCACACAGCGAGCACTGTCAGTGCTCCCCCACACAGCCAGCACTGTCAGTGCTCCGCCACACAGCCAGCACTGTCAGTGCCCCCCCACACAGCCAGCACTGTCAGTGCTCCCCCCACACAGCCAGCACTGTCAGTGCTCCCACCACACAGCCAGCATTGTCAGTGCTCCCCCCACACAGCCAGCACTGTCAGTGCTCACCCCACACAGTCAGTGCTCCCCCACACAGCCAGCACTGTCAGTGCTCCCCCACACAGCCAGCACTGTCAGTGCTACCCCCACACAGCCAGCACTGTCAGTGCTCCCCCCAAACAGCCAGCACTGTCAGTACTCCCCCCACACAACCAGTTCTGTCAGTGCCCCCCGCACACAGCCAGCACTGTCAGAGCTCCCAACAAACAGCCAGCACTGTCAGTGCTCCCCACACAGCCAGTACTGTCAGTGCTCCCCCCACACAGCCAGCACTGTCTGTACGCCCCCCACACAGCCAGCACTGTCTGTGCTCCGCCACACAGCCAGCACTGTCAGTGCTCCCACCAAACAGCCAGCACTGGCAGTGCTCCCCCACACAGTCAGCACTGTCAGTGCTCCCACCACACAGCCAGCAAATTCAGTGCTCCCACCACACAGCCAGCACTGTCAGTGCTCCCCCACACAGCCAGCACTGTCAGTGCTCCCACCACACAGCCACCTCTGTCTGTGCTACCCAACACAGCCAGCACTGTCAGTGCTCCCCCACACAGCCAGCACTGTCAGAGCTCCCCCCACACAGCCAGCACTGTCAGTGCTCCCCACACAGCCAGCACTGTCAGTGCTCCCCCACACAGCCAGCACTGTCCGTGCTCTCACCAGACAGCCAGCACTGTCAGTGCTCCCCCACACAACCAGCACTGTCAGTGCTCCCCACACACAGCCAGCACTGTCAGTGCTCCCCCTCACAGCCAGCACAGTCAGTGCTCCCACCACACAGCCATCACTGTCAGTGCTCCCACCACACAACCAGCACTGTCAGTGCTCCCACCACACAGCCAGCACTGTCTGTGCTCCCCGCACACAGCCAGCACTGTCTGTGCTCCCAACACACAGCCAGCACTGTCAGTGCTCCCTCACACAGCCAGCACTGTCAGTGCTCCCCCCACACAGCCAGCACTGTCAGTGCTCCCCCCACACAGTCAGCACTGTCAGTGCTCCCCCAACACAGCCAGCACTGTCAGTGCTCCACCCACACAGCAAGCACTGTCAGTTCTCCCCCACTCAGCCAGTACTGTCAGTGCCCCCCACCCCCACACAGCCAGCACTGTCAGAGCTCCCCCACAGAGCCAGCACTGCCAGAGCTCCCCACACAGCAAGCACTGTCAGTGCTCCCCACACACAGCCAGCACTGTCAGTGCGCCCCCCACACAGCCAGCACTGTCTGTGCTCCCCCACACAGCCAGCACTGTCAGTGCTCCCACCACACAGCCAGCACTGTCAGTGCTCCCCCCACACAGCCAGCACTGTCAGTGCTCCCCCCACACAGTCAGCACTGTCAGTGCACCCCCAACACAGCCAGCACTGTCAGTGCTCCACCCACACAGCAAGCACTGTCAGTTCTCCCCCACTCAGCCAGTACTGTCAGTGCCCCCCATCCCCACACAGCCAGCACTGTCAGTGCTCTCCCCACACAGCCAGCACTGTCAGTGCTCCCACCACACAGCCAGCACTGTCAGTGCTCCCCACACACAGCCAGCACTGTCAGTGCGCCCCCCACACAGCCAGCACTGTCTGTGCTCCCCACACAGCCAGCACTGTCAGTGCTCCCCCACACAGCCAGCACTGTCAGTGCTCCCACCACACAGCCAGCAGTGTCAGTGCTCCCCCACACAGCCAGCACTGTCAGTGCTCCCACCACACAGCCAGCACTGTCAGTGCTCCCACACACAGCCAGCACTGTCAGTGCTCCCACACACAGCCAGCACTGTCAGTGCTCCCCCACACAGCCAGCACTGTCAGTGCTCTCCCACACAGCCAGCACTGTCAGTGCTCCCACCACACAGACAGCACTGTCAGTGCTCCCACCACACAGCCAGCACTGTCAGTGCTCCCCCACACAGCCAGCACTGTCAGTGCTCCCACCACACAGCCAGCAGTGTCAGTGCTCCCCCACACAGCCAGCACTGTCAGTGCTCCCACCACACAGCCAGCACTGTCAGTGCTCCCCCACACATCCAGCACTGTCAGTGCTCCCCCCACACAGCCTGCAAAGTCAGTGCTCCCACCACACAGCCAGCACTGTCAGTGCTCCCCCACACAGCCAGCACTGTCAGTGCTCCCACCACACAGCCAGCACTGTCAGTGCTCCCCCCACACAGCCAGCACTTTCAGAGCTCCCCCCACACAGCCAGCACTGTCTGTGCTCCCCCACACAGACAGCACTGTCAGTGCTCCCCCACACAGCCAGCACTGTCAGTGCTCCCACCACACAGGCAGCTCTGTTTGTGCTACCCCACACAGCCAGCACTGTCAGTGCTCCCCCACACAGCCAGCACTTTCAGAGCTCCCCCCACACAGCCAGCACTGTCAGTGCTCCCCCACACAGCCAGCACTGTCAGTGCTCCCACCACACAGCCAGCACTGTCTGTGCTCCCCCATACAGACAGCACTGTCAGTGCTCCCCCACACAGCCAGCACTCAGTGCTCCCACCACACAGCCAGCACTGTCAGTGCTCTCACCGCACAGCCAGCACTGTCAGTGCTCCCCCACACAGCCAGCACTGTCAGTGCTCCCCCACACAGCCAGCACTGTCCGTGCTCCCACCAGACAGCCAGCACTGTCAGTGCTCCCCCACACAACCAGCACTGTCAGTGCGCCCCACACACAGCCAGCACTGTCAGTGCGCCCCCCCACACAGCCAGCACTGTCTGTGCTCCCCCACACAGCCAGCACTGTCAGTGCTCCCCCACACAGCCAGCACTGTCAGTGCTCCCACCACACAGCCAGCAGTGTCAGTGCTCCCCCACACAGCCAGCACTGTCAGTGCTCCCACCACACAGCCAGCATTGTATGTGCTCCCCGCACAGCCAGCACTGTCAGTGCTCCACCACACAGCCAGCACTGTCAGTGCTCCCCCCACACAGCCAGCACTGTCAGTGCTCCCACCACACAGCCAGCACTGTCAGTGCTCCCACCACACAGCCAGCACTGTCAGTGCTCCCCACACACAGCCAGCACTGTCAGTGCGCCCCACACACAGCCAGCACTGTCTGTGCTCCCCCACACAGCCAGCACAGTCAGTGCTAACACCACACAGCCAGCACTGTCTGTGCTCCCCGCACAGCCAGCACTGTCAGTGCTCCCCCACACAGCCAGCACTGTCAGTGCTCCCCCACACAGCCTGCAAAGTCAGTGCTCCCACCACTCAGCCAGCACTGTCAGTGCTCCCCCACACAGCCAGCACTGTCAGTGCTCCCACCACACAGGCAGCTCTGTCTGTGCTACCCCACACAGCCAGCACTGTCAGTGCTCCCCCACACAGCCAGCACTGTCAGAGCTCCCCCCACACACACAGCACTGTCAGTGCTCCCCCACACACCAGCACTGTCAGTGCTCCCACCACACAGCCAGCACTGTCTGTGCTCCCCCACACAGACAGCACTGTCAGTGCTCCCCCACACAGCCAGCACTGTCAGTGCTCCCACCTCACAGCCAGCACTGTCAGTGCTCCCACCGCACAGCCAGCACTGTCTGTGCTCCCCCACACAGCCAGCACTGTCAGTGCTCCCCCACACAGCCAGCACTGTCCGTGCTCCCACCAGACAGCCAGCACTGTCAGTGCTGCCCCACACAACCAGCACTGTCAGTGCTCCCCACACACAGCCAGCACTGTCAGTGCTCCCTCACACAGCCAGCACTGTCAGTGCTCCCACCACACAGCCAGCACGGTCAGTGCTCCCACCACACAGCCAGCACTGTCAGTGTTCCCACCACACAGTCAGCACTGTCAGTGCTCCCCCCACACAGCCAGCACTGTCAGTGATCCCCGCACACAGCCAGCACTGTCAGTGCTCTCCCAACACAGCCAGCACTCTCAGTGCGCCACCCACACAGCCAGCACTGTCAGTGCACCCCCACAGAGCCAGCACTGTCAGAGCTCCCCCACACAGCCAGCACTGTCAGTGCTCCCCACACAGCCAGCACTGGCTGTGCTCCCCCACACAGCCAGCATTGTCAGTGCTCCCACCACACAACCAGCACTGTCAGTGCTCCCCCAACACAGCCAGCACTGTCAGTGCTCCCACCACACAGCCAGCACTGTCAGTGCTCCCCCACACAGCCAGCACTGTCAGTGCTCCCACCACACAGCCAGCAGTGTCAGTGCTCCCCCACACAGCCAGCACTGTCAGTGCTCCCACCACACAGCCAGCACTGTCAGTGCTCCCCCACACAGCCAGCACTGTCAGTGCTCCCCCCACACAGCCTGCAAAGTCAGTGCTCCCACCACACAGCCAGCACTGTCAGTGCTCCCCCACACAGCCAGCACTGTCAGTGCTCCCACCACACAGCCAGCACTGTCAGTGCTCCCCCCACACAGCCAGCACTTTCAGAGCTCCCCCCACACAGCCAGCACTGTCTGTGCTCCCCCACACAGACAGCACTGTCAGTGCTCCCCCACACAGCCAGCACTGTCAGTGCTCCCACCACACAGGCAGCTCTGTTTGTGCTACCCCACACAGCCAGCACTGTCAGTGCTCCCCCACACAGCCAGCACTTTCAGAGCTCCCCCCACACAGCCAGCACTGTCAGTGCTCCCCCACACAGCCAGCACTGTCAGTGCTCCCACCACACAGCCAGCACTGTCTGTGCTCCCCCACACAGACAGCACTGTCAGTGCTCCCCCACACAGCCAGCACTGTCAGTGCTCCCACCACACAGTCAGCACTGTCAGTGCTCTCACCGCACAGCCAGCACTGTCAGTGCTCCCCCACACAGCCAGCACTGTCAGTGCTCCCCCACACAGCCAGCACTGTCCGTGCTCCCACCAGACAGCCAGCACTGTCAGTGCTCCCCCACACAACCAGCACTGTCAGTGCGCCCCACACACAGCCAGCACTGTCAGTGCGCCCCCCCACACAGCCTGCACTGTCTGTGCTCCCCCACACAGCCAGCACTGTCAGTGCTCCCCCACACAGCCAGCACTGTCAGTGCTCCCACACACAGCCAGCACTGTCAGTGCTCCCCCACACAGCCTGTAAAGTCAGTGCTCCCACCACACAGCCAGCACTGTCAGTGCTCCCCCACACAGCCAGCACTGTCAGTGCTCCCACCACACAGGCAGCTCTGTCTGTGCTACCCGACACAGCCAGCACTGTCAGTGCTCCCCCACACAGCCAGCACTGTCAGAGCTCCCCCACACAGACAGCACTGTCAGTGCTCCCCCACACACCAGCACTGTCAGTGCTCCCACCACACAGCCAGCACTGTCTGTGCTCCCCCACACAGACAGCACTGTCAGTGCTCCCCCACACAGCCAGCACTGTCAGTGCTCCCACCTCACAGCCAGCACTGTCAGTGCTCCCACCGCACAGCCAGCACGGTCTGTGCTCCCCCACACAGCCAGCACTGTCAGTGCTCCCCCACACAGCCAGCACTGTCCGTGCTCCCACCAGACAGCCAGCACTGTCAGTGCTGCCCCACACAACCAGCACTGTCAGTGCTCCCCACACACAGCCAGCACTGTCAGTGCTCCCTCACACAGCCAGCACTGTCAGTGCTCCCACCACACAGCCAGCACGGTCAGTGCTCCCACCACACAGCCAGCACTGTCAGTGTTCCCACCACACAGTCAGCACTGTCAGTGCTCCCCCCACACAGCCAGCACTGTCAGTGATCCCCGCACACAGCCAGCACTGTCAGTGCTCTCCCAACACAGCCAGCACTCTCAGTGCGCCACCCACACAGCCAGCACTGTCAGTGCACCCCCACAGAGCCAGCACTGTCAGAGCTCCCCCACACAGCCAGCACTGTCAGTGCTCCCCACACAGCCAGCACTGGCTGTGCTCCCCCACACAGCCAGCATTGTCAGTGCTCCCACCACACAACCAGCACTGTCAGTGCTCCCCCAACACAGCCAGCACTGTCAGTGCTCCACCCACACAGCAAGCACTGTCAGTTCTCCCCCACTCAGCCAGTACTGTCAGTGCCCCCCACCCCCACACAGCCAGCACTGTCAGAGCTCCCCCACAGAGCCAGCACTGCCAGAGCTCCCCACACAGCAAGCACTGTCAGTGCTCCCCACACACAGCCAGCACTGTCAGTGCGCCCCCCACACAGCCAGCACTGTCTGTGCTCCCCCACACTGCCAGCACTGTCAGTGCTCCCACCACACAGCCAGCACTGTCAGTGCTCCCCCCACACAGCCAGCACTGTCAGTGCTCCCCCCACACAGTCAGCACTGTCAGTGCTCCCCCAACACAGCCAGCACTGTCAGTGCTCCACCCACACAGCAAGCACTGTCAGTTCTCCCCCACTCAGCCAGTACTGTCAGTGCCCCCCACCCCCACACAGCCAGCACTGTCAGTGCTCTCCCCACACAGCCAGCACTGTCAGTGCTCCCACCACACAGCCAGCACTGTCAGTGCTCCCCACACACAGCCAGCACTGTCAGTGCGCCCCCCACACAGCCAGCACTGTCTGTGCTCCCCACACAGCCAGCACTGTCAGTGCTCCCCCACACAGCCAGCACTGTCAGTGCTGACACCACACAGCCAGCAGTGTCAGTGCTCCCCCACACAGCCAGCACTGTCAGTGCTCCCACCACACAGCCAGCACTGTCAGTGCTCCCACACACAGCCAGCACTGTCAGTGCTCCCACACACAGCCAGCACTGTCAGTGCTCCCCGACACAGCCAGCACTGTCAGTGCTCTCCCACACAGCCAGCACTGTCAGTGCTCCCACCACACAGCCAGCACTGTCAGTGCTCCCACCACACAGCCAGCACTGTCAGTGCTCCCCCACACAGCCAGCACTGTCAGTGCTCCCACCACACAGCCAGCAGTGTCAGTGCTCCCCCACACAGCCAGCACTGTCAGTGCTCCCACCACACAGCCAGCACTGTCAGTGCTCCCCCACACAGCCAGCACTGTCAGTGCTCCCCCACACAGCCTGCAAAGTCAGTGCTCCCACCACACAGCCAGCACTGTCAGTGCTCCCCCACACAGCCAGCACTGTCAGTGCTCCCACCACACAGGCAGCTCTGTTTGTGCTACCCCACACAGCCAGCACTGTCAGTGCTCCCCCACACAGCCAGCACTTTCAGAGCTCCCCCCACACAGCCAGCACTGTCAGTGCTCCCCCACACAGCCAGCACTGTCAGTGCTCCCACCACACAGCCAGCACTGTCTGTGCTCCCCCACACAGACAGCACTGTCAGTGCTCCCCCACACAGCCAGCACTGTCAGTGCTCCCACCACACAGCCAGCACTGTCAGTGCTCTCACCGCACAGCCAGCACTGTCAGTGCTCCCCCACACAGCCAGCACTGTCAGTGCTCCCCCACACATCCAGCACTGTCCGTGCTCCCACCAGACAGCCAGCACTGTCAGTGCTCCCCCACACAACCAGCACTGTCAGTGCTCCCCACACACAGCCAGCACTGTCAGTGCGCCCCCCCCACACAGCCAGCACTGTCTGTGCTCCCCCACACAGCCAGCACTGTCAGTGCTCCCCCACACAGCCAGCACTGTCAGTGCTCCCACCACACAGCCAGCAGTGTCAGTGCTCCCCCACACAGCCAGCACTGTCAGTGCTCCCACCACACAGCCAGCACTGTATGTGCTCCCCGCACAGCCAGCACTGTCAGTGCTCCACCACACAGCCAGCACTGTCAGTGCTCCCCCCACACAGCCAGCACTGTCAGTGCTCCCACCACACAGCCAGCACTGTCAGTGCTCCCACCACACAGCCAGCACTGTCAGTGCTCCCCACACACAGCCAGCACTGTCAGTGCGCCCCCCACACAGCCAGCACTGTCTGTGCTCCCCCACACAGCCAGCACTGTCAGTGCTAACACCACACAGCCAGCACTGTCTGTGCTCCCCGCACAGCCAGCACTGTCAGTGCTCCCCCACACAGCCAGCACTGTCAGTGCTCCCCCACACAGCCTGCAAAGTCAGTGCTCCCACCACACAGCCAGCACTGTCAGTGCTCCCCCACACAGCCAGCACTGTCAGTGCTCCCCCCACACAGTCAGCACTGTCAGTGCTCCCCCAACACAGCCAGCACTGTCAGTGCTCCACCCACACAGCAAGCACTGTCAGTTCTCCCCCACTCAGCCAGTACTGTCAGTGCCCCCCACCCCCACACAGCCAGCACTGTTAGTGCTCTCCCCACACAGCCAGCAGTGTCAGTGCTCCCCCACACAGCCAGCACTGTCAGTGCTCCCACCACACAGCCAGCACTGTCAGTGCTCCCCCACACAGCCAGCACTGTCAGTGCTCCCCCCACACAGCCTGCAAAGTCAGTGCTCCCACCACACAGCCAGCACTGTCAGTGCTCCCCCACACAGCCAGCACTGTCAGTGCTCCCACCACACAGCCAGCACTGTCAGTGCTCCCCCCACACAGCCAGCACTTTCAGAGCTCCCCCCACACAGCCAGCACTGTCTGTGCTCCCCCACACAGACAGCACTGTCAGTGCTCCCCCACACAGCCAGCACTGTCAGTGCTCCCACCACACAGGCAGCTCTGTTTGTGCTACCCCACACAGCCAGCACTGTCAGTGCTCCCCCACACAGCCAGCACTTTCAGAGCTCCCCCCACACAGCCAGCACTGTCAGTGCTCCCCCACACAGCCAGCACTGTCAGTGCTCCCACCACACAGCCAGCACTGTCTGTGCTCCCCCACACAGACAGCACTGTCAGTGCTCCCCCACACAGCCAGCACTGTCAGTGCTCCCACCACACAGTCAGCACTGTCAGTGCTCTCACCGCACAGCCAGCACTGTCAGTGCTCCCCCACACAGCCAGCACTGTCAGTGCTCCCCCACACAGCCAGCACTGTCCGTGCTCCCACCAGACAGCCAGCACTGTCAGTGCTCCCCCATAAAACCAGCACTGTCAGTGCGCCCCACACACAGCCAGCACTGTCAGTGCGCCCCCCCACACAGCCAGCACTGTCTGTGCTCCCCCACACAGCCAGCACTGTCAGTGCTCCCCCACACAGCCAGCACTGTCAGTGCTCCCACCACACAGCCAGCAGTGTCAGTGCTCCCCCACACAGCCAGCACTGTCAGTGCTCCCACCACACAGCCAGCACTGTATGTGCTCCCCGCACAGCCAGCACTGTCAGTGCTCCACCACACAGCCAGCACTGTCAGTGCTCCCCCACACAGCCAGCACTGTCAGTGCTCCCACCACACAGCCAGCACTGTCAGTGCTCCCACCACACAGCCAGCACTGTCAGTGCTCCCCACACACAGCCAGCACTGTCAGTGCGCCCCCCACACAGCCAGCACTGTCTGTGCTCCCCCACACAGCCAGCACTGTCAGTGCTAACACCACACAGCCAGCACTGTCTGTGCTCCCCGCACAGCCAGCACTGTCAGTGCTCCCCCACACAGCCAGCACTGTCAGTGCTCCCCCACACAGCCTGTAAAGTCAGTGCTCCCACCACACAGCCAGCACTGTCAGTGCTCCCCCACACAGCCAGCACTGTCAGTGCTCCCACCACACAGGCAGCTCTGTCTGTGCTACCCGACACAGCCAGCACTGTCAGTGCTCCCCCACACAGCCAGCACTGTCAGAGCTCCCCCCACACAGACAGCACTGTCAGTGCTCCCCCACACACCAGCACTGTCAGTGCTCCCACCACACAGCCAGCACTGTCTGTGCTCCCCCACACAGACAGCACTGTCAGTGCTCCCCCACACAGCCAGCACTGTCAGTGCTCCCACCTCACAGCCAGCACTGTCAGTGCTCCCACCGCACAGCCAGCACGGTCTGTGCTCCCCCACACAGCCAGCACTGTCAGTGCTCCCCCACACAGCCAGCACTGTCCGTGCTCCCACCAGACAGCCAGCACTGTCAGTGCTGCCCCACACAACCAGCACTGTCAGTGCTCCCCACACACAGCCAGCACTGTCAGTGCTCCCTCACACAGCCAGCACTGTCAGTGCTCCCACCACACAGCCAGCACGGTCAGTGCTCCCACCACACAGCCAGCACTGTCAGTGTTCCCACCACACAGTCAGCACTGTCAGTGCTCCCCCCACACAGCCAGCACTGTCAGTGATCCCCGCACACAGCCAGCACTGTCAGTGCTCTCCCAACACAGCCAGCACTCTCAGTGCGCCACCCACACAGCCAGCACTGTCAGTGCACCCCCACAGAGCCAGCACTGTCAGAGCTCCCCCACACAGCCAGCACTGTCAGTGCTCCCCACACAGCCAGCACTGGCTGTGCTCCCCCACACAGCCAGCATTGTCAGTGCTCCCACCACACAACCAGCACTGTCAGTGCTCCCCCAACACAGCCAGCACTGTCAGTGCTCCACCCACACAGCAAGCACTGTCAGTTCTCCCCCACTCAGCCAGTACTGTCAGTGCCCCCCACCCCCACACAGCCAGCACTGTCAGAGCTCCCCCACAGAGCCAGCACTGCCAGAGCTCCCCACACAGCAAGCACTGTCAGTGCTCCCCACACACAGCCAGCAGTGTCAGTGCGCCCCCCACACAGCCAGCACTGTCTGTGCTCCCCCACACTGCCAGCACTGTCAGTGCTCCCACCACACAGCCAGCACTGTCAGTGCTCCCCCCACACAGCCAGCACTGTCAGTGCTCCCCCCACACAGTCAGCACTGTCAGTGCTCCCCCAACACAGCCAGCACTGTCAGTGCTCCACCCACACAGCAAGCACTGTCAGTTCTCCCCCACTCAGCCAGTACTGTCAGTGCCCCCCACCCCCACACAGCCAGCACTGTCAGTGCTCTCCCCACACAGCCAGCACTGTCAGTGCTCCCACCACACAGCCAGCACTGTCAGTGCTCCCCACACACAGCCAGCACTGTCAGTGCGCCCCCCACACAGCCAGCACTGTCTGTGCTCCCCACACAGCCAGCACTGTCAGTGCTCCCCCACACAGCCAGCACTGTCAGTGCTGACACCACACAGCCAGCAGTGTCAGTGCTCCCCCACACAGCCAGCACTGTCAGTGCTCCCACCACACAGCCAGCACTGTCAGTGCTCCCACACACAGCCAGCACTGTCAGTGCTCCCACACACAGCCAGCACTGTCAGTGCTCCCCGACACAGCCAGCACTGTCAGTGCTCTCCCACACAGCCAGCACTGTCAGTGCTCCCACCACACAGCCAGCACTGTCAGTGCTCCCACCACACAGCCAGCACTGTCAGTGCTCCCCCACACAGCCAGCACTGTCAGTGCTCCCACCACACAGCCAGCAGTGTCAGTGCTCCCCCACACAGCCAGCACTGTCAGTGCTCCCACCACACAGCCAGCACTGTCAGTGCTCCCCCACACAGCCAGCACTGTCAGTGCTCCCCCCACACAGCCTGCAAAGTCAGTGCTCCCACCACACAGCCAGCACTGTCAGTGCTCCCCCACACAGCCAGCACTGTCAGTGCTCCCACCACACAGGCAGCTCTGTTTGTGCTACCCCACACAGCCAGCACTGTCAGTGCTCCCCCACACAGCCAGCACTTTCAGAGCTCCCCCCACACAGCCAGCACTGTCAGTGCTCCCCCACACAGCCAGCACTGTCAGTGCTCCCACCACACAGCCAGCACTGTCTGTGCTCCCCCACACAGACAGCACTGTCAGTGCTCCCCCACACAGCCAGCACTGTCAGTGCTCCCACCACACAGCCAGCACTGTCAGTGCTCTCACCGCACAGCCAGCACTGTCAGTGCTCCCCCACACAGCCAGCACTGTCAGTGCTCCCCCACACAGCCAGCACTGTCCGTGCTCCCACCAGACAGCCAGCACTGTCAGTGCTCCCCCACACAACCAGCACTGTCAGTGCTCCCCACACACAGCCAGCACTGTCAGTGCGCCCCCCCACACAGCCAGCACTGTCTGTGCTCCCCCACACAGCCAGCACTGTCAGTGCTCCCCCACACAGCCAGCACTGTCAGTGCTCCCACCACACAGCCAGCAGTGTCAGTGCTCCCCCACACAGCCAGCACTGTCAGTGCTCCCACCACACAGCCAGCACTGTATGTGCTCCCCGCACAGCCAGCACTGTCAGTGCTCCACCACACAGCCAGCACTGTCAGTGCTCCCCCCACACAGCCAGCACTGTCAGTGCTCCCACCACACAGCCAGCACTGTCAGTGCTCCCACCACACAGCCAGCACTGTCAGTGCTCCCCACACACAGCCAGCACTGTCAGTGCGCCCCCCACACAGCCAGCACTGTCTGTGCTCCCCCACACAGCCAGCACTGTCAGTGCTAACACCACACAGCCAGCACTGTCTGTGCTCCCCGCACAGCCAGCACTGTCAGTGCTCCCCCACACAGCCAGCACTGTCAGTGCTCCCCCACACAGCCTGCAAAGTCAGTGCTCCCACCACACCGCCAGCACTGTCAGTGCTCCCCCACACAGCCAGCACTGTCAGTGCTCCCCCCACACAGTCAGCACTGTCAGTGCTCCCCCAACACAGCCAGCACTGTCAGTGCTCCACCCACACAGCAAGCACTGTCAGTTCTCCCCCACTCAGCCAGTACTGTCAGTGCCCCCCACCCCCACACAGCCAGCACTGTTAGTGCTCTCCCCACACAGCCAGCACTGTCAGTGCTCCCACCACACAGCCAGCACTGTCAGTGCTCCCCACACACAGCCAGCACTGTCAGTGCGCCCCCCACACAGCCAGCACTGTCTGTGCTCCCCACACAGCCAGCTCTGTCAGTGCTCCCACCACACAGCCAGCACTGTCAGTGCTCCCACCACACAGGCAGCTCTGTTTGTGCTACCCCACACAGCCAGCACTGTCAGTGCTCCCACACACAGCCAGCACTGTCAGTGCTCCCACACACAGCCAGCACTGTCAGTGCTCCCCCACACAGCCAGCACTGTCAGTGCTCTCCCACACAGCCAGCACTGTCAGTGCTCCCACCACACAGCCAGCACTGTCAGTGCTCCCACCACACAGCCAGCACTGTCAGTGCTCCCCCACACAGCCAGCACTGTCAGTGCTCCCACCACACAGCCAGCAGTGTCAGTGCTCCCCCACACAGCCAGCACTGTCAGTGCTCCCACCACACAGCCAGCACTGTCAGTGCTCCCCCACACAGCCAGCACTGTCAGTGCTCCCCCCACACAGCCTGCAAAGTCAGTGCTCCCACCACACAGCCAGCACTGTCAGTGCTCCCCCACACAGCCAGCACTGTCAGTGCTCCCACCACACAGGCAGCTCTGTTTGTGCTACCCCACACAGCCAGCACTGTCAGTGCTCCCCCACACAGCCAGCACTTTCAGAGCTCCCCCCACACAGCCAGCACTGTCAGTGCTCCCCCACACAGCCAGCACTGTCAGTGCTCCCACCACACAGCCAGCACTGTCTGTGCTCCCCCACACAGACAGCACTGTCAGTGCTCCCCCACACAGCCAGCACTTTCAGAGCTCCCCCCACACAGCCAGCACTGTCTGTGCTCCCCCACACAGACAGCACTGTCAGTGCTCCCCCACACAGCCAGCACTGTCAGTGCTCCCACCACACAGGCAGCTCTGTTTGTGCTACCCCACACAGCCAGCACTGTCAGTGCTCCCCCACACAGCCAGCACTTTCAGAGCTCCCCCCACACAGCCAGCACTGTCAGTGCTCCCCCACACAGCCAGCACTGTCAGTGCTCCCACCACACAGCCAGCACTGTCTGTGCTCCCCCACACAGACAGCACTGTCAGTGCTCCCCCACACAGCCAGCACTGTCAGTGCTCCCACCACACAGCCAGCACTGTCAGTGCTCTCACCGCACAGCCAGCGCTGTCAGTGCTCCCCCACACAGCCAGCACTGTCAGTGCTCCCCCACACAGCCAGCACTGTCCGTGCTCCCACCAGACAGCCAGCACTGTCAGTGCTCCCCCACACAACCAGCACTGTCAGTGCGCCCCACACACAGCCAGCACTGTCAGTGCGCCCCCCCACACAGCCAGCACTGTCTGTGCTCCCCCACACAGCCAGCACTGTCAGTGCTCCCCCACACAGCCAGCACTGTCAGTGCTCCCACCACACAGCCAGCAGTGTCAGTGCTCCCCCACACAGCCAGCACTGTCAGTGCTCCCACCACACAGCCAGCACTGTCAGTGCTCCCACCACACAGCCAGCACTGTCAGTGCTCCCCACACACAGCCAGCACTGTCAGTGCGCCCCCCACACAGCCAGCACTGTCTGTGCTCCCCCACACAGCCAGCACTGTCAGTGCTAACACCACACAGCCAGCACTGTCTGTGCTCCCCGCACAGCCAGCACTGTCAGTGCTCCCCCACACAGCCAGCACTGTCAGTGCTCCCCCACACAGCCTGCAAAGTCAGTGCTCCCACCACACAGCCAGCACTGTCAGTGCTCCCCCACACCGCCAGCACTGTCAGTGCTCCCACCACACAGGCAGCTCTGTCTGTGCTACACCACACAGCCAGCACTGTCAGTGCTCCCCCACACAGCCAGCACTGTCAGAGCTCCCCCCACACAGACAGCACTGTCAGTGCTCCCCCACACACCAGCACTGTCAGTGCTCCCACCACACAGCCAGCACTGTCTGTGCTCCCCCACAGAGACAGCACTGTCAGTGCTCCCCCACACAGCCAGCACTGTCAGTGCTCCCACCTCACAGCCAGCACTGTCAGTGCTCCCACCGCACAGCCAGCACTGTCTGTGCTCCCCCACACAGCCAGCACTGTCAGTGCTCCCCCACACAGCCAGCACTGTCCGTGCTCCCACCAGACAGCCAGCACTGTCAGTGCTGCCCCACACAACCAGCACTGTCAGTGCTCCCCACACACAGCCAGCACTGTCAGTGCTCCCTCACACAGCCAGCACTGTCAGTGCTCCCACCACACAGCCAGCACGGTCAGTGCTCCCACCACACAGCCAGCACTGTCAGTGCTCCCCCACACAGCCAGCACTGTCAGTGCTCCCACCACACAGCCAGCACTGTCTGTGCTCCCCCACACAGACAGCACTGTCAGTGCTCCCCCACACAGCCAGCACTTTCAGAGCTCCCCCCACACAGCCAGCACTGTCTGTGCTCCCCCACACAGACAGCACTGTCAGTGCTCCCCCACACAGCCAGCACTGTCAGTGCTCCCACCACACAGGCAGCTCTGTTTGTGCTACCCCACACAGCCAGCACTGTCAGTGCTCCCCCACACAGCCAGCACTTTCAGAGCTCCCCCCACACAGCCAGCACTGTCAGTGCTCCCCCACACAGCCAGCACTGTCAGTGCTCCCACCACACAGCCAGCACTGTCTGTGCTCCCCCACACAGACAGCACTGTCAGTGCTCCCCCACACAGCCAGCACTGTCAGTGCTCCCACCACACAGCCAGCACTGTCAGTGCTCTCACCGCACAGCCAGCGCTGTCAGTGCTCCCCCACACAGCCAGCACTGTCAGTGCTCCCCCACACAGCCAGCACTGTCCGTGCTCCCACCAGACAGCCAGCACTGTCAGTGCTCCCCCACACAACCAGCACTGTCAGTGCGCCCCACACACAGCCAGCACTGTCAGTGCGCCCCCCCACACAGCCAGCACTGTCTGTGCTCCCCCACACAGCCAGCACTGTCAGTGCTCCCCCACACAGCCAGCACTGTCAGTGCTCCCACCACACAGCCAGCAGTGTCAGTGCTCCCCCACACAGCCAGCACTGTCAGTGCTCCCACCACACAGCCAGCACTGTCAGTGCTCCCACCACACAGCCAGCACTGTCAGTGCTCCCCACACACAGCCAGCACTGTCAGTGCGCCCCCCACACAGCCAGCACTGTCTGTGCTCCCCCACACAGCCAGCACTGTCAGTGCTAACACCACACAGCCAGCACTGTCTGTGCTCCCCGCACAGCCAGCACTGTCAGTGCTCCCCCACACAGCCAGCACTGTCAGTGCTCCCCCACACAGCCTGCAAAGTCAGTGCTCCCACCACACAGCCAGCACTGTCAGTGCTCCCCCACACCGCCAGCACTGTCAGTGCTCCCACCACACAGGCAGCTCTGTCTGTGCTACACCACACAGCCAGCACTGTCAGTGCTCCCCCACACAGCCAGCACTGTCAGAGCTCCCCCCACACAGACAGCACTGTCAGTGCTCCCCCACACACCAGCACTGTCAGTGCTCCCACCACACAGCCAGCACTGTCTGTGCTCCCCCACAGAGACAGCACTGTCAGTGCTCCCCCACACAGCCAGCACTGTCAGTGCTCCCACCTCACAGCCAGCACTGTCAGTGCTCCCACCGCACAGCCAGCACTGTCTGTGCTCCCCCACACAGCCAGCACTGTCAGTGCTCCCCCACACAGCCAGCACTGTCCGTGCTCCCACCAGACAGCCAGCACTGTCAGTGCTGCCCCACACAACCAGCACTGTCAGTGCTCCCCACACACAGCCAGCACTGTCAGTGCTCCCTCACACAGCCAGCACTGTCAGTGCTCCCACCACACAGCCAGCACGGTCAGTGCTCCCACCACACAGCCAGCACTGTCAGTGTTCCCACCACACAGTCAGCACTGTCAGTGCTCCCCCCACACAGCCAGCACTTTCAGTGATCCCCGCACACAGCCAGCACTGTCAGTGCTCTCCCAACACAGCCAGCACTCTCAGTGCGCCACCCACACAGCCAGCACTGTCAGTGCACCCCCACAGAGCCAGCACTGTCAGAGCTCCCCCACACAGCCAGCACTGTTAGTGCTCCCCACACAGCCAGCACTGGCTGTGCTCCCCCACACAGCCAGCATTGTCAGTGCTCCCACCACACAACCAGCACTGTCAGTGCTCCCCCAACACAGCCAGCACTGTCAGTGCTCCACCCACACAGCAAGCACTGTCAGTTCTCCCCCACTCAGCCAGTACTGTCAGTGCCCCCCACCCCCACAGAGCCAGCACTGTCAGAGCTCCCCCACAGAGCCAGCACTGCCAGAGCTCCCCACACAGCAAGCACTGTCAGTGCTCCCCACACACAGCCAGCACTGTCAGTGCGCCCCCCACACAGCCAGCACTGTCTGTGCACCCCCACACAGCCAGCACTGTCAGTGCTCCCACCACACAGCCAGCACTGTCAGTGCTCCCCCACACAGCCAGCACTGTCAGTGCTCCCCCGACACAGTCAGCACTGTCAGTGCTCCCCCAACACAGCCAGCACTGTCAGTGCTCCACCCACACAGCAAGCACTGTCAGTTCTCCCCCACTCAGCCAGTACTGTCAGTGCCCCCCACCCCCACACAGCCAGCACTGTCAGTGCTCTCCCCACACAGCCAGCACTGTCAGTGCTCCCACCACACAGCCAGCACTGTCAGTGCTCCCCACACACAGCCAGCACTGTCATTGCGCCCCCCACACAGCCAGCACTGTCTGTGCTCCCCACACAGCCAGCACTGTCAGTGCTCCCCCACACAGCCAGCACTGTCAGTGCTCCCACCACACAGCCAGCAGTGTCAGTGCTCCCCCACACAGCCAGCACTGTCAGTGCTCCCACCACACAGCCAGCACTGTCAGTGCTCCCACACACAGCCAGCACTGTCAGTGCTCCCACACACAGCCAGCACTGTCAGTGCTCCCCCACACAGCCAGCACTGTCAGTGCTCTCCCACACAGCCAGCACTGTCAGTGCTCCCACCACACAGCCAGCACTGTCAGTGCTCCCACCACACAGCCAGCACTGTCAGTGCTCCCCCACACAGCCAGCACTGTCAGTGCTCCCACCACACAGCCAGCAGTGTCAGTGCTCCCCCACACAGCCAGCACTGTCAGTGCTCCCACCACACAGCCAGCACTGTCAGTGCTCCCCCACACAGCCAGCACTGTCAGTGCTCCCCCCACACAGCCTGCAAAGTCAGTGCTCCCACCACACAGCCAGCACTGTCAGTGCTCCCCCACACAGCCAGCACTGTCAGTGCTCCCACCACACAGGCAGCTCTGTTTGTGCTACCCCACACAGCCAGCACTGTCAGTGCTCCCCCACACAGCCAGCACTTTCAGAGCTCCCCCCACACAGCCAGCACTGTCAGTGCTCCCCCACACAGCCAGCACTGTCAGTGCTCCCACCACACAGCCAGCACTGTCTGTGCTCCCCCACACAGACAGCACTGTCAGTGCTCCCCCACACAGCCAGCACTGTCAGTGCTCCCACCACACAGCCAGCACTGTCAGTGCTCTCACCGCACAGCCAGCACTGTCAGTGCTCCCCCACACAGCCAGCACTGTCCGTGCTCCCACCAGACAGCCAGCACTGTCAGTGCTCCCCCACACAACCAGCACTGTCAGTGCTCCCCACACACAGCCAGCACTGTCAGTGCGCCCCCCCACACAGCCAGCACTGTCTGTGCTCTCCCACACAGCCAGCACTGTCAGTGCTCCCCCACACAGCCAGCACTGTCAGTGCTCCCACCACACAGCCAGCAGTGTCAGTGCTCCCCCACACAGCCAGCACTGTCAGTGCTCCCACCACACAGCCAGCACTGTATGTGCTCCCCGCACAGCCAGCACTGTCAGTGCTCCACCACACAGCCAGCACTGTCAGTGCTCCCCCCCCCCACAGCCAGCACTGTCAGTGCTCCCACCACACAGCCAGCACTGTCAGTGCTCCCACCACACAGCCAGCACTGTCAGTGCTCCCCACACACAGCCAGCACTGTCAGTGCGCCCCCCACACAGCCAGCACTGTCTGTGCTCCCCCACACAGCCAGCACTGTCAGTGCTAACACCACACAGCCAGCACTGTCTGTGCTCCCCGCACAGCCAGCACTGTCAGTGCTCCCCCCACACAGCCAGCACTGTCAGTGCTCCCCCACACAGCCTGCAAAGTCAGTGCTCCCACCACACAGCCAGCACTGCCAGTGCTCCCCCACACAGCCAGCACTGTCAGTGCTCCCACCACACAGGCAGCTCTGTCTGTGCTACCCCACACAGCCAGCACTGTCAGTGCTCCCCCACACAGCCAGCACTGTCAGAGCTCCCCCCACACAGACAGCACTGTCAGTGCTACCCCACACACCAGCACTGTCAGTGCTCCCACCACACAGCCAGCACTGTCTGTGCTCCCCCACACAGACAGCACTGTCAGTGCTCCCCCACACAGCCAGCACTGTCAGTGCTCCCACCTCACAGCCAGCACTGTCAGTGCTCCCACCGCACAGCCAGCACTGTCTGTGCTCCCCCACACAGCCAGCACTGTCAGTGCTCCCCCACACAGCCAGCACTGTCCGTGCTCACACCAGACAGCCAGCACTGTCAGTGCTGCCCCACACAACCAGCACTGTCAGTGCTCCCCACACACAGCCAGCACTGTCAGTGCTCCCTCACACAGCCTGCACTGTCAGTGCTCCCACCACACAGCCAGCACGGTCAGTGCTCCCACCACACAGCCAGCACTGTCAGTGTTCCCACCACACAGTCAGCAATGTCAGTGCTCCCCCCACAGAGCCAGCACTGTCAGTGATCCCCGCACACAGCCAGCACTGTCAGTGCTCTCCCAACACAGCCAGCACTCTCAGTGCGCCACCCACACAGCCAGCACTGTCAGTGCTCCCCACACAGCCAGCACTGGCTGTGCTCCCCCACACAGCCAGCATTGTCAGTGCTCCCACCACACAACCAGCACTGTCAGTGCTCCCCCCACACAGCCAGCACTATCAGTGCTCCCACCACACAACCACCACTGTCAGTGCTCCCCCACACAGCCAGCACTGTCAGTGCTCCCCCACACAGCCAACACTGTCAGTGCTACCACCACACAGCCAGCACTGTCCGTGCTCCCCCACACAGCCAGCACTGCCAGTGCTCCTCCACACAGCCAGCACTGTCAGTGCTCCCACCACAGAGCCAACACTGTCAGTGCTCCCACCACACAGCCAGAACTTTCAGTGCTCCCACCACATAGCCAGCACTGTCAGTGCTACCCCCACACCACCAGCACTGTCAGTGCTCCCAACACATAGACAGCACTGTCAGTGCCCCCCACATAGCCAGCACTGTCAGTGCTGCTCCACACAGCCAGCACTTTCAGTGCTCCCACACACAGCCAGCGCTGTCAGTGCTCCCCCCACACAGCCAGCACTGTCAGTGATCCCCCACACAGCCAGCACTGTCAGTGCTCCCCCAGACAGCCAGCACTGTCTGTGCTCCCACCACAAATCCAGCACTGTCAGTGCTCCCACCACACAGCCAGCACAGTCAGTGCTCCCACCACACAGCCAGCACTGTCAGTGTTCCCACCACACAGTCAGCACTGTCAGTGCTCCCCCACACAGCCAGCACTGTCAGTGCTCCCCCCACACAGCCAGCACTGTCAGTGCTCCCCAACACAGCCAGCACTGTCAGTGCGCCACCCACACAGCCAGCACTGTCAGTGCACCCCCACAGAGCCTGCACTGTCAGAGCTCCCCCCACACAGCCAGCACTGTCAGTTCTCCCCCACACAGCCAGCAGTGTCAGTGCTCCCCCACACAGCCAGCATTGCCAGTGCTCCCACCAAACAACCAGCACTGTCAGTGCTCCCCCCACACAGCCAGCACTATCAGTGCTCCCACCACACAACCAGCACTGTCAGTGCTCCCCACACAGCCAGCACTGTCAGAGCTCCCCTACACAGCCGACACTGTCAGTGCTACCACCACACAGCCAGCACTGTCAGTGCTCCCCCACACAGCCAGCACTGCCAGTGCTCCTCCACACAGCCAGCACTGTCAGTGCTCCCATCACACAGCCAGCACTGTCAGTGCTCCCCCACACAGCCAGCACTGCCAGTGCTCCTCCACACAGCCAGCACTGTCAGTGCTCCCACCACAGAGCCAACACTGTCAGTGCTCCCACCACACAGCCAGAACTTTCAGTGCTCCCACCACACAGCCAGCACTGTCAGTGCTTCCCCCACACCACCAGCACTGTCAGTGCTCCCAACACATAGACAGCACTGTCAGTGCCCCCCACATAGCCAACACTGTCAGTGCTCCCACCACACAGCCAGAACTTTCAGTGCTCCCACACACAGCCAGCACTGTCAGTGCTCCCCCCACACAGCCAGCACTGTCAGTGATCCCCCACACAGCCAGCACTGTCAGTGCTCCCCCAGACAGCCAGCACTGTCAGTGCTCCCACCACAAATCCAGCACTGTCAGTGCTCCCCCACACAGCCAGCACTGTCAGGGCTCCCACCACACAGCCAACACTCTCAGTGCTCCCACCACACAGCCAGCACTGTCAGTGCTCCCACCACACAGCCAGCACTGTCAGTGCTCCCCCCACATAGCCAGCACTGTCAGTGCTCCCCCACACAGCCAGCACTGTCAGTGCTCCCCCACACAGCCAGCACTGTCTGTGCTCCCACCCCACACAGCAGCACTGTCAGTGCCCCCCACACACAGCCAGCACTGTCAGTGCTCCCACACACAGCCAGCACTGTCAGTGCTCTCCCACACAGCCAGCACTGTCAGTGCTCCCGCCACACAGCCAGCACTGTCAGTGCTCCCCCCACAGCCAGCTCTGTCAGTGCTCCCCCCACTAAGCCAGCACTGTCAGTGCTCCCCCACACAGCCTGTACTGTCAGTGCTCCCCGCACACAGCCAGCACTGTCAGTGCTCCCACCAGACAGCCAGCACTGTCAGTGCTCCAACCACACAGCCAGCAAAGTCAGTGCTCCCACCACACAGCCAGCACTCTCAGTGATCCCCCAGACAGCCAGTACTGTCAGAGCTCCCCCACACAGCCAGCATTGTCAGTGCACCCCCACACAGCCAGCACTGTCAGTGGTCCCACCAAACAGCCAGCACTGTCAGTGCTCCCCCCACACAGCCAACACTGTCAGTGCTCCCACCACACAGACAGCACTGTCAGAGCTCCCCCACACAGCCAGCACTGTCAGTGCTTTCACCACACTGCCAGCACTGTCAGTGCTCCCACCACACAGCCAGCACTGTCTGTGCTCCCCCACACAGCCAGCACTGTCACTGCTCCTCCCACACAGCCAGCACTGTCGGTGCTCCCTCACACAGCCAGCACTGTCAGTGCTCCCACCACACAGCCAGCACTGTCAGTGCTCCCCCCACAGCCAGCACTGTCAGTGCTCCCACCACACAGCCAGCGCTGTCAGTGCTCCCACCCACACAGCCAGCACTGTCAGTGCTCCCACCACACAGCCAGCACTGTCAGTGCTCCCACCACACAGCCAGCACTGTCAGTGCTAACACCAAAAAGCCAGCACTGTCAGTGCTCCCCCATACAGCCAGCACTGCCAGTGCTCCCACCACACAGCCAACACTGTCAGTGCTCCCACCACACAGTCAGAACTTTCAGTGCTCCCACCACACAGCCAGCACTATCAGTGCTCCCCCACACAGACAGCACTGTCAGTGATCCCCCCACAGCCAGCACTGTCAGTGCTCCAACCACACAGCCAGTACTGTCAGTGCTCCCACCATACAGCCAGCACTGTCAGTGCTACCCCCACATAGTCAGCACTGTCAGTGCTCCCACCACACAGCCAGCACTGTCAGTGCTCTCACCACACAGCCAGCACTGTCAGTGCTCCCCGCACACAGCCAGCACTGTCAGTGCTTCCCCCCACAGCCAGCAATGTCAGTCCTCCCACCACACAGCCAGTACTGTCAGTGCTCCCTCCACACAGCCAGCTCTGTCAGTGCTCCCACCACACAGCCAGCACTGTCAGTTCTCCCCGCACACAGCCAGCACTGCCAGAACTCCCACCACACAGCCAGCACTGTCAGTGCTCCAACCACACAGAGAGCACTGTCAGTGCACCCCCCCCCACAGCCAGCACTGTCAGTGCTCCCCCCACACAGCCAGCACTGTCAGTGCTCCCCCATACAGCCAGCACAGTCAGTGCTCCCACCACACAGCCAGCACTGTCAGTGCTCCCACCACACAGCCAGCACTGTCAGTGCTCCCACCACACAGCCAGCACTGTCTGTGCTCCCCGCACACAGCCAGCACTGTCTGTGCTCCCCCACACAGCCGCACTGTCAGTGCTCCCCCCACACAGCCAGCACTGTCAGTGCTCCCCCACACAGTCAGCACTGTCAGTGCTCCCCCAACACAGCCAGCACTGTCAGTGCTCCACCCACACAGCAAGCACAGTCAGTTCTCCCCCACTCAGCCAGCACTGTCAGTGCTCCCCCCACACAGTCAGCACTGTCAGAGCTCCCCCACAGAGCCAGCACTGCCAGAGCTCCCCACACAGCCAGCACTGTCAGTGCACCCCCACACAGCCAGCACTGTCAGTGCTCCCCCCACACAGCCAGCACTGTCAGTGCTCCCACCACACAGCCAGCACTGTCAGTGCTCCCCCCACACAGCCAGCACTGTCAGTGCTCACCCCACACAGTCAGTGCTCCCCCACACAGCCAGCACTGTCAGTGCTCCCCCACACAGCCAGCACTGTCAGTGCTACCCCCACACAGCCAGCACTGTCAGTGCTCCCCCCAAACAGCCAGCACTGTCAGTGCTCCCCCCACACAGCCAGTTCTGTCAGTGCTCCCCGCACACAGCCAGCACTGTCAGAGCACCCAACAAACAGCCAGCACCGTCAGTGCTCCCCACACAGCCAGTACTGTCAGTGCTCTCCCCACACAGCCAGCACTGCCAATGCTCCCACCACACAACCAACACTGTCAGTGCTCCCACCACACAGCCAGAACTTTCAGTGCTCCCACCACACAGCCAGCACTGTCTGTGCTCCCCCACACAGCCAGCACTGTCAGTGCTCCCACCACACAGCCAGCAGTGTCAGTGCTCCCCCACACAGCCAGCACTGTCAGTGCTCCCACCACACAGCCAGCACTGTCTGTGCTCCCCGCACAGCCAGCACTGTCAGTGCTCCCCCACACAGCCAGAACTGTCAGTGCTCCCCCCACACAGCCAGCAAAGTCAGTGCTCCCACCACACAGCCAGCACTGTCAGTGCTCCCCCACACAGCCAGCAGTGTCAGTGCTCCCACCACACAGCCACCTCTGTCTGTGCTACCCAACACAGCCAGCACTGTCAGTGCTCCCCCACACAGCCAGCACTGTCAGAGCTCCCCCCCACACAGCCAGCACTGTCAGTGCTCCCCACACAGCCAGCACTGTCAGTGCTCCCCCACACAGCCAGCACTGTCCGTGCTCCCACCAGACAGCCAGCACTGTCAGTGCTCCCCCACACTACCAGCACTGTCAGTGCTCCCCACACACAGCCAGCACTGTCAGTGCTCCCCCTCACAGCCAGCACAGTCAGTGCTCCCACCACACAGCCATCACTGTCAGTGCTCCCACCACACAACCAGCACTGTCAGTGCTCCCACCACACAGCCAGCACTCTCTGTGCTCCCCGTACACAGCCAGCACTGTCTGTGCTCCCAACACACAGCCAGCACTGTCAGTGCTCCCTCACACAGCCAGCACTGTCAGTGCTCCCCCCACACAGCCAGCACTGTCAGTGCTCCCCCCACACAGTCAGCACTGTCAGTGCTCCCCCAACACAGCCAGCACTGTCAGTGCTCCACCCACACAGCAAGCACTGTCAGTTCTCCCCCACTCAGCCAGTACTGTCAGTGCTCCCCCCACACAGTCAGCACTGTCAGAGCTCCCCCACAGAGCCAGCACTGCCAGAGCTCCCCACACAGCAAGCACTGTCAGTGCTCCCCACACACAGCCAGCACTGTCAGTCCGCCCCCCACACAGCCAGCACTGTCTGTGCTCCCCCACACAGCCAGCACTGTCAGTGCTCCCACCACACAGCCAGCACTGTCAGTGCACCCCACACAGCCAGCACTGTCAGTGCTCCCCCCACACAGTCAGCACTGTCAGTGCTCCCCCAACACAGCCAGCACTGTCAGTGCTCCACCCACACAGCCAGCACTGTCAGTGCTAACACCAAAAAGCCAGCACTGTCAGTGCTCCCCCATACAGCCAGCACTGCCAGTGCTCCCACCACACAGCCAACACTGTCAGTGCTCCCACCACACAGTCAGAACTTTCAGTGCTCCCACCACACAGCCAGCACTATCAGTGCTCCCCCCACACAGCCAGCACTGTCAGTGCTCCCACCACACAGCCTGCACTGTCAGTGCTCTCACCACACAGCCAGCACTGTCAGTGCTCCCCGCACACAGACAGCACTGTCAGTGCTTCCCCCCACAGCCAGCACTGTCAGTCCTCCCACCACACAGCCAGTACTGTCAGTGCTCCCTCCACACAGCCAGCTCTGTCAGTGCTCCCACCACACAGCCAGCACTGTCAGTTCTCCCCGCACACAGCCAGCACTGCCAGTGCTCCCACCACACAGCCAGCACTGTCAGTGCTCCAACCACACAGAGAGCACTGTCAGTGCACCCACCCCCCACAGCCAGCACTGTCAGTGCTCCCCCCACACAGCCATCACTGTCAGTGCTCCCCCATACAGCCAGCACAGTCTTTTTTCCCACCACACAGCCAGCACTGTCAGTGCTCCCACCACACAGCCAGCACTGTCAGTGCTCCCACCACACAGCCAGCACTGTCTGTGCTCCCCGCACACAGCCAGCACTGTCTGTGCTCCCTCACACAGCCAGCACTGTCAGTGCTCCCCCCACACAGCCAGCACTGTCAGTGCTCCCCCACACAGTCAGCACTGTCAGTGCTCCCCCAACACAGCCAGCACTGTCAGTGCTCCACCCACACAGCAAGCACAGTCAGTTCTCCCCCACTCAGCCAGCACTGTCAGTGCTCCCCCCACACAGTCAGCACTGTCAGAGCTCCCCCACAGAGCCAGCACTGCCAGAGCTCCCCACACAGCCAGCACTGTCAGTGCACCCCCACACAGCCAGCACTGTCAGTGCTCCCCCCACACAGCCAGCACTGTCAGTGCTCCCACCACACAGCCAGCACTGTCAGTGCTCCCCCCACACAGCCAGCACTGTCAGTGCTCACCCCACACAGTCAGTGCTCCGCCACACAGCCAGCACTGTCAGTGCTCCCCCACACAGCCAGCACTGTCAGTGCTACCCCCACACAGCCAGCACTGTCAGTGCTCCCCCCAAACAGCCAGCACTGTCAGTGCTCCCCCCACACAGCCAGTTCTGTCAGTGCTCCCCGCACACAGCCAGCACTGTCAGAGCTCCCAACAAACAGCCAGCACCGTCAGTGCTCCCCACACAGCCAGTACTGTCAGTGCTCTCCCCACACAGCCAGCACTGCCAATGCTCCCACCACACAGCCAACACTGTCAGTGCTCCCACCACACAGCCAGCACTGTCTGTGCTCCCCCACACAGCCAGCACTGTCAGTGCTCCCACCACACAGCCAGCAGTGTCAGTGCTCCCCCACACAGCCAGCACTGTCAGTGCTCCCACCACACAGCCAGCACTGTCTGTGCTCCCCGCACAGCCAGCACTGTCAGTGCTCCCCCACACAGCCAGAACTATCAGTGCTCCCCCCACACAGCCAGCAAAGTCAGTGCTCCCACCACACAGCCAGCACTGTCAGTGCTCCCCCACACAGCCAGCACTGTCAGTGCTCCCACCACACAGCCACCTCTGTCTGTGCTACCCAACACAGCCAGCACTGTCAGTGCTCCCCCACACAGCCAGCACTGTCAGAGCTCCCCCCACACAGCCAGCACTGTCAGTGCTCCCCACACAGCCAGCACTGTCAGTGCTCCCCCACACAGCCAGCACTGTCCGTGCTCCCACCAGACAGCCAGCACTGTCAGTGCTCCCCCACACAACCAGCACTGTCAGTGCTCCCCACACACAGCCAGCACTGTCAGTGCTCCCCCTCACAGCCAGCACAGTCAGTGCTCCCACCACACAGCCATCACTGTCAGTGCTCCCACCACACAACCAGCACTGTCAGTGCTCCCACCACACAGCCAGCACTGTCTGTGCTCCCCGCACACAGCCAGCACTGTCTGTGCTCCCAACACACAGCCAGCACTGTCAGTGCTCCCTCACACAGCCAGCACTGTCAGTGCTCCCCCCACACAGCCAGCACTGTCAGTGCTCCCCCCACACAGTCAGCACTGTCAGTGCTCCCCCAACACAGCCAGCACTGTCAGTGCTCCACCCACACAGCAAGCACTGTCAGTTCTCCCCCACTCAGCCAGTACTGTCAGTGCTCCCCCCACACAGTCAGCACTGTCAGAGCTCCCCCACAGAGCCAGCACTGCCAGAGCTCCCCACACAGCAAGCACTGTCAGTGCTCCCCACACACAGCCAGCACTGTCAGTGCGCCCCCCACACAGCCAGCACTGTCTGTGCTCCCCCACACAGCCAGCACTGTCAGTGCTCCCACCACACAGCCAGCACTGTCAGTGCACCCCACACAGCCAGCACTGTCAGTGCTCCCCCCACACAGTCAGCACTGTCAGTGCTCCCCCAACACAGCCAGCACTGTCAGTGCTCCACCCACACAGCAAGCACTGTCAGTTCTCCCCCACTCAGCCAGTACTGTCAGTGCCCCCCACCCCCACACAGCCAGCACTGTCTGTGCTCCCCACACAGCCAGCACTGTCAGTGCTCCCACCACACAGCCAGCACTGTCAGTGCTCCCCACACAAAGCCAGCACTGTCAGTGCGCCCCCCACACAGCCAGCACTGTCAGTGCTCCCACCACACAGCCAGCACTGTCAGTGCTCCCACACACAGCCAGCACTGTCAGTGCTCCCACACACAGCCAGCACTGTCAGTGCTCCCCCACACAGCCAGCACTGTCAGTGCTCTCCCACACAGCCAGCACTGTCAGTGCTCCCGCCACACAGCCAGCACTGTCAGTGCTCCCACCACACAGCCAGCACTGTCAGTGCTCCCACCACACAGCCAGCACTGTCAGTGCTCCCCCCACATAGCCAGCACTGTCAGTGCTCCCCCACACAGCCAGCACTGTCAGTGCTCCCCCACACAGCCAGCACTGTCAGTGCTCCCACCCCACACAGCAGCACTGTCAGTGCCCCCCACACACAGCCAGCACTGTCAGTGCTCCCACACACAGCCAGCACTGTCAGTGCTCCCACACACAGCCAGCACTGTCAGTGCTCCCCCACACAGCCAGCACTGTCAGTGCTCTCCCACACAGCCAGCACTGTCAGTGCTCCCGCCACACAGCCAGCACTGTCAGTGCTCCCCCCACAGCCAGCTCTGTCAGTGCTCCCCCCACTAAGCCAGCACTGTCAGTGCTCCGCACACAGCCTGTACTGTCAGTGCTCCCCGCACACAGCCAGCACTGTCAGTGCTCCCACCAGACAGCCAGCACTGTCAGTGCTCCAACCACACAGCCAGCAAAGTCAGTGCTCCCACCACACAGCCAGCACTCTCAGTGATCCCCCACACAGCCAGTACTGTCAGTGCACCCACCACACAGGCAGCACTGTCAGTGATCCCACACATAGCCAGCACTGTCAGAGCTCCCCCACACAGCCAGCATTGTCAGTGCACCCCCACACAGCCAGCACTGTCAGTGGTCCCACCACACAGCCAGCACTGTCAGTGCTCCCCCCACACAGCCAACACTGTCAGTGCTCCCACCACACAGACAGCACTGTCAGAGCTCCACCACACAGCCAGCACTGTCAGTGCTTTCACCACACAGCCAGCACTGTCAGTGCTCCCACCACACAGCCAGCACTGTCTGTGCTCCCCCACACAGCCAGCACTGTCACTGCTCCTCCCACACAGCCAGCACTGTCAGTGCTCCCTCACACAGCCAGCACTGTCAGTGCTCCCACCACACAGCCAGCACTGTCAGTGCTCCCCCCACAGCCAGCACTGTCAGTGCTCCCACCACACAGCCAGCGCTGTCAGTGCTCCCACCCACACAGCCAGCACTGTCAGTGCTCCCACCACACAGCCAGCACTGTCAGTGCTCCCACCACACAGCCAGCACTGTCAGTGCTAACACCAAAAAGCCAGCACTGTCAGTGCTCCCCCATACAGCCAGCACTGCCAGTGCTCCCACCACACAGCCAACACTGTCAGTGCTCCCACCACACAGTCAGAACTTTCAGTGCTCCCACCACACAGCCAGCACTATCAGTGCTCCCCCCACACAGCCAGCACTGTCAGTGCTCCCCCCACAGCCAGCACTGTCAGTGCCCCAACCACACAGCCAGCACTGTCAGTGCTCCCACCATACAGCCAGCACTGTCAGTGCTACCCCCACATAGTCCGCACTGTCAGTGCTCCCACCACACAGCCAGCACTGTCAGTGCTCTCACCACACAGCCAGCACTGTCAGTGCTCCCCGCACACAGCCAGCACTGTCAGTGCTTCCCCCCACAGCCAGCACTGTCAGTCCTCCCACCACACAGCCAGTACTGTCAGTGCTCCCTCCACACAGCCAGCTCTGTCAGTGCTCCCACCACACAGCCAGCACTGTCAGTTCTCCCCGCACACAGCCAGCACTGCCAGTGCTCCCACCACACAGCCAGCACTGTCAGTGCTCCAACCACACAGAGAGCACTGTCAGTGCACCCCCCCCCCCCACAGCCAGCACTGTCAGTGCTCCCCCACACAGCCAGCACTGTCAGTGCTCCCCCATACAGCCAGCACAGTCAGTGCTCCCACGACACAGCCAGCACTGTCAGTGCTCCCACCACACAGCCAGCACTGTCAGTGCTCCCACCACACAGCCAGCACTGTCTGTGCTCCCCGCACACAGCCAGCACTGTCTGTGCTCCCTCACACAGCCAGCACTGTCAGTGCTCCCCCCACACAGCCAGCACTGTCAGTGCTCCCCCACACAGTCAGCACTGTCAGTGCTCCCCCAACACAGCCAGCACTGTCAGTGCTCCCCCCACACAGCCAGCACTATCAGTGCTCCCACCACACAACCAGCACTGTCAGTGCTCCCCACACAGCCAGCACTGTCAGAGCTCCCCTACACAGCCAACACTGTCAGTGCTACCACCACACAGCCAGCACTGTCAGTGCTCCCCCACACAGCCAGCACCGCCAGTGCTCCTCCACACAGCCAGCACTGTCAGTGCTCCCACCACAGAGCCAACACTGTCAGTGCTCCCACCACACAGCCAGAACTTTCAGTGCTCCCACCACACAGCCAGCACTGTCAGTGCTTCCCCCACACCACCAGCACTGTCAGTGCTCCCACCACACAGCCAACACTGTCAGTGCTCCCACCACACAGCCAGCACTGTCAGTGCTCCCCCCACACAGCCAGCACTGTCAGTGATCCCCCACACAGCCAGCACTGTCAGTGCTCCCCCAGACAGCCAGCACTGTCAGTGCTCCCACCACAAATCCAGCACTGTCAGTGCTCCCCCCACACAGCCAGCACTGTCAGGGCTCCCACCACACAGCCAACACTGTCAGTGCTACCACAACAGAGCCAGCACTGTCAGTGCTCCCACCACACAGCCAGCACTGTCAGTGCTCCCTCGCACAGCCAGCACTGTCAGTACTCCCCCACACAGAAAGCACTGTTAGTGCTCCCCCACACTGCCAGCGCTGTCAGTGCTCTCACCACACAGCCAGCACTGTCAGTGCTCCCCCTACACAGCCAGCACTGTCAGTGCTCCCACCACACAGCCAGCACTCTCAGTGCTCCCACCACACAGCCAGCACTGTCAGTGCTCCCACCACACAGCCAGCACTGTCAGTGCTCCCCCCACATAGCCAGCACTGTCAGTGCTCCCCACACAGCCAGCACTGTCAGTGCTCCCCCACACAGCCAGCACTGTCAGTGCTCCCACCCCACACAGCAGCACTGTCAGTGCCCCCCACACACAGCCAGCACTGTCAGTGCTCCCACACACAGCCAGCACTGTCAGTGCTCCCACACACAGCCAGCACTGTCAGTGCTCCCCCACACAGCCCGCACTGTCAGTGCTCTCCCACACAGCCAGCACTGTCAGTGCTCCCGCCACACAGCCAGCACTGTCAGTGCTCCCCCACAGCCAGCTCTGTCAGTGCTCCCCCCACTAAGCCAGCACTGTCAGTGCTCCCCCACACAGCCTGTACTGTCAGTGCTCCCCGCACACAGCCAGCACTGTCAGTGCTCCCACCAGACAGCCTGCACTGTCAGTGCTCCAACCACACAGCCAGCAAAGTCAGTGCTCCCACCACACAGCCAGCACTCTCAGTGATCCCCCACACAGCCAGTACTGTCAGTGCACCCACCACACAGCCAGCACTGTCAGTGATCCCACACATAGCCAGCACTGTCAGAGCTCCCCCACACAGCCAGCATTGTCAGTGCACCCCCACGCAGCCAGCACTGTCAGTGGTCCCACCACACAGCCAGCACTGTCAGTGCTCCCCCCACACAGCCAACACTGTCAGTGCTCCCACCACACAGACAGCACTGTCAGAGCTCCCCCACACAGCCAGCACTGTCAGTGCTTTCACCACACAGCCAGCACTGTCAGTGCTCCCACCGCACAGCCAGCACTGTCTGTGCTCCCCCACACAGCCAGCACTGTCACTGCTCCTCCCACACAGCCAGCACTGTCAGTGCTCCCTCACACAGCCAGCACTGTCAGTGCTCCCACCACACAGCCAGCACTGTCAGTGCTCCCCCACAGCCAGCACTGTCAGTGCTCCCACCACACAGCCAGCGCTGTCAGTGCTCCCACCCACACAGCCAGCACTGTCAGTGCTCCCACCACACAGCCAGCACTGTCAGTGCTCCCACCACACAGCCAGCACTGTCAGTGCTAACACCAAAAAGCCAGCACTGTCAGTGCTCCCCCATACAGCCAGCACTGCCAGTGCTCCCACCACACAGCCAACACTGTCAGTGCTCCCACCACACAGTCAGAACTTTCAGTGCTCCCACCACACAGCCAGCACTATCAGATCTCCCCCACACAGCCAGCACTGTCAGTGCTCCCCCCACAGCCAGCCCTGTCAGTGCTCCAACCACACAGCCAGCACTGTCAGTGCTCCCACCATACAGCCAGCACTGTCAGTGCTACCCCCACATAGTCAGCACTGTCAGTGCTCCCACCACACAGCCAGCACTGTCAGTGCTCTCACCACACAGCCAGCACTGTCAGTGCTCCCCCCCCCCACAGCCAGCTCTGTCCGTTCCCCCCCCACCACACAGCCAGCACTGTCAGTGCTCCCACCACACAGCCAGCACTGTCAGTGCTCCCACCACACAGCCAGCACTGTCTGTGCTCCCCGCACACAGCCAGCACTGTCTGTGCTCCCTCACACAGCCAGCACTGTCAGTGCTCCCCCCACACAGCCAGCACTGTCAGTGCTCCCCCACACAGTCAGCACTGTCAGTGCTCCCCCAACACAGCCAGCACTGTCAGTGCTTCACCCACACAGCAAGCACAGTCAGTTCTCCCCCACTCAGCCAGCACTGTCAGTGCTCCCACCCCACACAGCAGCACTGTCAGAGCCCCCCACAGAGCCAGCACTGCCAGAGCTCCCCACACAGCCAGCACTGTCAGTGCACCCCCACACAGCCAGCACTGTCAGTGCTCCCACCACACAGCCAGCACTGTCAGTGCTCCCCCCAGACAGCCAGCACTGTCAGTGCTCACCCCACACAGTCAGTGCTCCCCCACACAGCCAGCACTGTCAGTGCTCCCCCACACAGCCAGCACTGTCAGTGCTACCCCCACACAGCCAGCACTGTCAGTGCTCCCCCCAAACAGCCAGCACTGTCAGAGCTCCCAACAAACAGCCAGCACCGTCAGTGCTCCCCACACAGCCAGTACTGTCAGTGCTCTCCCCACACAGCCAGCACTGCCAATGCTCCCACCACACAGCCAACACTGTCAGTGCTCCCACCACACAGCCAGAACTTTCAGTGCTCCCACCACACAGCCAGCACTGTCTGTGCTCCCCCACACAGCCAGCACTGTCAGTGCTCCCACCACACAGCCAGCAGTGTCAGTGCTCCCCCACACAGCCAGCACTGTCAGTGCTCCCACCACACAGCCAGCACTGTCTGTGCTCCCCGCACAGCGAGCACTGTCAGTGCTCCCCCACACAGCCAGCACTGTCAGTGCTCCCCCCACACAGCCTGCAAAGTCAGTGCTCCCACAACACAGCCAGCACTGTTAGTGCTCCCCCACACAGCCAGCACTGTCAGTGCTCCCACCACACAGGCAGCTCTGTCTGTGCTACCCCACACAGCCAGCACTGTCAGTGCTCCCCCACACAGCCAGACCTGTCAGAGCTCCCCCCACACAGCCAGCACTGGCAGTGCTCCCACCACACAGCCAGCACTGTCAGGGCTCCCACCACACAGCCAACACTGTCAGTGCTTCCCCCACACCACCAGCACTGTCAGTGCTCCCAACACATAGACAGCACTGTCAGTGCCCCCCACATAGCCAGCACTGTCAGTGCTGCTCCACACAGCCAGCACTTTCAGTGCTCCCACACACAGCCAGCACTGTCAGTGCTCCCCCCACACAGCCAGCACTGTCAGTGATCCCCCACACAGCCAGCACTGTCAGTGCTCCCCCAGACAGCCAGCACTGTCAGTGCTCCCACCACAAATCCAGCAATGTCAGTGCTCCCCCCACACAGCCAGCACTGTCAGGGCTCCCACCACACAGCCAACACTGTCAGTGCTACCACAACACAGCCAGCACTGGCAGTGCTCCCACCACACAGCCAGCAATGTCAGTGCTCCCTCACACAGCTAGCACTGTCAGTGCTCCCCCACACAGAAAGCACTGTCAGTGCTCCCCACACTGCCAGCGCTGTCAGTGCTCCCACCACACAGCCAGCACTTTCAGTGCCCCCCCTATAGAGCCAGCACTGTCAGTGCTCCCCCACACAGCCAGCACTGTCAGTGCTCCCCCACACAGCGAGCTCTGTCAGTGCTCCCCTCACACAGCCAGGACTGTCAGTGCTCCCCCACACAGCCAGCACTGTCAGTGCTCCCACCCCACACAGCAGCACTGTCAGTGCCCCCCACACACAGCCAGCGCTGTCAGTGCCCCCACACACAGCCAGCACTGTCAGTGCTCCCCCACACAGCCAGCACTGTCAGTGCTCTCCCACACAGCCAGCACTGTCAGTGCTCCCGCCACACAGCCAGCACTGTCAGTGCTCCCCCACAGCCAGCTCTGTCAGTGCGCCCCACTAAGCCAGCACTGTCAGTGCTCCCCCACACAGCCTGTACTGTCAGTGCTCCCCGCACACAGCCAGCACTGTCAGTGCTCCCACCAGACAGCCAGCACTGTCAGTGCTCCAACCACACAGCCAGCAAAGTCAGTGCTCCCACCACACAGCCAGCACTCTCAGTGATCCCCCACACAGCCAGTACTGTCAGTGCACCCACCACACAGCCAACACTGTCAGTGATCCCACACATAGCCAGCACTGTCAGAGCTCCCCCACACAGCCAGCATTGTCAGTGCACCCCCACACAGCCAGCACTGTCAGTGGTCCCACCACACAGCCAGCACTGTCAGTGCTCCCCCACACAGCCAACACTGTCAGTGCTCCCACCACACAGACAGCACTGTCAGAGCTCCCCCACACAGCCAGCACTGTCAGAGCTTCCACCACACAGCCAGCACTGTCAGTGCTCCCACCACACAGCCAGCACTGTCTGTGCTCCCCCACACAGCCAGCACTGTCACTGCTCCTCCCACACAGCTAGCACTGTCAGTGCTCCCTCAAACAGCCAGCACTGTCAGTGCTCCCACCACACAGCCAGCACTGTCACTGCTCCCCCCACAGCCAGCACTGTCAGTGCTCCCCCAGACAGCCAGCACTGTCAGTGCTCCCACCACAAATCCAGCACTGTCAGTGCTCCCCCCACACAGCCAGCACTGTCAGGGCTCCCACCACACAGCCAACACTGTCAGTGCTACCACAACAGAGCCAGCACTGTCAGTGCTCCCACCACACAGCCAGCACTGTCAGTGCTCCCTCGCACAGCCAGCACTGTCAGTACTCCCCCACACAGAAAGCACTGTTAGTGCTCCCCCACACTGCCAGCGCTGTCAGTGCTCTCACCACACAGCCAGCACTGTCAGTGCTCCCCCTCCACAGCCAGCACTGTCAGTGCTCCCACCACACAGCCAGCACTCTCAGTGCTCCCACCACACAGCCAGCACTGTCAGTGCTCCCACCACACAGCCAGCACTGTCAGTGCTCCCCCCACATAGCCAGCACTGTCAGTGCTCCCCACACAGCCAGCACTGTCAGTGCTCCCCCACACAGCCAGCACTGTCAGTGCTCCCACCCCACACAGCAGCACTGTCAGTGCCCCCCACACACAGCCAGCACTGTCAGTGCTCCCACACACAGCCAGCACTGTCAGTGCTCCCACACACAGCCAGCACTGTCAGTGCTCCCCCACACAGCCCGCACTGTCAGTGCTCTCCCACACAGCCAGCACTGTCAGTGCTCCCGCCACACAGCCAGCACTGTCAGTGCTCCCCCACAGCCAGCTCTGTCAGTGCTCCCCCCACTAAGCCAGCACTGTCAGTGCTCCCCCACACAGCCTGTACTGTCAGTGCTCCCCGCACACAGCCAGCACTGTCAGTGCTCCCACCAGACAGCCTGCACTGTCAGTGCTCCAACCACACAGCCAGCAAAGTCAGTGCTCCCACCACACAGCCAGCACTCTCAGTGATCCCCCACACAGCCAGTACTGTCAGTGCACCCACCACACAGCCAGCACTGTCAGTGATCCCACACATAGCCAGCACTGTCAGAGCTCCCCCACACAGCCAGCATTGTCAGTGCACCCCCACGCAGCCAGCACTGTCAGTGGTCCCACCACACAGCCAGCACTGTCAGTGCTCCCCCCACACAGCCAACACTGTCAGTGCTCCCACCACACAGACAGCACTGTCAGAGCTCCCCCACACAGCCAGCACTGTCAGTGCTTTCACCACACAGCCAGCACTGTCAGTGCTCCCACCGCACAGCCAGCACTGTCTGTGCTCCCCCACACAGCCAGCACTGTCACTGCTCCTCCCACACAGCCAGCACTGTCAGTGCTCCCTCACACAGCCAGCACTGTCAGTGCTCCCACCACACAGCCAGCACTGTCAGTGCTCCCCCACAGCCAGCACTGTCAGTGCTCCCACCACACAGCCAGCGCTGTCAGTGCTCCCACCCACACAGCCAGCACTGTCAGTGCTCCCACCACACAGCCAGCACTGTCAGTGCTCCCACCACACAGCCAGCACTGTCAGTGCTAACACCAAAAAGCCAGCACTGTCAGTGCTCCCCCATACAGCCAGCACTGCCAGTGCTCCCACCACACAGCCAACACTGTCAGTGCTCCCACCACACAGTCAGAACTTTCAGTGCTCCCACCACACAGCCAGCACTATCAGATCTCCCCCACACAGCCAGCACTGTCAGTGCTCCCCCCACAGCCAGCCCTGTCAGTGCTCCAACCACACAGCCAGCACTGTCAGTGCTCCCACCATACAGCCAGCACTGTCAGTGCTACCCCCACATAGTCAGCACTGTCAGTGCTCCCACCACACAGCCAGCACTGTCAGTGCTCTCACCACACAGCCAGCACTGTCAGTGCTCCCCCCCCCCCCACAGCCAGCTCTGTCCGTTCCCCCCCCACCACACAGCCAGCACTGTCAGTGCTCCCACCACACAGCCAGCACTGTCAGTGCTCCCACCACACAGCCAGCACTGTCTGTGCTCCCCGCACACAGCCAGCACTGTCTGTGCTCCCTCACACAGCCAGCACTGTCAGTGCTCCCCCCACACAGCCAGCACTGTCAGTGCTCCCCCACACAGTCAGCACTGTCAGTGCTCCCCCAACACAGCCAGCACTGTCAGTGCTTCACCCACACAGCAAGCACAGTCAGTTCTCCCCCACTCAGCCAGCACTGTCAGTGCTCCCACCCCACACAGCAGCACTGTCAGAGCCCCCCACAGAGCCAGCACTGCCAGAGCTCCCCACACAGCCAGCACTGTCAGTGCACCCCCACACAGCCAGCACTGTCAGTGCTCCCACCACACAGCCAGCACTGTCAGTGCTCCCCCCAGACAGCCAGCACTGTCAGTGCTCACCCCACACAGTCAGTGCTCCCCCACACAGCCAGCACTGTCAGTGCTCCCCCACACAGCCAGCACTGTCAGTGCTACCCCCACACAGCCAGCACTGTCAGTGCTCCCCCCAAACAGCCAGCACTGTCAGAGCTCCCAACAAACAGCCAGCACCGTCAGTGCTCCCCACACAGCCAGTACTGTCAGTGCTCTCCCCACACAGCCAGCACTGCCAATGCTCCCACCACACAGCCAACACTGTCAGTGCTCCCACCACACAGCCAGAACTTTCAGTGCTCCCACCACACAGCCAGCACTGTCTGTGCTCCCCCACACAGCCAGCACTGTCAGTGCTCCCACCACACAGCCAGCAGTGTCAGTGCTCCCCCACACAGCCAGCACTGTCAGTGCTCCCACCACACAGCCAGCACTGTCTGTGCTCCCCGCACAGCCAGCACTGTCAGTGCTCCCCCACACAGCCAGCACTGTCAGTGCTCCCCCCACACAGCCTGCAAAGTCAGTGCTCCCACAACACAGCCAATACTGTTAGTGCTCCCCCACACAGCCAGCACTGTCAGTGCTCCCACCACACAGGCAGCTCTGTCTGTGCTACCCCACACAGCCAGCACTGTCAGTGCTCCCCCACACAGCCAGACCTGTCAGAGCTCCCCCCACACAGCCAGCACTGGCAGTGCTCCCACCACACAGCCAGCACTGTCAGGGCTCCCACCACACAGCCAACACTGTCAGTGCTTCCCCCACACCACCAGCACTGTCAGTGCTCCCAACACATAGACAGCACTGTCAGTGCCCCCCACATAGCCAGCACTGTCAGTGCTGCTCCACACAGCCAGCACTTTCAGTGCTCCCACACACAGCCAGCACTGTCAGTGCTCCCCCCACACAGCCAGCACTGTCAGTGATCCCCCACACAGCCAGCACTGTCAGTGCTCCCCCAGACAGCCAGCACTGTCAGTGCTCCCACCACAAATCCAGCAATGTCAGTGCTCCCCCCACACAGCCAGCACTGTCAGGGCTCCCACCACACAGCCAACACTGTCAGTGCTACCACAACACAGCCAGCACTGGCAGTGCTCCCACCACACAGCCAGCAATGTCAGTGCTCCCTCACACAGCTAGCACTGTCAGTGCTCCCCCACACAGAAAGCACTGTCAGTGCTCCCCACACTGCCAGCGCTGTCAGTGCTCCCACCACACAGCCAGCACTTTCAGTGCCCCCCCTATAGAGCCAGCACTGTCAGTGCTCCCCCACACAGCCAGCACTGTCAGTGCTCCCCCACACAGCGAGCTCTGTCAGTGCTCCCCTCACACAGCCAGGACTGTCAGTGCTCCCCCACACAGCCAGCACTGTCAGTGCTCCCACCCCACACAGCAGCACTGTCAGTGCCCCCCACACACAGCCAGCGCTGTCAGTGCTCCCACACACAGCCAGCACTGTCAGTGCTCCCCCACACAGCCAGCACTGTCAGTGCTCTCCCACACAGCCAGCACTGTCAGTGCTCCCGCCACACAGCCAGCACTGTCAGTGCTCCCCCACAGCCAGCTCTGTCAGTGCGCCCCACTAAGCCAGCACTGTCAGTGCTCCCCCACACAGCCTGTACTGTCAGTGCTCCCCGCACACAGCCAGCACTGTCAGTGCTCCCACCAGACAGCCAGCACTGTCAGTGCTCCAACCACACAGCCAGCAAAGTCAGTGCTCCCACCACACAGCCAGCACTCTCAGTGATCCCCCACACAGCCAGTACTGTCAGTGCACCCACCACACAGCCAGCACTGTCAGTGATCCCACACATAGCCAGCACTGTCAGAGCTCCCCCACACAGCCAGCATTGTCAGTGCACCCCCACACAGCCAGCACTGTCAGTGGTCCCACCACACAGCCAGCACTGTCAGTGCTCCCCCACACAGCCAACACTGTCAGTGCTCCCACCACACAGACAGCACTGTCAGAGCTCCCCCACACAGCCAGCACTGTCAGAGCTTCCACCACACAGCCAGCACTGTCAGTGCTCCCACCACACAGCCAGCACTGTCTGTGCTCCCCCACACAGCCAGCACTGTCACTGCTCCTCCCACACAGCTAGCACTGTCAGTGCTCCCTCAAACAGCCAGCACTGTCAGTGCTCCCACCACACAGCCAGCACTGTCACTGCTCCCCCCACAGCCAGCACTGTCAGTGCTCCCACCACACAGCTAGCACTGTCAGTGCTCCCACCCACACAGCCAGCACTGTCAGTGCTCCCACCACACAGCCAGCACTGTCAGTGCTCCCACCACACAGCCAGCACTGTCAGTGCTAACACCAAAAAGCCAGCACTGTCAGTGCTCCCCCACACAGCCTGCAAAGTCAGTGCTCCCACCACACAGCCAGCACTGTCAGTGCTCCCCCACACAGCCAGCACTGTCAGTGCTCCCACCACACAGGCAGCTCTGTCTGTGCTACCCCACACAGCCAGCACTGTCAGTGCTCCCCCACACAGCCAGACTTGTCAGAGCTCCCCCCACACAGCCAGCACTGTCAGTGCTCCCACCACACAGCCAGAACTTTCAGTGCTCCCACCACACAGCCAGCACTGTCAGTGCTTCCCCCACACCACCAGCACTGTCAGTGCTCCCAACACATAGACAGCACTGTCAGTGCTGCTCCACACAGCCAGCACTTTCAGTGCTCCCACACACAGCCAGCACTGTCAGTGCTCCCCCCACACAGCCAGCACTGTCAGTGATCCCCCACACAGCCAGCACTGTCAGTGCTCCCCCAGACAGCCAGCACTGTCAGTGCTCCCACCACAAATCCAGCAATGTCAGTGCTCCCCCCACACAGCCAGCACTGTCAGGGCTCCCACCACACAGCCAACACTGTCAGTGCTACCACAACACAGCCAGCACTGGCAGTGCTCCCACCACACAGCCAGCACTGTCAGTGCTCCCTCACACAGCCAGCACTGTCAGTGCTCCCCCACACAGAAAGCACTGTCAGTGCTCCCCACACTGCCAGCGCTGTCAGTGCTCCCACCACACAGCCAGCACTGTCAGTGCTCCCCCTATACAGCCAGCACTGTCAGTGCTCCCCCACACAGCCAGCACTGTCAGTGCTCCCCCACACAGCGAGCTCTGTCAGTGCTCCCCTCACACAGCCAGGACTGTCAGTGCTCCAACCACACAGCCAGCACTGTCAGTGCTCCCCCCACACCACCAGCACTGTCAGTGCTCCCACCACACAGCCAGCACTGTCAGTGCTCCCCCCACATAGCCAGCACTGTCAGTGCTCCCCCACACAGCCAGCACTGTCAGTGCTCCCCCACACAGCCAGCACTGTCAGTGCTCCCACCCGACACAGCAGCACTGTCAGTGCCCCCCACACACAGCCAGCACTGTCAGTGCTCCCACACACAGCCAGCGTTGTCAGTGCTCCCACACACAGCCAGCACTGTCAGTGCTCCCCCACACAGCCAGCAATGTCAGTGCTCTCCCACACAGCCAGCACTGTCAGTGCTCCCGCCACACAGCCAGCACTGTCAGTGCTCCCCCCATAGCCAGCTCTGTCAGTGCTCCCCACTAAGCCAGCACTGTCAGTGCTCCCCCACACAGCCTGTACTGTCAGTGCTCCCCGCACACAGCCAGCACTGTCAGTGCTCCCACCAGACAGCCAGCACTCTCAGTGCTCCAACCACACAGCCAGCAAAGTCAGTGCTCCCACCACACAGCCAGCACTCTCAGTGATCCCCCACACAGCCAGTACTGTCAGTGCACCCACCACACAGCCAGCACTGTCAGTGATCCCACACATAGCCAGCACTGTCAGAGCTCCCCCACACAGCCAGCATTGTCAGTGCACCCCCACACAGCCAGCACTGTCAGTGGTCCCACCACACAGCCAGCACTGTCAGTGCTCCCCCCACACAGCCAACACTGTCAGTGCTCCCACCACACAGACAGCACTGTCAGAGCTCCCCCACACAGCCAGCACTGTCAGTGCTTCCACCACACAGCCAGCACTGTCAGTGCTCCCACCACACAGCCAGCACTGTCTGTGCTCCCCCACACAGCCAGCACTGTCACTGCTCCTCCCACACATGTAGCACTGTCAGTGCTCCCTCAAACAGCCAGCACTGTCAGTGCTCCCACCACACAGCCAGCACTGTCACTGCTCCCCCACAGCCAGCACTGTCAGTCTCCCACCACACAGCCAGCACTGTCAGTGCTCCCACCCACACAGCCAGCACTGTCAGTGCTCCCACCACACAGCCAGCACTGTCAGTGCTCCCACCACACAGCCAGCACTGTCAGTGCTAACACCAAAAAGCCAGCACTGTCCGTGCTCCCCCACACAGCCAGCACTGCCAGTGCTCCCACCACACAGCCAACACTGTCAGTGCTCCCACCACACAGTCAGAACTTTCAGTGCTCCCACCACACAGCCAGCACTATCAGTGCTCCACCCACACAGCCAGCACTGTCAGTGCTCCCACCACACAGCCAGCACTGTCAGTGCTACCCCCACATAGTCAGCACTGTCAGTGCTCCCACCACACAGCCAGCACTGTCAGTGCTCTCACCACACAGCCAGCACTGTCAGTGCTCCCCGCACACAGCCAGCACTGTCAGTGCTTCCCCCCACAGCCAGCACTGTCAGTCCTCCCACCACACAGCCAGTACTGTCAGTGCTCCCTCCACACAGCCAGCTCTGTCAGTGCTCCCACCACACAGCCAGCACTGTCAGTTCTCCCCGCACACAGCCAGCACTGCCAGTGCTCCCACCACACAGCCAGCACTGTCAGTGCTCCAACCACACAGACAGCACTGTCAGTGCACCCCCGCACAGCCAGCACTGTCAGTGCTCCCCCCACACAGCCAGCACTGTCAGTGCTCCCCCACACAGCCAGCACAGTCAGTGCTCCCACCACACAGCCAGCACTGTCAGTGCTCCCACCACACAGCCAGCACTGTCAGTGCTCCCACCACACAGCCAGCACTGTCTGTGCTCCCCGCACACAGCTAGCACTATCTGTGCTCCCTCACACAGCCAGCACTGTCAGTGCTCCCCCCACACAGCCAGCACTGTCAGTGCTCCCCCACACAGTCAGCACTGTCAGTGCTCCCCCAACACAGCCAGCACTGTCAGTGCTCCCACACACAGCCAGCACTGTCAGTGCTCCCACACACAGCCAGCACTGTCAGTGCTCCCCTACACAGCCCGCACTGTCAGTGCTCTCCCACACAGCCAGCACTGTCAGTGCTCCCGCCACACAGCCAGCACTGTCAGTGCTCCCCCCACAGCCAGCTCTGTCAGTGCTCCCCCCACTAAGCCAGCACTGTCAGTGCTCCCCCACACAGCCTGTACTGTCAGTGCTCCCCGCACACAGCCAGCACTGTCAGTGCTCCCACCAGACAGCCTGCACTGTCAGTGCTCCAACCACACAGCCAGCAAAGTCAGTGCTCCCACCACACAGCCAGCACTCTCAGTGATCCCCCACACAGCCAGTACTGTCAGTGCACCCACCACACAGCCAGCACTGTCAGTGATCCCACACATAGCCAGCACTGTCAGAGCTCCCCCACACAGCCAGCATTGTCAGTGCACCCCCACACAGCCAGCACTGTCAGTGGTCCCACCACACAGCCAGCACTGTCAGTGCACCCCCCACACAGCCAACACTGTCAGTGCTCCCACCACACAGACAGCACTGTCAGAGCTCCCCCACACAGCCAGCACTGTCAGTGCTTTCACCACACAGCCAGCACTGTCAGTGCTCCCACCACACAGCCAGCACTGTCTGTGCTCCCCCACACAGCCAGCACTGTCACTGCTCCTCCCACACAGCCAGCACTGTCAGTGCTCCCTCACACAGCCAGCACTGTCAGTGCTCCCACCACACAGCCAGCACTGTCAGTGCTCCCCCCACAGCCAGCACTGTCAGTGCTCCCACCACACAGCCAGCGCTGTCAGTGCTCCCACCCACACAGCCAGCACTGTCAGTGCTCCCACCACACAGCCAGCACTGTCAGTGCTCCCACCACACAGCCAGCACTGTCAGTGCTAACACCAAAAAGCCAGCACTGTCAGTGCTCCCCCATACAGCCAGCACTGCCAGTGCTCCCACCACACAGCCAACACTGTCAGTGCTCCCACCACACAGTCAGAACTTTCAGTGCTCCCACCACACAGCCAGCACTATCAGATCTCCCCCCACACAGCCAGCACTGTCAGTGCTCCCCCCACAGCCAGCACTGTCAGTGCTCCAACCACACAGCCAGCACTGTCAGTGCTCCCACCATACAGCCAGCACTGTCAGTGCTACCCCCACATAGTCAGCACTGTCAGTGCTCCCACCACACAGCCAGCACTGTCAGTGCTCCCCCCACACAGCCAGCACTGTCAGTGCTCCCCCACACAGTCAGCACTGTCAGTGCTCCCCCAACACAGCCAGCACTGTCAGTGCTTCACCCACACAGCAAGCACAGTCAGTTCTCCCCCACTCAGCCAGCACTGTCAGTGCTCCCACCCCACACAGCAGCACTGTCAGTGCCCCCCACAGAGCCAGCACTGCCAGAGCTCCCCACACAGCCAGCACTGTCAGTGCTCCCTCACACAGCCAGCACTGTCAGTGCTCCCACCACACAGCCAGCACTGTCAGTGCACCCCCACACAGCCAGCACTGTCAGTGCTCCCACCACACAGCCAGCACTGTCAGTGCTCCCCCCACACAGCCAGCACTGTCAGTGCTCACCCCACACAGTCAGTGCTCCCCCACACAGCCAGCACTGTCAGTGCTCCCCCACACAGCCAGCACTGTCAGTGCTACCCCCACACAGCCAGCACTGTCAGTGCTCCCCCCAAACAGCCAGCACTGTCAGTGCTCCCCCCACACAGCCAGTTCTGTCAGTGCTCCCCGCACACAGCCAGCACTGTCAGAGCTCCCAACAAACAGCCAGCACCGTCAGTGCTCCCCACACAGCCAGTACTGTCAGTGCTCTCCCCACACAGCCAGCACTGCCAATGCTCCCACCACACAGCCAACACTGTCAGTGCTCCCACCACACAGCCAGAACTTTCAGTGCTCCCACCACACAGCCAGCACTGTCTGTGCTCCCCCACACAGCCAGCACTGTCAGTGCTCCCACCACACAGCCAGCAGTGTCAGTGCTCCCCCACACAGCCAGCACTGTCAGTGCTCCCACCACACAGCCAGCACTGTCTGTGCTCCCCGCACAGCCAGCACTGTCAGTGCTCCCCCACACAGCCAGCACTGTCAGTGCTCCCCCCACACAGCCTGCAAAGTCAGTGCTCCCACCACACAGCCAGCACTGTCAGTGCTCCCCCACACAGCCAGCACTGTCAGTGCTCCCACCACACAGGCAGCTCTGTCTGTGCTACCCCACACAGCCAGCACTGTCAGTGCTCCCCCACACAGCCAGACCTGTCAGAGCTCCCCCCACACAGCCAGCACTGTCAGTGCTCCCACCACACAGCCAGCACTGTCAGGGCTCCCACCACACAGCTAACACTGTCAGTGCTTCCCCCACACCACCAGCACTGTCAGTGCTCCCAACACATAGACAGCACTGTCAGTGCCCCCCACATAGCCAGCACTGTCAGTGCTGCTCCACACAGCCAGCACTTTCAGTGCTCCCACACACAGCCAGCACTGTCAGTGCTCCCCCCACACAGCCAGCACTGTCAGTGATCCCCCACACAGCCAGCACTGTCAGTGCTCCCCCAGACAGCCAGCACTGTCAGTGCTCCCACCACAAATCCAGCAATGTCAGTGCTCCCCCCACACAGCCAGCACTGTCAGGGCTCCCACCACACAGCCAACACTGTCAGTGCTACCACAACACAGCCAGCACTGGCAGTGCTCCCACCACACAGCCAGCAATGTCAGTGCTCCCTCACACAGCTAGCACTGTCAGTGCTCCCCCACACAGAAAGCACTGTCAGTGCTCCCCACACTGCCAGCGCTGTCAGTGCTCCCACCACACAGCCAGCACTTTCAGTGCTCCCCCTATAGAGCCAGCACTGTCAGTGCTCCCCCACACAGCCAGCACTGTCAGTGCTCCCCCACACAGCGAGCTCTGTCAGTGCTCCCCTCACACAGCCAGGACTGTCAGTGCTCCCCCACACAGCCAGCACTGTCAGTGCTCCCACCCCACACAGCAGCACTGTCAGTGCCCCCCCCACACAGCCAGCGCTGTCAGTGCTCCCACACACAGCCAGCACTGTCAGTGCTCCCCCACACAGCCAGCACTGTCAGTGCTCTCCCACACAGCCAGCACTGTCAGTGCTCCCGCCACACAGCCAGCACTGTCAGTGCTCCCCCACAGCCAGCTCTGTCAGTGCTCCCCACTAAGCCAGCACTGTCAGTGCTCCCCCACACAGCCTGTACTGTCAGTGCTCCCCGCACACAGCCAGCACTGTCAGTGCTCCCACCAGACAGCCAGCACTGTCAGTGCTCCAACCACACAGCCAGCAAAGTCAGTGCTCCCACCACACAGCCAGCACTCTCAGTGATCCCACACATAGCCAGCACTGTCAGAGCTCCCCCACACAGCCAGCATTGTCAGTGCACCCCCACACAGCCAGCACTGTCAGTGGTCCCACCACACAGCCAGCACTGTCAGTGCTCCCCCACACAGCCAACACTGTCAGTGCTCCCACCACACAGACAGCACTGTCAGAGCTCCCCCACACAGCCAGCACTGTCAGTGCTTCCACCACACAGCCAGCACTGTCAGTGCTCCCACCACACAGCCAGCACTGTCTGTGCTCCCCCACACAGCCAGCACTGTCACTGCTCCTCCCACACAGCCAGCACTGTCAGTGCTTCCACCACACAGCCAGCACTGTCAGTGCTCCCACCACACAGCCAGCACTGTCAGTGCTCCCACCACACAGCCAGCACTGTCAGTGCTAACACCAAAAAGCCAGCACTGTCAGTGCTCCCCCACACAGCCTGCAAAGTCAGTGCTCCCACCACACAGCCAGCACTGTCAGTGCTCCCCCACACAGCCAGCACTGTCAGTGCTCCCACCACACAGGCAGCACTGTCTGTGCTACCCCACACAGCCAGCACTGTCAGTGCTCCCCCACACAGCCCGACCTGTCAGAGCTCCCCCCACACAGCCAGCACTGTCAGTGCTCCCACCACACAGCCAGAACTTTCAGTGCTCCCACCACACAGCCAGCACTGTCAGTGCTTCCCCCACACCACCAGCACTGTCAGTGCTCCCAACACATAGACAGCACTGTCAGTGCTGCTCCACACAGCCAGCACTTTCAGTGCTCCCACACACAGCCAGCACTGTCAGTGCTCCCCCCACACAGCCAGCACTGTCAGTGATCCCCCACACAGCCAGCACTGTCAGTGCTCCCCCAGACAGCCAGCACTGTCAGTGCTCCCACCACAAATCCAGCAATGTCAGTGCTCCCCCACACAGCCAGCACTGTCAGGGCTCCCACCACACAGCCAACACTGTCAGTGCTACCACAACACAGCCAGCACTGGCAGTGCTCCCACCACACAGCCAGCACTGTCAGTGCTCCCTCACACAGCCAGCACTGTCAGTGCTCCCCCACACAGAAAGCACTGTCAGTGCTCCCCACACTGCCAGCGCTGTCAGTGCTCCCACCACACAGCCAGCACTGTCAGTGCTCCCCCTATACAGCCAGCACTGTCAGTGCTCCCCCACACAGCCAGCACTGTCAGTGCTCCCCCACACAGCGAGCGCTGTCAGTGCTCCCCTCACACAGCCAGGACTGTCAGTGCTCCAACCACACAGCCAGCACTGTCAGTGCTCCCCCCACACCACCAGCACTGTCAGTGCTCCCACCACACAGCCAGCACTGTCAGTGCTCCCCCCACATAGCCAGCACTGTCAGTGCTCCCCCACACAGCCAGCACTGTCAGTGCTCCCCCACACAGCCAGCACTGTCAGTGCTCCCACCCCACACAGCAGCACTGTCAGTGCCCCCCACACACAGCCAGCACTGTCAGTGCTCCCACACACAGCCAGCGTTGTCAGTGCTCCCACACACAGCCAGCACTGTCAGTGCTCCCCCACACAGCCAGCAATGTCAGTGCTCTCCCACACAGCCAGCACTGTCAGTGCTCCCGCCACACAGCCAGCACTGTCAGTGCTCCCCCCATAGCCAGCTCTGTCAGTGCTCCCCACTAAGCCAGCACTGTCAGTGCTCCCCCACACAGCCTGTACTGTCAGTGCTCCCCGCACACAGCCAGCACTGTCAGTGCTCCCACCAGACAGCCAGCACTGTCAGTGCTCCAACCACACAGCCAGCAAAGTCAGTGCTCCCACCACACAGCCAGCATTCTCAGTGATCCCCCACACAGCCAGTACTGTCAGTGCACCCACCACACAGCCAGCACTGTCAGTGATCCCACACATAGCCAGCACTGTCAGAGCTCCCCCACACAGCCAGCATTGTCAGTGCACCCCCACACAGCCAGCACTGTCAGTGGTCCCACCACACAGCCAGCACTGTCAGTGCTCCCCCCACACAGCCAACACTGTCAGTGCTCCCACCACACAGACAGCACTGTCAGAGCTCCCCCACACAGCCAGCACTGTCAGTGCTTCCACCACACAGCCAGCACTGTCAGTGCTCCCACCACACAGCCAGCACTGTCTGTGCTCCCCCACACAGCCAGCACTGTCACTGCTCCTCCCACACATGTAGCACTGTCAGTGCTCCCTCAAACAGCCAGCACTGTCAGTGCTCCCACCACACAGCCAGCACTGTCACTGCTCCCCCACAGCCAGCACTGTCAGTGCTCCCACCACACAGCCAGCACTGTCAGTGCTCCCACCCACACAGCCAGCACTGTCAGTGCTCCCACCACACAGCCAGCACTGTCAGTGCTCCCACCACACAGCCAGCACTGTCAGTGCTAACACCAAAAAGCCAGCACTGTCCGTGCTCCCCCACACAGCCAGCACTGCCAGTGCTCCCACCACACAGCCAACACTGTCAGTGCTCCCACCACACAGTCAGAACTTTCAGTGCTCCCACCACACAGCCAGCACTATCAGTGCTCCACCCACACAGCCAGCACTGTCAGTGCTCCCACCACACAGCCAGCACTGTCAGTGCTACCCCCACATAGTCAGCACTGTCAGTGCTCCCACCACACAGCCAGCACTGTCAGTGCTCTCACCACACAGCCAGCACTGTCAGTGCTCCCCGCACACAGCCAGCACTGTCAGTGCTTCCCCCCACAGCCAGCACTGTCAGTCCTCCCACCACACAGCCAGTACTGTCAGTGCTCCCTCCACACAGCCAGCTCTGTCAGTGCTCCCACCACACAGCCAGCACTGTCAGTTCTCCCCGCACACAGCCAGCACTGCCAGTGCTCCCACCACACAGCCAGCACTGTCAGTGCTCCAACCACACAGACAGCACTGTCAGTGCACCCCCCCACAGCCAGCACTGTCAGTGCTCCCCCCACACAGCCAGCACTGTCAGTGCTCCCCCACACAGCCAGCACAGTCAGTGCTCCCACCACACAGCCAGCACTGTCAGTGCTCCCACCACACAGCCAGCACTGTCAGTGCTCCCACCACACAGCCAGCACTGTCTGTGCTCCCCGCACACAGCTAGCACTATCTGTGCTCCCTCACACAGCCAGCACTGTCAGTGCTCCCCCCACACAGCCAGCACTGTCAGTGCTCCCCCACACAGTCAGCACTGTCAGTGCTCCCCCAACACAGCCAGCACTGTCAGTGCTCCACCCACACAGCAAGCACTGTCAGTTCTCCCCCACTCAGCCAGCACTGTCAGTGCTCCCCCCACACAGTCAGCACTGTCAGAGCTCCCCCACCGAGCCAGCACTGCCAGAGCTCCCCACACAGCCAGCACTGTCAGTGCACCCCCACACAGCCAGCACTGTCAGTGCTCCCCCCACACAGCCAGCACTGTCAGTGCTCCCACCACACAGCCAGCACTGTCAGTGCTCCCCCACACAGCCAGCACTGTCAGTGCTCACCCCACACAGTCAGTGCTCACCCACACATCCAGCACTGTCAGTGCTCCCCCACACAGCCAGCATGCCAGTGCTACCCCCACACAGCCAGCACTGTCAGTGCTCCCCCAAACAGCCAGCACTGTCAGTGCTCCCCCCACACAGCCAGTTCTGTCAGTGCTCCCCGCACACAGCCAGCACTGTCAGAGCTCCCAACAAACAGCCAGCACTGTCAGTGCTCCCCACACAGCCAGTACTGTCAGTGCTCTCCCCACACAGCCAGCACTGCCAGTGCTCCCACCACACAGCCAACACTGTCAGTGCTCCCACCACACAGCCACAACTTTCAGTGCTCCCACCACACAGCCAGCGCTTTCAGTGCTCCCCTCACACAGCCAGCACTGTCAGTGCTCCCACCACACAGCCAGCACTGTCAGTGCTCCCACCACACAGCCAGCACTGTCAGTGCTCCCACCACACAGCCAGCACTGTCTGTGCCCCCCACATAGCCAGCACAGTCAGTGCTGCTCCACACAGCCAGCACATTCAGTGCTCCCACACACAGCCAGCACTGTCAGTGCTCCCCCCACACAGCCAGCACTGTCAGCGATCCCCCACACAGCCAGCACTGTCAGTGCTCCCCCAGACAGCCAGCACTGTCAGTGCTCCCACCACAAATCCTGCACTGTCAGTGCTCCCCCCACACAGCCAGCACTGTCAGGGCTCCCACCACACAGCCAACACTGTCAGTGCTACCACAACACAGCCAGCACTGTCAGTGCTCCCACCACACAGCCAGCACTGTCAGTGCTCCCTCACACAGCCAGCACTGTCAGTCCTCCCCCACACAGAAAGCACTGTCAGTGCTCCCCCACACTGCCAGCGCTGTCAGTGCTCCCACCACACAGCCAGCACTGTCAGTGCTCCCCCTACACAGCCAGCACTGTCAGTGCTCCCACCACACAGCCAGCACTCTCAGTGCTCCCACCACACAGCCAGCACTGTCAGTGCTCCCCCACACAGCCAGCACTGTCAGTGCTCCCCCACACAGCGAGCTCTGTCAGTGCTCCCCTCACACAGCCAGGACTGTCAGTGCTCCAACCACACAGCCAGCACTGTCAGTGCTCCCCCCACACCACCAGCACTGTCAGTGCTCCCACCACAGAGCCAGCACTGTCAGTGCTCCCCCACACAGCCAGCACTGTCAGTGCTCCCACCCCACACAGCAGCACTGTCAGTGCTCCCACACACAGCCAGCACTGTCAGTGCTCCCACACACAGCCAGCACTGTCAGTGCTCCCCCACACAGCCAGCACTGTCAGTGCTCTCCCACACAGCCAGCACTGTCAGTGCTCCCGCCACACAGCCAGCACTGTCAGTGCTCCCCCCACAGCCAGCTCTGTCAGTTCTCCCCCCACTAAGCCAGCACTGTCAGTGCTCCCCCACACAGCCTGTACTGTCAGTGCTCCCCGCACACAGCCAGCACTGTCAGTGCTCCCACCACAAATCCTGCACTGTCAGTGCTCCCCCCACACAGCCAGCACTGTCAGGGCTCCCACCACACAGCCAACACTGTCAGTGCTACCACAACACAGCCAGCACTGTCAGTGCTCCCACCACACAGCCAGCACTGTCAGTGCTCCCTCACACAGCCAGCACTGTCAGTCCTCCCCCACACAGAAAGCACTGTCAGTGCTCCCCCACACTGCCAGCGCTGTCAGTGCTCCCACCACACAGCCAGCACTGTCAGTGCTCCCCCTACACAGCCAGCACTGTCAGTGCTCCCACCACACAGCCAGCACTCTCAGTGCTCCCACCACACAGCCAGCACTGTCAGTGCTCCCCCACACAGCCAGCACTGTCAGTGCTCCCCCACACAGCGAGCTCTGTCAGTGCTCCCCTCACACAGCCAGGACTGTCAGTGCTCCAACCACACAGCCAGCACTGTCAGTGCTCCCCCCACACCACCAGCACTGTCAGTGCTCCCACCACAGAGCCAGCACTGTCAGTGCTCCCCCACACAGCCAGCACTGTCAGTGCTCCCACCCCACACAGCAGCACTGTCAGTGCCCCCCACACACAGCCAGCACTGTCAGTGCTCCCACACACAGCCAGCACTGTCAGTGCTCCCACACACAGCCAGCACTGTAAGTGCTCCCCCACACAGCCAGCACTGTCAGTGCTCTCCCACACAGCCAGCACTGTCAGTGCTCCCGCCACACAGCCAGCACTGTCAGTGCTCCCCCCACAGCCAGCTCTGTCAGTTCTCCCCCCACTAAGCCAGCACTGTCAGTGCTCCCCCACACAGCCTGTACTGTCAGTGCTCCCCGCACACAGCCAGCACTGTCAGTGCTCCCACCAGACAGCCAGCACTGTCAGTGCTCCAACCACACAGCCAGCAAAGTCAGTGCTCCCACCACACAGCCAGCACTCTCAGTGATCCCCCACACAGCCAGTAGTGTCAGTGCACCCACCACACAGCCAGCACTGTCAGTGATCCCACACATAGCCAGCACTGTCAGAGCTCCCCCACACAGCCAGCATTGCCAGTGCACCCCCACACAGCCAGCACTGTCAGTGGTCCCACCACACAGCCAGCACTGTCAGTGCTCCCACCACACAGCCAGCACTGTCAGTGCTCCCCCACATAGCCAGCACTGTCAGTGCTCCCCCACACAGCCAGCACTGTCAGTGCTCCCCCACACAGCCAGCACTGTCAGTGCTCCCACCACACACAGCAGCACTGTCAGTGCCCCCCACACACAGCCAGCACTGTCAGTGCTCCCACACACAGCCAGCACTGTCAGTGCTCCCACACACAGCCAGCACTGTCAGTGCTCGCCCACACAGCCAGCACTGTCAGTGCTCTCCCACAAAGCCAGCACTGTCAGTGCTCCCGCCACACAGCCAGCACTGTCAGTGCTCCCCCACAGCCAGCTCTGTCAGTGCTCCCCCACTAAGCCAGCACTGTCAGTGCTCCCCCACACAGCCGGTACTGTCAGTGCTCCCCGCACACAGCCAGCACTGTCAGTGCTCCCACCAGACATCCAGCACTGTCAGTGCTCCAACCACACAGCCAGCAAAGTCAGTGCTCCCACCACACAGCCAGCACTCTCAATGATCCCCCACACAGCCAGTACTGTCAGTGCACCCACCACACAGCCAGCACTGTCAGTGATCCCACACATAGCCAGCACTGTCAGAGCTCCCCCACACAGCCAGCATTGTCAGTGCACCCCCACACAGCCAGCACTGTCAGTGGTCCCACCACACAGCCAGCACTGTCAGAGCTCCCCCACACAGCCAACACTGTCAGTGATTCCACCACACAGCCAGCACTGTCAGTGCTCCCACCACACAGCCAGCACTGTCTGTGCTCCCCCACACAGCCAGCACTGTCACTGCTCCTCCCACACAGCCAGCACTGTCAGTGCTTCCACCACACAGCCAGCACTGTCAGTGCTCCCCGCACACAGCCAGCACTGTCAGTGCTTCCCCCCACAGCCAGCACTGTCAGTCCTCCCACCACACAGCCAGTACTGTCAGTGCTCCCTCCACACAGCCAGCTCTGTCAGTGCTCCCACCACACAGCCAGCACTGTCAGTTCTCCCCGCACACAGCCAGCACTGCCAGTGCTCCCGCCACACAGCCAGCACTGTCAGTGCTCCAACCCCACAGCCAGCACTGTCAGTGCACCCCCCCACCCCACAGCCAGCACTGTCAGTGCTCCCCCACACAGCCAGCACTGTCAGTGCTCCCCCACACAGCCAGCACAGTCAGTGCTCCCACCACACAGCCAGCACTGTCAGTGCTCCCACCACACAGCCAGCACTGTCAGTGCTCCCCCCACACAGCCAGGACTGTCAGTGCTCCAACCACACAGCCAGCACTGTCAGTGCTCCCCCCACACCACCAGCACTGTCAGTGCTCCCACCACAGAGCCAGCACTGTCAGTGCTCCCCCACACAGCCAGCACTGTCAGTGCTCCCACCCCACACAGCAGCACTGTCAGTGCCCCCCACACACAGCCAGCACTGTCAGTGCTCCCACACACAGCCAGCACTGTCAGTGCTCCCACACACAGCCAGCACTGTCAGTGCTCCCCCACACAGCCAGCACTGTCAGTGCTCTCCCACACAGCCAGCACTGTCAGTGCTCCCGCCACACAGCCAGCACTGTCAGTGCTCCCCCCACAGCCAGCTCTGTCAGTTCTCCCCCCACTAAGCCAGCACTGTCAGTGCTCCCCCACACAGCCTGTACTGTCAGTGCTCCCCGCACACAGCCAGCACTGTCAGTGCTCCCACCAGACAGCCAGCACTGTCAGTGCTCCAACCACACAGCCAGCAAAGTCAGTGCTCCCACCACACAGCCAGCACTCTCAGTGATCCCCCACACAGCCAGTAGTGTCAGTGCACCCACCACACAGCCAGCACTGTCAGTGATCCCACACATAGCCAGCACTGTCAGAGCTCCCCCACACAGCCAGCATTGCCAGTGCACCCCCAGACAGCCAGCACTGTCAGTGGTCCCACCACACAGCCAGCACTGTCAGTGCTCCCACCACACAGCCAGCACTGTCAGTGCTCCCCCACATAGCCAGCACTGTCAGTGCTCCCCCACACAGCCAGCACTGTCAGTGCTCCCCCACACAGCCAGCACTGTCAGTGCTCCCACCACACACAGCAGCACTGTCAGTGCCCCCCACACACAGCCAGCACTGTCAGTGCTCCCACACACAGCCAGCACTGTCAGTGCTCCCACACACAGCCAGCACTGTCAGTGCTCGCCCACACAGCCAGCACTGTCAGTGCTCTCCCACAAAGCCAGCACTGTCAGTGCTCCCGCCACACAGCCAGCACTGTCAGTGCTCCCCCACAGCCAGCTCTGTCAGTGCTCCCCCACTAAGCCAGCACTGTCAGTGCTCCCCCACACAGCCTGTACTGTCAGTGCTCCCCGCACACAGCCAGCACTGTCAGTGCTCCCACCAGACATCCAGCACTGTCAGTGCTCCAACCACACAGCCAGCAAAGTCAGTGCTCCCACCACACAGCCAGCACTCTCAATGATCCCCCACACAGCCAGTACTGTCAGTGCACCCACCACACAGCCAGCACTGTCAGTGATCCCACACATAGCCAGCACTGTCAGAGCTCCCCCACACAGCCAGCATTGTCAGTGCACCCCCACACAGCCAGCACTGTCAGTGGTCCCACCACACAGCCAGCACTGTCAGAGCTCCCCCACTCAGCCAACACTGTCAGTGATTCCACCACACAGCCAGCACTGTCAGTGCTCCCACCACACAGCCAGCACTGTCTGTGCTCCCCCACACAGCCAGCACTGTCACTGCTCCTCCCACACAGCCAGCACTGTCAGTGCTCTCACCACACAGCCAGCACTGTCAGTGCTCCCCGCACACAGCCAGCACTGTCAGTGCTTCCCCCCACAGCCAGCACTGTCAGTCCTCCCACCACACAGCCAGTACTGTCAGTGCTCCCTCCACACAGCCAGCTCTGTCAGTGCTCCCACCACACAGCCAGCACTGTCAGTTCTCCCCGCACACAGCCAGCACTGCCAGTGCTCCCGCCACACAGCCAGCACTGTCAGTGCTCCAACCCCACAGCCAGCACTGTCAGTGCACCCCCCCACCCCACAGCCAGCACTGTCAGTGCTCCCCCACACAGCCAGCACTGTCAGTGCTCCCCCACACAGCCAGCACAGTCAGTGCTCCCACCACACAGCCAGCACTGTCAGTGCTCCCACCACACAGCCAGCACTGTCAGTGCTCCCCCCACACAGCCAGCACTGTCAGTGATCCCACACATAGCCAGCACTGTCAGAGCTCCCCCACACAGCCAGCATTGTCAGTGCACCCCCACACAGCCAGCACTGTCAGTGGTCCCACCACACAGCCAGCACTGTCAGTGCTCCCCCACACAGCCAACACTGTCAGTGCTCCCACCACACAGACAGCACTGTCAGAGCTCCCCCACACAGCCAGCACTGTCAGCGCTTCCACCACACAGCCAGCACTGTCAGTGCTCCCACCACACAGCCAGCACTGTCTGTGCTCCCCCACACAGCCAGCACTGTCACTGCTCCTCCCACACAGCCAGCACTGTCAGTGCTCCCTCAAACAGCCAGCACTGTCAGTGCTCCCACCACACAGCCAGCACTGTCACTGCTCCCCCCACAGCCAGCACTGTCAGTGCTCCCACCACACAGCCAGCACTGTCAGTGCTCCCACCCACACAGCCAGCACTGTCAGTGCTCCCACCACACAGCCAGCACTGCCAGTGCTCCCACCACACAGCCAGCACTGTCAGTGCTAACACCAAAAAGCCAGCACTGTCAGTGCTCCCCCACATAGCCAGCACTGCCAGTGCTCCCACCACACAGCCAACACTGTCAGTGCTCCCACCACACAGTCAGAACTTTCAGTGCTCCCACCACACAGCCAGCACTATCAGTGCTCCACCCACACAGCCGGCACTGTCAGTGCTCCCACCACACAGCCAGCACTGTCAGTGCTACCCCCACATAGTCAGCACTGTCAGTGCTCCCACCACACAGCCAGCACTGTCAGTGCTCTCACCACACAGCCAGCACTGTCAGTGCTCCCCGCACACAGCCAGCACTGTCAGTGCTTCCCCCCACAGCCAGCACTGTCAGTCCTCCCACCACACAGCCAGTACTGTCAGTGCTCCCTCCACACAGCCAGCTCTGTCAGTGCTCCCACCACACAGCCAGCAATGTCAGTTCTCCCCGCACACAGCCAGCACTGCCAGTGCTCCCACCACACAGCCAGCACTGTCAGTGCTCCAACCACACAGACAGCACTGTCAGTGCACCCCCCCACAGCCAGCACTGTCAGTGCTCCCCCCACACAGCCAGCACTGTCAGTGCTCCCCCACACAGCCAGCACAGTCAGTGCTCCCACCACACAGCCAGCACTGTCAGTGCTCCCACCACACAGCCAGCACTGTCAGTGCTCCCACCACACAGCCAGCACTGTCTGTGCTCCCCGCACACAGCTAGCACTAAATGTGCTCCCTCACACAGCCAGCACTGTCAGTGCTCCCCCCACACAGCCAGCACTGTCAGTGCTCCCCCACACAGTCAGCACTGTCAGTGCTCCCCCAACACAGCCAGCACTGTCAGTGCTCCCACCACACAGCCAGCACTGTCAGTGCTCCCCCACACAGCCAGCACTGTCAGTGCTCACCCCACACAGTCAGTGCTCCCCCACACATCCAACACTGTCAGTGCTCCCCCACACAGCCAGCATGCCAGTGCTAACCCCACACAGCCAGCACTGTCAGTGCTCCCCCCAAACAGCCAGCACTGTCAGTGCTCCCCCCACACAGCCAGGTCTGTCAGTGCTCCCCGCACACAGCCAGCACTGTCAGAGCTCCCAACAAACAGCCAGCACTGTCAGTGCTCCCCACACAGCCAGTACTGTCAGTGCTCTCCCCACACAGCCAGCACTGCCAGTGCTCCCACCACACAGCCAACACTGTCAGTGCTCCCACCACACAGCCAGAACTTTCAGTGCTCCCACCACACAGCCAGCACTTTCAGTGCTCCCCTCACACAGCCAGCACTGTCAGTGCTCCCACCACACAGCCAGCACTGTCAGTGCTCCCACCACACAGCCAGCACTGTCAGTGCTCCCAGCACACAGCCAGCACTGTCTGTGCCCCCCACATAGCCAGCACTGTCAGTGCTGCTCCACACAGCCAGCACTTTCAGTGCTCCCACACACAGCCAGCACTGTCAGTGCTCCCCCAGACAGCCAGCACTGTCAGTGCTCCCACCACAAATCCTGCACTGTCAGTGCTCCCCCCACACAGCCAGCACTGTCAGGGCTCCCACCACACAGCCAACACTGTCAGTGCTACCACAACACAGCCAGCACTGTCAGTGCTCCCACCACACAGCCAGCACTGTCAGTGCTCCCTCACACAGCCAGCACTGTCAGTCCTCCCCCACACAGAAAGCACTGTCAGTGCTCCCCCACACTGCCAGCGCTGTCAGTGCTCCCACCACACAGCCAGCACTGTCAGTGCTCCCCCTACACAGCCAGCACTGTCAGTGCTCCCACCACACAGCCAGCACTCTCAGTGCTCCCACCACACAGCCAGCACTGTCAGTGCTCCCCCACACAGCCAGCACTGTCAGTGCTCCCCCACACAGCGAGCTCTGTCAGTGCTCCCCTCACACAGCCAGGACTGTCAGTGCTCCAACCACACAGCCAGCACTGTCAGTGCTCCCCCCACACCACCAGCACTGTCAGTGCTCCCACCACAGAGCCAGCACTGTCAGTGCTCCCCCACATAGCCAGCACTGTCAGTGCTCCCCCACACAGCCAGCACTGTCAGTGCTCCCACCCCACACAGCAGCACTGTCAGTGCCCCCCACACACAGCCAGCAGTGTCAGTGCTCCCACACACAGCCAGCACTGTCAGTGCTCCCACACACAGCCAGCACTGTCAGTGCTCCCCCACACAGCCAGCACTGTCAGTGCTCTCCCACACAGCCAGCACTGTCAGTGCTCCCGCCACACAGCCAGCACTGTCAGTGCTCCCCCCACAGCCAGCTCTGTCAGTTCTCCCCCCACTAAGCCAGCACTGTCAGTGCTCCCCCACACAGCCTGTACTGTCAGTGCTCCCACCAGACAGCCAGCACTGTCAGTGCTCCAACCACACAGCCAGCAAAGTCAGTGCTCCCACCACACAGCCAGCACTCTCAGTGATGCCCCACACAGCCAGTACTGTCAGTGCACCCACCACACAGCCAGCACTGTCAGTGATCCCACACATAGCCAGCACTGTCTGAGCTCCCCCACACAGCCAGCATTGTCAGTGCACCCCCACACAGCCAGCACTGTCAGTGGTCCCACCACACAGCCAGCACTGTCAGTGCTCCCACCACACAGCCAGCACTGTCAGTGCTCCCCCACATAGCCAGCACTGTCAGTGCTCCCCCACACAGCCAGCACTGTCAGTGCTCCCCCACACAGCCAGCACTGTCAGTGCTCCCACCACACAGCCAGCACTGTCAGTGCTCCCCCCACACAGCCAGCACTGTCAGTGATCCCACACATAGCCAGCACTGTCAGAGCTCCCCCACACAGCCAGCATTGTCAGTGCACCCCCACACAGCCAGCACTGTCAGTGGTCCCACCACACAGCCAGCACTGTCAGTGCTCCCCCCACACAGCCAACACTGTCAGTGCTCCCACCACACAGACAGCACTGTCAGAGCTCCCCCACACAGCCAGCACTGTCAGCGCTTCCACCACACAGCCAGCACTGTCAGTGCTCCCACCACACAGCCAGCACTGTCTGTGCTCCCCCACACAGCCAGCACTGTCACTGCTCCTCCCACACAGCCAGCACTGTCAGTGCTCCCTCAAACAGCCAGCACTGTCAGTGCTCCCACCACACAGCCAGCACTGTCACTGCTCCCCCCACAGCCAGCACTGTCAGTGCTCCCACCACACAGCCAGCACTGTCAGTGCTCCCACCCACACAGCCAGCACTGTCAGTGCTCCCACCACACAGCCAGCACTGCCAGTGCTCCCACCACACAGCCAGCACTGTCAGTGCTAACACCAAAAAGCCAGCACTGTCAGTGCTCCCCCACATAGCCAGCACTGCCAGTGCTCCCACCACACAGCCAACACTGTCAGTGCTCCCACCACACAGTCAGAACTTTCAGTGCTCCCACCACACAGCCAGCACTATCAGTGCTCCACCCACACAGCCGGCACTGTCAGTGCTCCCACCACACAGCCAGCACTGTCAGTGCTACCCCCACATAGTCAGCACTGTCAGTGCTCCCACCACACAGCCAGCACTTTCAGTGCTCTCACCACACAGCCAGCACTGTCAGTGCTCCCCGCACACAGCCAGCACTGTCAGTGCTTCCCCCCACAGCCAGCACTGTCAGTCCTCCCACCACACAGCCAGTACTGTCGGTGCTCCCTCCACACAGCCAGCTCTGTCAGTGCTCCCACCACACAGCCAGCAATGTCAGTTCTCCCCGCACACAGCCAGCACTGCCAGTGCTCCCACCACACAGCCAGCACTGTCAGTGCTCCAACCACACAGACAGCACTGTCAGTGCACCCCCCCACAGCCAGCACTGTCAGTGCTCCCCCCACACAGCCAGCACTGTCAGTGCTCCCCCACACAGCCAGCACAGTCAGTGCTCCCACCACACAGCCAGCACTGTCAGTGCTCCCACCACACAGCCAGCACTGTCAGTGCTCCCACCACACAGCCAGCACTGTCTGTGCTCCCCGCACACAGCTAGCACTATCTGTGCTCCCTCACACAGCCAGCACTGTCAGTGCTCCCCCCACACAGCCAGCACTGTCAGTGCTCCCCCACACAGTCAGCACTGTCAGTGCTCCCCCAACACAGCCAGCACTGTCAGTGCTCCACCCACACAGCAAGCACTGTCAGTTCTCCCCCACTCAGCCAGCACTGTCAGTGCTCCCCCACACAGTCAGCACTGTCAGAGCTCCCCCACCGAGCCAGCACTGCCAGAGCTCCCCACATAGCCAGCACTGTCAGTGCACCCCCACACAGCCAGCACTGTCAGTGCTCCCCCCACACAGCCAGCACTGTCAGTGCTCCCACCACACAGCCAGCACTGTCAGTGCTCCCCCACACAGCCAGCACTGTCAGTGCTCACCCCACACAGTCAGTTCTCCCCCACACATCCAGCACTGTCAGTGCTCCCCCACACAGCCAGCATGCCAGTGCTAACCCCACACAGCCAGCACTGTCAGTGCTCCCCCCAAACAGCCAGCACTGTCAGTGCTCCCCCCACACAGCCGGGTCTGTCAGTGCTCCCCGCACACAGCCAGCACTGTCAGAGCTCCCAACAAACAGCCAGCACTGTCAGTGCTCCCCACACAGCCAGTACTGTCAGTGCTCTCCCCACACAGCCAGCACTGCCAGTGCTCCCACCACACAGCCAACACTGTCAGTGCTCCCACCACACAGCCAGAACTTTCAGTGCTCCCACCACACAGCCAGCACTTTCAGTGCTCCCCTCACACAGCCAGCACTGTCAGTGCTCCCACCACACAGCCAGCACTGTCAGTGCTCCCACCACACAGCCAGCACTGTCAGTGCTCCCAGCACACAGCCAGCACTGTCTGTGCCCCCCACATAGCCAGCACTGTCAGTGCTGCTCCACACAGCCAGCACTTTCAGTGCTCCCACACACAGCCAGCACTGTCAGTGCTCCCCCAGACAGCCAGCACTGTCAGTGCTCCCACCACAAATCCTGCACTGTCAGTGCTCCCCCCACACAGCCAGCACTGTCAGGGCTCCCACCACACAGCCAACACTGTCAGTGCTACCACAACACAGCCAGCACTGTCAGTGCTCCCACCACACAGCCAGCACTGTCAGTGCTCCCTCACACAGCCAGCACTGTCAGTCCTCCCCCACACAGAAAGCACTGTCAGTGCTCCCCCACACTGCCAGCGCTGTCAGTGCTCCCACCACACAGCCAGCACTGTCAGTGCTCCCCCTACACAGCCAGCACTGTCAGTGCTCCCACCACACAGCCAGCACTCTCAGTGCTCCCACCACACAGCCAGCACTGTCAGTGCTCCCCCACACAGCCAGCACTGTCAGTGCTCCCCCACACAGCGAGCTCTGTCAGTGCTCCCCTCACACAGCTAGGACTGTCAGTGCTCCAACCACACAGCCAGCACTGTCAGTGCTCCCCCCACACCACCAGCACTGTCAGTGCTCCCACCACAGAGCCAGCACTGTCAGTGCTCCCCCACATAGCCAGCACTGTCAGTGCTCCCCCACACAGCCAGCACTGTCAGTGCTCACACCCCACACAGCAGCACTGTCAGTGCCCCCCACACACAGCCAGCAGTGTCAGTGCTCCCACACACAGCCAGCACTGTCAGTGCTCCCACACACAGCCAGCACTGTCAGTGCTCCCCCACACAGCCAGCACTGTCAGTGCTCTCCCACACAGCCAGCACTGTCAGTGCTCCCGCCACACAGCCAGCACTATCAGTGCTCCCCCCACAGCCAGCTCTGTCAGTTCTCCCCCCACTAAGCCAGCACTGTCAGTGCTCCCCCACACAGCCTGTACTGTCAGTGCTCCCCGCACACAGCCAGCACTGTCAGTGCTCCCACCAGACAGCCAGCACTGTCAATGCTCCAACCACACAGCCAGCAAAGTCAGTGCTCCCACCACACAGCCAGCACTCTCAGTGATCCCCCACACAGCCAGTACTGTCAGTGCACCCACCACACAGCCAGCACTGTCAGTGATCCCACACATAGCCAGCATTGTCTGAGCTCCCCCACACAGCCAGCATTGTCAGTGCACCCCCACACAGCCAGCACTGTCAGTGGTCCCACCACACAGCCAGCACTGTCAGTGCTCCCACCACACAGCCAGCACTGTCAGTGCTCCCCCACATAGCCAGCACTGTCAGTGCTCCCCCACACAGCCAGCACTGTCAGTGCTCCCCCACACAGCCAGCACTGTCAGTGCTCCCACCCCACACAGCAGCACTGTCAGTGCCCCCCACACACAGCCAGCACTGTCAGTGCTCCCACACACAGCCAGCACTGTCAGTGCTCCCACACACAGCCAGCACTGTCAGTGCTCCCCCACACAGCCAGCACTGTCAGTGCACTCCCACACAGCCAGCACTGTCAGTGCTCCCGCCAAACAGCCAGCACTGTCAGTGCTCCCCCACAGCCAGCTATGTCAGTGCTCCCCCACTAAGCCAGCACTGTCAGTGCTCCCCCACACAGCCTGTACTGTCAGTGCTCCCCGCACACAGCCAGCACTGTCAGTGCTCCCACCAGACAGCCAGCACTGTCAATGCTCCAACCACACAGCCAGCAAAGTCAGTGCTCCCACCACACAGCCAGCACTCTCAGTGATCCCCCACACAGCCAGTACTGTCAGTGCACCCACCACACAGCCAGCACTGTCAGTGATCCCACACATAGCCAGCACTGTCAGAGCTCCCCCACACAGCCAGCATTGTCAGTGCACCCCCACACAGCCAGCACTGTCAGTGGTCCCACCACACAGCCAGCACTGTCAGAGCTCCCCCACACAGCCAGCACTGTCAGTGATTCCACCACACAGCCAGCACAGTCAGTGCTCCCACCACACAGCCAGCACTGTCTGTGCTCCCCCACACAGCCAGCACTGTCACTGCTCCTCCCACACAGCCAGCACTGTCAGTGCTCTCACCACACAGCCAGCACTGTCAGTGCTCCCCGCACACAGCCAGCACTGTCAGTGCTTCCCCCCACAGCCAGCACTGTCAGTCCTCCCACCACACAGCCAGTACTGTCAGTGCTCCCTCCACACAGCCAGCTCTGTCAGTGCTCCCACCACACTGCCAGCACTGTCAGTTCTCCCCGCACACAGCCAGCACTGCCAGTGCTCCCACCACACAGCCAGCACTGTCAGTGCTCCAACCACACAGATAGCACTGTCAGTGCACCCCCCCCCCCCACAGCCAGCACTGTCAGTGCTCCCCACACAGCCAGCACTGTCAGTGCTCCCCCACACAGCCAGCACAGTCAGTGCTCCCACCACACAGCCAGCACTGTCAGTGCTCCCACCACACAGCCAGCACTGTCAGTGCTCCCACCACACAGCCAGCACTGTCTGTGCTCCCCGCACACAGCCAGCACTGTCTGTGCTCCCTCACACAGCCAGCACTGTCAGTGCTCCCCCCACACAGCCAGCACTGTCAGTGCTGCCCCCACACAGTCAGCACTGTCAGTGCTTCCCCAACACAGCCAGCACTGTCAGTGCTCCACCCACACAGCAAGCACTGTCAGTTCTCCCCCACTCAGCCAGCACTGTCAGTGCTCCCCCCACACAGTCAGCACTGTCAGAGCTCCCCCACAGAGCCAGCACTGCCAGAGCTCCCCACACAGCCAGCACTATCAGTGCACCCCCACACAGCCAGCACTGTCAGTGCTCCCCCCACACAGCCAGCACTGTCAGTGCTCCCACCACACAGCCAGCACTGTCACTGCTCCCCCCACACAGAGAGCACTGTCAGTGCTCCCTCACACAGCCAGCACTGTCAGTGCTCCCACCACACAGCCAGCACTGTCAGTGCTCCCCCCACAGCCAGCACTGTCAGTGCTCCCACCACACAGCCAGCACTGTCAGTGCTCCCACCCACACAGCCAGCACTGTCAGTGCTCCCACCACACAACCAGCACTGTCAGTGCTCCCACCACACAGCCAGCACTGTCAGTGCTAACACCAAAAAGCCAGCACTGTCAGTGCTCCCGCACACAGCCAGCACTGCCAGTGCTCCCCCCACACAGCCAACACTGTCAGTGCTCCCACCACACAGCCAGAACTTTCAGTGCTCCCACCACACAGCCAGCACTATCAGTGCTCCCCCCACACAGCCAGCACTGTCAGTGCTCCAACCACACAGCCAGCACTGTCAGTGCTCCCACCACTCAGCCAGCACTGTCAGTGCTACCCCCACATAGTCAGCACTGTCAGTGCTCCCACCACACAGCCAGCACTGTCAGTGCTCTCACCACACAGCCAGCACTGTCAGTGCTCCCCGCACACAGCCAGCACTGTCAGTGCTTCCCCCCACAGCCAGCACTGTCAGTCCTCCCACCACACAGCCAGTACTGTCAGTGCTCCCTCCACACAGCCAGCTCTGTCAGTGCTCCAACCACACAGCCAGCACTGTCAGTTCTCCCCGCACACAGCCAGCACTGCCAGTGCTCCCACCACACAGCCAACACTGCCAGTGCTCCCACCACACAGCCAGAACCTTCAGTGCTCCCACCACATAGCCAGCACTATCAGTGCTCCCACCACACAGCCAGCACTGTCAGTGCTCCAACCACACAGCCAGCACTGTCAGTGCTCCCACCACACAGCCAGCACTGTCCGTGCTACCCCCACATAGTCAGCACTGTCAGTGCTCCCATCACACAGCCAGCACTGTCAGTGCTCTCACCACACAGCCAGCACTGTCAGTACTCCCCGCACACAGCCAGCACTGTCAGTGCTTCCCCCCACAGCCAGCACTGTCAGTCCTCCCACCACACAGCCAGTACTGTCAGTGCTCCCTCCACACAGCCAGCTCTGTCAGTGCTCCCACCACACAGCCAGCACTGTCAGTTCTCCCCGCACACAGCCAGCACTGCCAGTGCTCCCACCACACAGCCAGCACTGTCAGTGCTCCAACCACACAGACAGCACTGTCAGTGCACCCCCCCCCACAGCCAGCACTGTCAGTGCTCCCCCCACACAGCCAGCACTGTCAGTGCTCCCACCACACAGCCAGCACTGTCAGTGCTCCCACCACACAGCCAGCACTGTCTGTGCTCCCCGCACACAGCCAGCACTGTCTGTGCTCCCTCACACAGCCAGCACTGTCAGTGCTCCCCCACACAGCAAGCACTGTCAGTTCTCCCCCCACACAGCCAGCACTGTCAGTGCTCCCCCCACACAGTCAGCACTGTCAGAGCTCCCCCACAGAGCCAGCACTGCCAGAGCTCCCCACACAGCCAGCACTATCAGTGCACCCCCACACAGCCAGCACTGTCAGTGCTCCCCCCACACAGCCAGCACTGTCAGTGCTCCCACCACACAGCCAGCACTGTCAGTGCTCCCCCCACACAGCCAGCACTGTCAGTGCTCATCCCACACAGTCAGTGCTCCCCCACACAGCCAGCACTGTCAGTGCTCCCCCACACAGCCAGCACTGTCAGTGCTACCCCCACACAGCCAGCACTGTCAGTGCTCCCTCCAAACAGCCAGCACTGTCAGTGCTCCCCCCACACAGCCAGTTCTGTCAATGCTCCCCGCACACAGCCAGCACTGTCAGAGTTCCCAACAAACAGCCAGCACTGTCAGTGCTCCCCACACAGCCAGTACTGGCAGTGCTCTCCCCACACAGCCAGCACTGCCAGTGCTCCCACCACACAGCCAACACTGTCAGTGCTCCCTCCACACAGCCAGAACTTTCAGTGCTCCCACCACACAGCCAGCACTATCAGTGCTCCCCTCACACAGCCAGCACTGTCAGTGCTCCCACCACACAGCCAGCACTGTCAGTGCTCCCACCACACAGCCAGCACTGTCAGTGCTCCCACCACACAGCCAGCACTCTCAGTGCTCCCCCACACAGCCAGCACTGTCAGTGCTCCCCCACAGCCAGATATGTCAGTGCTCCCCCACACAGCCAGCACTGTCAGTGCTCCCCCACACAGCCAGTACTGTCAGTGCTCCCCGCACACAGCCAGCACTGCCAGTGCTCCCACCACACAGCCAGCACTGTCAGTGCTCCAACCACACAGCCAGCACTGTCAGTGCTCCCACCACACAGCCAGCACTGTCAGTGCTACCCCCACATAGTCAGCAATGTCAGTGCTCCCACCAGACAGCCAGCACTGTCAGTGCTCTCACCACACAGCCAGCACTGTCAGTGCTCCCCGCACACAGCCAGCACTGTCAGTGCTTCCCCCACACAGCCAGCACTGTCAGTCCTCCCACCACACAGCCAGTACTGTCAGTGCTCCCTCCACACAGCCAGCACTGTCAGTGCTCCCACCACACAGCCACCACTGTCAGTGCTCCCCGCACACAGCCAGCACTGCCAGTGCTCTCACCACACAGCGAGCACTGTTTGTGCTCCAACCACACAGCCAGCACTGTCAGTGACCCCCCCCCCCCACAGCCAGCACTGTCAGTGCTCCCCCCACACAGCCAGCACTGTCAGTGCTCCCCCCACAGCCAGCACTGTCAGTGCTACCACCACAAAGCCAGCACTGTCAGTGTTCCCCCAAACAGCCAGCACAGTCAGTGCTCCCACCACACAGCCAGCACTGTCAGTGCTCCCACCACACAGCCAGCACTGACAGTGCTCCCACCACACAGCCAGCAATGTCTGTGCTCCCCACACACAGCCAGCACTGTCTGTGCTCCCACCACACAGCCAGCACTGTCAGTGCTCCCTCACACAGCCAGCACTGTCAGTGCTCCCCCCACACAGCCAGCACTGTCAGTGCTCCCCCCACACAGTCAGCACTGTCAGTGCTCCCCCAACACAGCCAGCACTGTCAGTGCTCCACCCACACAGCAAGCTAAGTCAGTTCTCCCCCACTCAGCCAGCACTGTCAGTGCTCCCCCCACACAGTCAGCACTGCCAGAGCTCCCCACACAGCCAGCACTGTCAGTGCACCCCCACACAGCCAGCACTGACAGTGCCCCCCACCCCCCACCCCCACACAGCCAGCACTGCCAGAGCTCCCGCACAGAGCCAGCACTGCCAGAGCTCCCCACACAGCCAGCACTGTCAGTGCACCCCCACACAGACAGCACTGTCAGTGCCCCCCACCCCCACCCCCACACAGCCAGCACTGCCAGTGCTCCCCCCACACAGCCAGCACTGTCAGTGCTCCCACCACACAGCCAGCACTGTCAGTGATCCCCACACACAGCCAGCACTGTCAGTGCGCCCCCCACACAGCCAGCACTGTCTGTGCTCCACCACACAGCCAGCACTGTTAGTGCTCCCACCACACAGCCAGCACTGTCAGTGCTCCCCCACACAGCCAGCACTGTCAGTGCTCCCACCACTCAGCCAGCACTGTCTGTGGTCCCCCGCACAGCCAGCACTGTCAGTGCTCAACCACACAGCCAGCACTGTCAGTGCTCCCCCTACACAGCCAGCAAAGTCAGTGCTCCCACCACACAGCCAGCACTGTCAGTGCTCCCCCACACAGCCAGCACTGTCAGTGCTCCCACCACACAGCCAGCTCTGTCTGTGCTACCCCACACAGCCAGCACTGTCAGTGCTCCCCCACACAGCCAGCACTGTCAGAACTCCCCCCACACAGCCAGCACTGTCAGTGCTCCCCCACACAGCCAGCACTGTCAGTGCTCCCACCACGCAGCCAGCACTGTCTGTGCTCCCCCACACAGACAGCACTGTCAGTGCTCCCCCACACAGCCAGCACTGTCAGTGCTCCCACCACACAGCCAGCACTGTCAGGGCTCCCACCGCTCAGCCAGCACTGTCAGTGCTCCCCCACACAGCCAGCACTGTCAGTGCTCCCCCACACAGCCAGCACTGTCCGTGCTCCCACCAGACAGCCAGCACTGTAAGTGCTCCCCCACACAACCAGCACTGTCAGTGCTCCCCACACACAGCCAGCACTGTCAGTGCTCCCTCACACAGCCAGCACTGTCAGTGCTCAAACCACACAGCCAGCACAGTCAGTGCTCCCACCACACAACCAGCACTGTCAGTGTTCCCACCACACAGTCAGCACTGTCAGTGCTCCCCTTACACAGCCAGCACCGTCAGTGCTCCCCCCACACAGCCAGCACTGTCAGTGCTCCCCCAACACAGCCAGCACTGTCAGTGCGCCACCCACACAGCCAGCACTGTCAGTGCACCCCCACAGAGCCAGCACTGTCTGAGCTCCCCCCACACAGCCAGCACTGTCAGTGCTCCCCCACACAGCCAGCACTGTCAGTGCTCCCCACACAGCCAGCATTGTCAGTGCTCTTACCACACAACAAGCACTGTCAGTGCTCCCCCCACACAGCCAGCACTATCAGTGCTCCCCCACACAGCCAGCACTGTCAGTGCTCCCCCACACAGCCCGCACTGTCAGTGCTCCCACACAGAGCCAGCACTGTCAGTGCTCCCACACACAGCCAGCACTGTCAGTCCTCCCCCCACACAGTCAGCACTGTCAGTGCTCCCCCACACAGCCAGCACTGTCAGTGCTCCCCCACACAGCCAGCTCTGTCAGTGCTCCCCCACACAGCCAGCACTGTCAGTGCTCCCACACAGAGCCAGCACTGTCAGTGCTCCCACACACAGCCAGCACTGTCAATGCTCCCCCCCACACAGCCAGCACTGTCAGTGCTCTCCCACACAGCCAGCGCTGTCAGTGCTCCCCCCACACAGCCAGCACTGTCAGTGCTCCCCCCACAGCCAGCTCTGTCAGTGCTCCCGCCAAACAGTCAGCACTATCAGTGCTCCCCTCACACAGCCAGCACTGTCAGTGCTCCCCCACACAGTCAGCACTGTCAGTGCCCCCCACACAGCCAGCACTGTCAGTGCTCCCCACACAGCCAGCACTGTCAGTGCTCCCACCACCCAGCCAGCACTGTCAGTGCTCCCACCACACAGCCAGCACTGTCAGTGCTCCCCACACAGCCAGCACTGTCAGTGCTCCCACCTCACAGCCAGCAATGTCAGTGCTTCCACCACACAGCTAGCACTGTCAGTGCTCCCACCACACAGCCAGCGCTGTCAGTGCTCCCACCACACAGCCAGCACTGGCAGTGCTCCCACCACACAGCCAGCACTGTCAATGCTCCCACCACACAGCCAGCACTGTCAGTGCTCCCCACACAGCCAGCACTGTCAGTGCTCCCACCACACAGCCAGCACTGTCAGTGCTCCCACCACATAGCAAGCACTGTCAGTGCTCCCACCACACAGCCAGCGCTGTCAGTGCTCCCACCACACAGCCAGCACTGTCAGTGCTCCCCCACAGAGCCAGCACTGTCAGTGCTCCCACCACACAGCCAGCACTGTCAGTGCTCCCCCACACAGCCAGCACTGTCAGTGCCCCCCCCCCCCCCCACACAGCCAGCACTGTCAGTGCTCCCACCACACAGCCAGCACTGTCAGTGCTCCCACCACACAGTCAGCACTGTCAGTGCTCCCCTACACAGCCAGCACTGTCGGTGCTCCCCCCACACAGCCAGCACTGACAGTGCTCCCCACACAGCCAGCACTGTCAGTGCTCCCACCACACAGCCAGCACTGACAGTTCTCCCCACACAGGCAGCACTGTCAGTGCTCCCTCACACAGCCAGCACTGTCAGTGCTCCCACCACACAGCCAGCACTGTAAGTGCTCCCACCACACAGCCAGCACTGTCAGTGCTCCCACCACACAGCCAGCACTGTCAGTGCTCCCACCACACAGCCAGCACTGTCAGTGCTCCCACCACACAGCCAGCACTGTCCGTGCTCCCACCACACAGCCAGCACTGTCAGTGATCCCACGACACAGCCACCACTGTCAGTGTTCCCACCACACACCACACAGCCAGCACTGTAAGTGCTCCCACCACACAGCCAGCCCTGTCAATGCTCGCACCACACAGCCAGCACTGTCAGTGCTCCCACCACACAGCCAGCACTGTCAGTGCTCCCACCACACAGCCAGCACTGTAAGTGCTCCCACCACACAGCCAGCACTGTCAGTGCTCCCACCACACAGCCAGCACTGTCAGTGCTCCCACCACACAGCCAGCACTGTCAGGGCTCCCACCGCTCAGCCAGCACTGTCAGTGCTCCCCCACACAGCCAGCACTGTCAGTGCTCCCCCACACAGCCAGCACTGCCCGTGCTCCCACCAGACAGCGAGCACTGTAAGTGCTCCCCCACACAACCAGCACTGTCAGTGCTCCCCACACACAGCCAGCACTGTCAGTGCTCCCTCACACAGCCAGCACTGTCAGTGCTCCAACCACACAGCCAGCACAGTCAGTGCTCCCACCACACAACCAGCACTGTCAGTGTTCCCACCATACAGTCAGCACTGTCAGTGCTCCCCCTACACAGCCAGCACTGTCAGTGCTCCCCCCACACAGCCAGCACTGTCAGTGCTCCCCCAACACAGCCAGCACTGTCTGTGCTCCCCCACACAGCCAGCACTGTCAGTGCTCCCACCACACAGCCAGCACTGTCAGTGCTCCCCCACACAGCCAGCACTGTCAGTGCTCCCACCACTCAGCCAGCACTGCCTGTGGTCCCCCGCACAGCCAGCACTGTCAGTGCTCAACCACACAGCCAGCACTGTCAGTGCTCCCCCTACACAGCCAGCAAAGTCAGTGCTCCCACCACACAGCCAGCACTGTCAGTGCTCCCCCACACAGCCAGCACTGTCAGTGCTCCCACCACACAGCCAGCTCTGTCTGTGCTACCCCACACAGCCAGCACTGTCAGTGCTCCCCCACACAGCCAGCACTGTCAGAACTCCCCCCACACAGCCAGCACTGTCAGTGCTCCCCCACACAGCCAGCACTGTCAGTGCTCCCACCACGCAGCCAGCACTGTCTGTGCTCCCCCACACAGACAGCACTGTCAGTGCTCCCCCACACAGCCAGCACTGTCAGTGCTCCCACCACACAGCCAGCACTGTCAGGGCTCCCACCGCTCAGCCAGCACTGTCAGTGCTCCCCCACACAGCCAGCACTGTCAGTGCTCCCCCACACAGCCAGCACTGTCCGTGCTCCCACCAGACAGCCAGCACTGTAAGTGCTCCCCCACACAACCAGCACTGTCAGTGCTCCCCACACACAGCCAGCACTGTCAGTGCTCCCTCACACAGCCAGCACTGTCAGTGCTCAAACCACACAGCCAGCACAGTCAGTGCTCCCACCACACAACCAGCACTGTCAGTGTTCCCACCACACAGTCAGCACTGTCAGTGCTCCCCCTACACAGCCAGCACTGTCAGTGCTCCCCCCACACAGCCAGCACTGTCAGTGCTCCCCCAACACAGCCAGCACTGTCAGTGCGCCACCCACACAGCCAGCACTGTCAGTGCACCCCCACAGAGCCAGCACTGTCAGAGCTCCCCCCACACAGCCAGCACTGTCAGTGCTCCCCCACACAGCCAGCACTGTCAGTGCTCCCCACACAGCCAGCATTGTCAGTGCTCTTACCACACAACAAGCACTGTCAGTGCTCCCCCCACACAGCCAGCACTGTCAGTGCTCCCACCACACAACCAGCACTGTCAGTGCTCCCCCACACAGCCAGCAATGTCAGTGCTCCCCCCACACAGCCAGCACTATCAGTGCTCCCCCACACAGCCAGCACTGTCAGTGCTCCCCCACACAGCCCGCACTGTCAGTGCTCCCACACAGAGCCAGCACTGTCAGTGCTCCCACACACAGCCAGCACTGTCAGTCCTCCCCCCACACAGTCAGCAATGTCAGTGCTCCCCCACACAGCCAGCACTGTCAGTGCTCCCCCACACAGCCAGCTCTGTCAGTGCTCCCCCACACAGCCAGCACTGTCAGTGCTCCCACACAGAGCCAGCACTGTCAGTGCTCCCACACACAGCCAGCACTGTCAATGCTCCCCCCACACAGCCAGCACTGTCAGTGCTCTCCCACACAGCCAGCGCTGTCAGTGCTCCCCCACACAGCCAGCACTGTCAGTGCTCCCCCCCACAGCCAGCTCTGTCAGTGCTCCCGCCAAACAGTCAGCACTATCAGTGCTCCCCTCACACAGCCAGCACTGTCAGTGCTCCCCCACACAGTCAGCACTGTCAGTGCCCCCCACACAGCCAGCACTGTCAGTGCTCCCCACACAGCCAGCACTGTCAGTGCTCCCACCACACAGCCAGCACTGTCAGTGCTCCCACCACACAGCCAGCACTGTCAGTGCTCCCCACACAGCCAGCACTGTCAGTGCTCCCACCTCACAGCCAGCAATGTCAGTGCTTCCACCACACAGCTAGCACTGTCAGTGCTCCCACCACACAGCCAGCGCTGTCAGTGCTCCCACCACACAGCCAGCACTGGCAGTGCTCCCACCACACAGCCAGCACTGTCAATGCTCCCACCACACAGCCAGCACTGTCAGTGCTCCCCACACAGCCAGCACTGTCAGTGCTCCCACCACACAGCCAGCACTGTCAGTGCTCCCACCACACAGCAAGCACTGTCAGTGCTCCCACCACACAGCCAGCGCTGTCAGTGCTCCCACCACACAGCCAGCACTGTCAGTGCTCCCCCACAGAGCCAGCACTGTCAGTGCTCCCACCACACAGCCAGCACTGTCAGTGCTCCCCCACACAGCCAGCACTGTCAGTGCCCCCCCCACACAGCCAGCACTGTCAGTGCTCCCACCACACAGCCAGCACTGTCAGTGCTCCCACCACACAGTCAGCACTGTCAGTGCTCCCCTACACAGCCAGCACTGTCGGTGCTCCCCCCACACAGCCAGCACTGCCAGTGCTCCCCACACAGCCAGCACTGTCAGTGCTCCCACCACACAGCCAGCACTGACAGTTCTCCCCACACAGGCAGCACTGTCAGTGCTCCCTCACACAGCCAGCACTGTCAGTGCTCCCACCACACAGCCAGCACTGTAAGTGCTCCCACCACACAGCCAGCACTGTCAGTGCTCCCACCACACAGCCAGCACTGTCAGTGCTCCCACCACACAGCCAGCACTGTCAGTGCTCCCACCACACAGCCAGCACTGTCCGTGCTCCCACCACACAGCCAGCACTGTCAGTGATCCCACGACACAGCCACCACTGTCAGTGTTCCCACCACACACCACACAGCCAGCACTGCAAGTGCTCCCACCACACAGCCAGCCCTGTCAATGCTCGCACCACACAGCCAGCACTGTCAGTGCTCCCACCACACAGCCAGCACTGTCAGTGCTCCCACCACACAGCCAGCACTGTAAGTGCTCCCACCACACAGCCAGCACTGTCAGTGCTCCCACCACACAGCCAGCACTGTCAGTGCTCCCACCACACAGCCAGCACTGTCAGGGCTCCCACCGCTCAGCCAGCACTGTCAGTGCTCCCCCACACAGCCAGCACTGTCAGTGCTCCCCCACACAGCCAGCACTGTCCGTGCTCCCACCAGACAGCCAGCACTGTAAGTGCTCCCCCACACAACCAGCACTGTCAGTGCTCCCCACACACAGCCAGCACTGTCAGTGCTCCCTCACACAGCCAGCACTGTCAGTGCTCCAACCACACAGCCAGCACAGTCAGTGCTCCCACCACACAACCAGCACTGTCAGTGTTCCCACCACACAGTCAGCACTGTCAGTGCTCCCCCTACACAGCCAGCACTGTCAGTGCTCCCCCCACACAGCCAGCACTGTCAGTGCTCCCCCAACACAGCCAGCACTGTCAGTGCGCCACCCACACAGCCAGCACTGTCAGTGCACCCCCACAGAGCCAGCACTGTCAGAGCTCCCCCCACACAGCCAGCACTGTCAGTGCTCCCCCACACAGCCAGCACTGACAGTGCTCCCACCACACAGCCAGCACTGTCAGTGCTCCCACCACACAGCAAGCACTGTCAGTGCTCCCACCACACAGCCAGCGCTGTCAGTGCTCCCACCACACAGCCAGCACTGTCAGTGCTCCCCCACAGAGCCAGCACTGTCAGTGCTCCCACCACACAGCCAGCACTGTCAGTGCTCCCCCACACAGCCAGCACTGTCAGTGCCCCCCCCACACAGCCAGCACTGTCAGTGCTCCCACCACACAGCCAGCACTGTCAGTGCTCCCACCACACAGTCAGCACTGTCAGTGCTCCCCTACACAGCCAGCACTGTCGGTGCTCCCCCCACACAGCCAGCACTGCCAGTGCTCCCCACACAGCCAGCACTGTCAGTGCTCCCACCACACAGCCAGCACTGACAGTTCTCCCCACACAGGCAGCACTGTCAGTGCTCCCTCACACAGCCAGCACTGTCAGTGCTCCCACCACACAGCCAGCACTGTAAGTGCTCCCACCACACAGCCAGCACTGTCAGTGCTCCCACCACACAGCCAGCACTGTCAGTGCTCCCACCACACAGCCAGCACTGTCAGTGCTCCCACCACACAGCCAGCACTGTCCGTGCTCCCACCACACAGCCAGCACTGTCAGTGATCCCACGACACAGCCACCACTGTCAGTGTTCCCACCACACACCACACAGCCAGCACTGCAAGTGCTCCCACCACACAGCCAGCCCTGTCAATGCTCGCACCACACAGCCAGCACTGTCAGTGCTCCCACCACACAGCCAGCACTGTCAGTGCTCCCACCACACAGCCAGCACTGTAAGTGCTCCCACCACACAGCCAGCACTGTCAGTGCTCCCACCACACAGCCAGCACTGTCAGTGCTCCCACCACACAGCCAGCACTGTCAGGGCTCCCACCGCTCAGCCAGCACTGTCAGTGCTCCCCCACACAGCCAGCACTGTCAGTGCTCCCCCACACAGCCAGCACTGTCCGTGCTCCCACCAGACAGCCAGCACTGTAAGTGCTCCCCCACACAACCAGCACTGTCAGTGCTCCCCACACACAGCCAGCACTGTCAGTGCTCCCTCACACAGCCAGCACTGTCAGTGCTCCAACCACACAGCCAGCACAGTCAGTGCTCCCACCACACAACCAGCACTGTCAGTGTTCCCACCACACAGTCAGCACTGTCAGTGCTCCCCCTACACAGCCAGCACTGTCAGTGCTCCCCCCACACAGCCAGCACTGTCAGTGCTCCCCCAACACAGCCAGCACTGTCAGTGCGCCACCCACACAGCCAGCACTGTCAGTGCACCCCCACAGAGCCAGCACTGTCAGAGCTCCCCCCACACAGCCAGCACTGTCAGTGCTCCCCCACACAGCCAGCACTGTCAGTGCTCCCCACACAGCCAGCATTGTCAGTGCTCTTACCACACAACAAGCACTGTCAGTGCTCCCCCCACACAGCCAGCACTGTCAGTGCTCCCACCACACAACCAGCACTGTCAGTGCTCCCCCACACAGCCAGCAATGTCAGTGCTCCCCCCCACACAGCCAGCACTATCAGTGCTCCCCCACACAGCCAGCACTGTCAGTGCTCCCCCACACAGCAAGCACTGTCAGTGCTCCCACACAGAGCCAGCACTGTCAGTGCTCCCATACACAGCCAGCACTGTCAGTCCTCCCCCCACACAGTCAGCACTGTCAGTGCTCCCCCACACAGCCAGCACTGTCAGTGCTCCCCCACACAGCCAGCTCTGTCAGTGCTCCCCCACACAGCCAGCACTGTCAGTGCTCCCACACAGCCAGCACTGTCAGTGCTCCCCCACACAGCCAGCTCTGTCAGTGCTCCCCCACACAGCCAGCACTGTCAGTGCTCCCCCACACAGCCAGCACTGTCAGTGCTCCCACACAGAGCCAGCACTGTCAGTGCTCCCACACACAACCAGCACTGTCAATGCTCCCCCCACACAGCCAGCACTGTCAGTGCTCTCCCACACAGCCAGCGCTGTCAGTGCTCCCCCCACACAGCCAGTACTGTCAGTGCTCCCCCCCACAGCCAGCTCTGTCAGTGCTCCCGCCAAACAGTCAGCACTATCAGTGCTCCCCTCACACAGCCAGCACTGTCAGTGCTCCCCCACACAGTCAGCACTGTCAGTGCCCCCCACACAGCCAACACTGTCAGTGCTCCCCACACAGCCAGCACTGTCAGTGCTCCCACCACACAGCCAGCACTGTCAGTGCTCCCACCACACAGCCAGCACTGTCAGTGCTCCCCACACAGCCAGCACTGTCAGTGCTCCCACCTCACAGCCAGCAATGTCAGTGCTTCCACCACACAGCTAGCACTGTCAGTGCTCCCACCACACAGCCAGCGCTGTCAGTGCTCCCACCACACAGCCGGCACTGGCAGTGCTCCCACCACACAGCCAGCACTGTCAATGCTCCCACCACACAGCCAGCACTGTCAGTGCTCCCCACACAGCCAGCACTGTCAGTGCTCCCACCACACAGCCAGCACTGTCAGTGCTCCCACCACACAGCAAGCACTGTCAGTGCTCCCACCACACAGCCAGCGCTGTCAGTGCTCCCACCACACAGCCAGCACTGTCAGTGCTCCCCCACAGAGCCAGCACTGTCAGTGCTCCCACCACACAGCCAGCACTGTCAGTGCTCCCCCACACAGCCAGCACTGTCAGTGCCCCCCCCCCACACAGCCAGCACTGTCAGTGCTCCCACCACACAGCCAGCACTGTCAGTGCTCCCACCACACAGTCAGCACTGTCAGTGCTCCCCTACACAGCCAGCACTGTCGGTGCTCCCCCCACACAGCCAGCACTGCCAGTGCTCCCCACACAGCCAGCACTGTCAGTGCTCCCACCACACAGCCAGCACTGACAGTTCTCCCCACACAGGCAGCACTGTCAGTGCTCCCTCACACAGCAAGCACTGTCAGTGCTCCCACCACACAGCCAGCACTGTAAGTGCTCCCACCACACAGCCAGCACTGTCAGTGCTCCCACCACACAGCCAGCACTGTCAGTGCTCCCACCACACAGCCAGCACTGTCAGTGCTCCCACCACACAGCCAGCACTGTCCGTGCTCCCACCACACAGCCAGCACTGTCAGTGATCCCACGACACAGCCCCACTGTCAGTGTTCCCACCACACACCACACAGCCAGCACTGTAAGTGCTCCCACCACACAGCCAGCCCTGTCAGTGCTCCCACCACACAGCCAGCACTGTCAGTGCTCCCACCACACAGCCAGCACTGTCAGTGCTCCCACCACACAGCCAGCACTGTAAGTGCTCCCACCACACAGCCAGCACTGTCAGTGCTCCCACCACACAGCCAGCACTGTCAGTGCAGCCCGCGCCCCAGACCCAGCTCCTGATTGGCTCATAGGCTGTCAGTCAGCGGCTGGAGCTGCTGATTGGATGAGAGGCTGTCAGTAAGCGCCAGGAGCTACTGATTGGCTGAGAGACTGTCAGTCAGAGACTAGAACTGCTGATAAGCTGAGAGGCCTTCGGTCAGCGGCTGGTGCTCCTGATTGGCTGAGAGACTGTCAGTCAGCGGCTGGAGCTACTGATTGGCTGAGAGACTGTCAGTCAGCGGCTGGAGCTCCTGGTTGGCTGAGAGGCTGTTCGTAGCGGCTGGATCTCCTGACTGCCTGAGAGGCTGTCAGTCAGCGGCTGGAGCTCCTGATTGGCTGAGAGACTGTCAGTCAGCGGCTGGAGCTCCTGATTGGCTGAGAGACTGTCAGTCAGCGACTGGAGCTCCTGGTTGGCTGAGAGGCTGTTAGTCAGCGGTTGGAGCTCCTGATTGGCTGAGAGACTGTCAGTCAGCGACTGGAGCTCCTGATTGGCTGAGGTGGTTTCAGTCAGCGGCTGGAGCTCCTGATTGGCTGAGAGGCTGTTAGTAGCGGCTGGAGCTCCTGATTGGCTGAGAGGCTTTTAGTCAGCGGTTGGGGCTCCTGATTGGCTGAGAGGCTGTCAGTCAGCGGCTGGAGCTCCTGATTGGCTGAGAGACTGTCAGACAGCGGCTGGAGCTCCTGATTGGCTGAGAGACTATCAGTCAGCGGTTGGAGCTTCTGATTGGCTGAGAGACTGTCGGTCAGCGGCGGGAGCTCCTTATTGGCTGAGATGGTTTCAGTCAGCGGCTGGATCTCCTGATTGGCTGAGAGGCTGTTAGTAGCGGCTGGACCTCCTGATTGGCTGAGAGGCTGTTAGTCAGCGGTTGGGGCTCCTGATTGGCTGAGAGGCTGTCAGTCAGCGGCTGGAGCTGCTGATTGGATGAGAGGCTGTCAGTCAGCGCCAGGGACTACTGATTGGCTGAGACTATCAGTCAGCGGTTGGAGCTTCTGATTGGCTGAGAGACTATCAGTCAGCGGTTGGAGCCCCTGATTGGCTGAGTGACTGTCAGTCAGCGGCTGGAGCTCCTGATTGGCTGAGATGGTTTCAGTCAGCGGCTGGAGCTCCTATTTGGCTGAGAGGATGTTAGTAGCGGCTGGAGCTCCTGATTGGCTGAGAGGCTGTTATTCAGCGGTTGGGGCTCCTGATTGGCTGAGATGGTTTCAGTCAGCGGCTGGAGCTCCTGATTGGCTGAGAGGCTGTTAGTAGCGGCTGGAGCTCCTGATTGGCTGAGAGGCTGTTAGTCAGCGGTTGGGGCTCCTGATTGGCTGAGAGGCTGTCAGTCAGCGGCTGGAGCTGCTGATTGGATGAGAGGCTGTCAGTCAGCGCCAGGAGCTACTGATTGGCTGAGCGTCTGTGAGTCAGCGGTTGGAGCACTTGATTGGCTGAGAGACTGTTAGTCAGCGGTTGGGGCTCCTGATTGGCTGAGAGGCTGTCAGTCAGCGGTTAGGGCTCCTGATTGGCTGAGAGCATGTCAGTCCGTTTTATTTTCTCATTAATTTAATAATTGATTTAACCGGATATTTCAATGCGACCTTGATCTGCTCCCTGAACCTGGACTGAGTCACCACATAAATAAATGTGTTTGTGCAGCAATTTAAATCCCGCAGCATAAATCCGACTTTTTGTAAATTATATTGAGGTAGGGTGAGGTAATATAATCCTCTCACATCCATATAGAAAAATTTAATAACAGACACGGTCCAGAGGAGGATGAAAGTTCCGGAGATGCTGAAGAGTAAAATCATTGACTTCCTTCTGCTCTCCATCTCTGGGTCGGTGCGATTGTCTCCTTGGCTCTGGGCCCTCAGTGCCTTCCGGACCCGACTGCTGAGTAAAATGTGTCTGACTGTCAGAGCGTTGGTCAACAGGATTGAGAAGAACGGCACCAATGGGGCTACAACCTGATCAAACCATAGATACCCACCACATCCCGGGTCAGTGTAAACGCTGCTCTTTGTGACGCAGTCCCACTGGACATTGTCGATTATCCTCGCAGGTTCCAATATAAAGTACAGGGGGATGTTTTTCACACAGAGCAGGAGGCCGCTTGTGGACAGAACCACAGCCGCAGTTTTCCCGGTGCAATATTTACTTTTCAGTTTCTGGCAGCGAATGGCCACAAATCGATCAAAGGAGAAAGTGAGGGTGAACCAGACAGAACAGTCCCTGGCTGCAGCCTGCAGGACAGAGTTAACACGACACACAGGGGTGAGATCCAGGAAATTCCAGGGGAAATAATAAACATTGATCCTGTTCAGTATGGGTTTAGTGATAATAAACAGCAGATCCACCGTTGCCATGGCCACCAGGTAGCGAGTGGTGCAGGTAGAGAGGCCACACTTCCCCCGACACAGAATCACAATTCCCAGTATATTAACTGTCAGAGAGAGAAAGGAGAGGCGCGGGAAATTACTGGGTAATGAATCTCCCTGTCTGAACCAGGGCACAATTGCAGCACCAATATAATGGACAGTGGGTGGGTGGGGGTGCTGGGAGAGGAGTGGGCACAGAGATTAACATTAAAGAGAGGGGAGTAGGAAATGTAACTCCAGTGTTAATGGTGGGGAATGGGGGGGAAAGTGTGAATTGCAGCCCTGTCAGTTTGATGGCAGTGGGAGGAAAATGTTTATAATTCAGAGACCTTTGGGAGAGGTTACATTTCTCATTTAGTCTGATTTACAGGATTCACTCAGGCCGGCCAGGTTTCCCAAACCGGATACAAACATACCCGAGATTGTCATCCCAGCTCAATTATTGGACCACACCCTGGATTGGTCCGTTCCCTGAACTGGATTTCTGATGGGGTTGGACCCCACTCCTGGTTTAATTGAATATCCCACGATCAATGGAAAACAATAAAACAAACGCAGGACCTTCCCACTTCATAACCATGGGAGGAATAGAAATATAGAATGCACAGTGCAAAAGGAGGCCATTCGGCCCATCGAGTCTGCACCGGCCCTTGGAAAGAGAAAACCAGTTCAGCCCACCCCATCCCCATAACCCAGTGACCCCATCAAAATTGTTTGGAAACTAAACACAATTTATCTTGGCCGATCCACCTAACCCGCACATCTTTGTACTGTGGGAGGAAACCGGAGCACCCGGAGGAAACCCACGCAGACACGGGGAGAACGTGCAGACTCCACACAGACAGTGACCCAAGCCGGGAATCGAACCTGGGACCCTGGAGCTGTGAATCAACTGTGCCAACCACTGTGCTATCGTGCAACCCAGCCTGTCCAGAATAGAGTCTATCCATTCTCCAGAACATCCCGAGGGGTCACCCCTCCCAGGTTTAGTCATTCGTACAGCACCCGCTCCCAGGAATCCCCCATTGCCATGCCTCGAACATCCCAACATCACTGTTCCCAGGAATCCATCCTCTCCCTGTTTGGAAAGAATCCCTGCCAAACTTTTCTCAGGAGTATTCCCGCTCCGGGATTGGACAGTCCCCAGGGTTCACTTGGCCGGAATAGACTCTCTCCAGATTCGGACTCATTGCATTCGACAAAAAAGTAGGAACATTCCAAAACAAGAGCGTTAAGATGGAGGAGAAAGTTCCCAGAATAAAGTTGTTTAAATTAAAGATACGTCCTGCGGGACCTAACATCCTAATTGGACGATGAGATGTTGCTCCTCCAGGTTGCGTTGGGCTTCACTGCATTCTGGCAGCCGGCCAAGGACAGACATGTGGGCCCGAGCGCAAGGTGCTGAGTTAACATGTCCACAACAGGAAGGCTGAGGCCATGCTGTGGGCTGAGTGAAGGTGTTCCTCAAAGCAGTCTCCCAGTCTGCGTTTAGTCTCCCCAATGTCGAGGAGACGGTATTGGCAGCAGCGAATACAGGAGAACAAACTGAAGGCACAGAAGTGAAACGCTGCTTCCCCAGAAAGGAGAGTTTGCTGCTGAGAACCGGGAGACGGGAGGAGGTAAAGGGACAGTTGTTGCACCGTCTCTGATTGCAGGGGAAGGTGCTGGGGGAAGGGAAAGGGGTGTGGGGTGTGAGGGGGAAGTAGACAAGGGGGAGGGAGCCGTACCTGAGGAATGCAGACATTGGGGGGGGGGGATGGTTGGAGAGAGGTGAAGATGTGTTTGGTGGTGACATCATGCTGGAGTTGGCAGAGATGGAGGAGGATTTTCCTTTCAATGAGAAGGCTGATGGTGTGGAAAGTGAGGAGGGGAACCCTATCATGTTTCCGGGAGGGAGGGGGCTGTGTGAGGACAGAGGTGTGAGAAGTGAATTGAACACGATTGAGAGCCCTGTTAACAAAGGAAGGTGGTGGGGACGGCCCGGTTAAGGAAAAGACAGACATGCCAGGGGGACTATTTTCGAAGACGCCAGCATCAGAACAGAGGCGATGGAGGCGGAGAAAGTGGGAGAATGAGATGCAGTCTTTACAGGAAGCAGGGTATGAGGATCTGTACACAACCCTCGTGTTGGGGAACGGAGGTGCAGAGGGATTGGACGTCCATTGTGAAGATTAGGCGGTTAGGGCCAGGGAAATGGACCTTGTTTATGACACCAGAGGAATCAGGAAACATAAAATCCCCACAGTGCAGAAGGAGGCCATTCGGCCCATTAAGTCTGCACCAAACCTCTGAAAGAGTACCTCAACCAAGCTCACTCCCCCGCCTATCTCATTAACCCCTTAATCTAACCTACACATCTTTTTGTACACTACGGAGTAATTTAGCATGGCCAATCCACCTAACCTGCACATCTTTGGGCTATGGGAGGCAACCGGAGACCCGGAGGAAACCCACACAGACAGGGAGAGAAAGTGCAGTCTGCACACAGACAGTCACCCAAGGTAGGAATTGATTTCGGGATCCTGCTGCTGTGAGGCAGCAGTGCAAACCACTGTGTCACTGTGACACCACTGTCTTTGGGAAGGGGCAGAACAGGGTAAAGCGGATGGAATCAAGATCGGAAGAAATGATCTTGGTGGGGCTGGAACAGGCCGAAATAATGGGTGCACTGGGACTTTCCTGTTTGTGGATTTTGGGAAGGAGGTAGAAGCGGGAGGTTGATGCAGGATGTGTGGGATTGTGGGACTCTGATCTCTAAGACTGTGGACAGAAGATATCCAGAGTCAACAAGGTCAGTGAAAGACTTGGAAACAACATCATGATGTTTGGTGGTGTGCTGCTGATCCAGGGGGAGGTACCAGGCTATGCCTGAGAGCTGACGGTCAGCCTCTGTGAGGAAGAGGTCAGGACACCAGACAATAATGACACCACCCTTGTGAGCAGCTTAGATCACCAGGCCAGGGTTGGGTATTCGATAGCGGATTGGAGCAAGTTTAGAGTGAGTCAGGATAGAGTTGGTGAGAGGCACAGGGAAATTGAGACGGTCGATGTCGCACTGACAGACCTCAATGAAAAGATCAAGAGCTGATAGGAGGCCAGAGGGTGGGTCCAGGTAGAGGGAGATTACTGGAGGCGGATGGATTTCACAACAAATATTCATAAAATAGACAGAAACAGCAGAGACAATATTATCTATTCACTGATCAACATCAGAATAATTACCAAAGAATTGAGAAGCAGAAGTCGGTCTCTGTTATTCTTGAACTTAGAACAGAATATAATCACATCTTCCAGTCACAATGTCAACAGTTGGAAGCATTGAATTAGAAGTCTGAGTTAAAAGAAATCCAGTAACACAGAGTACACTAAATAGTCGGCACATATTCCAAAGTCAACATTCTTCCTGACACATGTCATCCAATTATTTCAATAACTACCAGAAATAATATATCTGAGTAGTATGATAGATGTTAAACAATTTGATTTTCTAAAGGCCGTCAGTAAGATCCGACGTAACAGACTGATGGGTAATCTCAGACCCAGTGGAGTTAGGGGACACAGCAGCAGGATGGACACATGCTGGCGACACACACAGAAAACAGGGAGAGGAGTTAAAGGGATTTAGGCTGATTGGTGGAAGGTGGGAAGTGGTGTTCCACAAGGATCAGCACTGGGATCACTCTCCTTCACCATTCCCATCAACAGTATGGGATCGGGAAGCAGAATGATAATTACACAATTTACAGACAAAATCAAATTGAGAGTGATAGTGAATACGGAGGCAGAATACAACTAATTACAGGCACACGCCATCATTCATTATGAATTTGCAAAGTGGGTATTTCGATGGGACATTAATGTCCCGACAGATCAGTGTCCGCTGCTGCATTTTGTTCAGAACAATAAGTCCCCCAATCACTCCTTGGAAAACAAGTGTGTGAATGGACTGGAGGGGTTTCTGGCTTCAGGTGAATAGATTCACAAATCGTGTGAAGCAGAAAGACAGTTTAAAAACACCCATAAAAATTGATCAAACTTGTGAGTTCATTTCAGGATGAATAGGAATGAGAAAATATCACAAAACCTATTGGAATGCTGCACTGCTGTGGGTTTTGTGAAATCTTAGACTGTGGGTGATATCTGTTCATGTTAGAGTAGATCAATAGAAAACAGATATTCCACTCTGGTGTGGGACCCACAGTCAGTACAATTCTACACTGACAGACACTTCCAGTAATCCTTGTTCACCGCTGTCAGATATTCCACTCTGGTGAGAGACCCACACTCAGTACAATTCCACACTGACAGATACTTCCAGTAATCCTTGTTCACCGCTGTCAGATATTCCACTCTGATAGTGACCCACAGTCAGTACAATTCTACACTGACAGACACTTCCAGTAATCCTTGTTCACCGCCGTCAGATATTCCACTCTGATAGTGACCCACAGTCAGTACAATTCTACACTGACAGACACTTCCAGTAACCCTTGTTCACCGCCGTCAGATATTCCACTCTGATAGTGACCCACAGTCAGTACAATTCTACACTGACAGATACCCACACTCAGTGTGATTTAATTCTTTCTCCTCCTAAACCTCCCTTCAGAGAGATTGCCTTTGCTGTCATCCAATCTAACATTATACAAAATTCCACTCAATATAATAACTTCCCCGGTCAGAGATCCAGTGAGTTACAAACAGAGGTTTATTGTGAGTTGATGAAAGGGATTCAAACCATTGACATGCTTGAATACATTTGACAATTATATCGTTGACCAGGTGTCTATTTCACAGTGAGCACGAGATCAGGATCAGGTACTTTCAGTCGCAGTTTAAAATCAGAGAGCCGCTCACACACAGATTTACACCAATTCAATGGTGACAGTCACTTACCAGGAACACCAACAATAGCCAGGATTGGGTAGAATACTTTCTCAACCATATCAATTGGACGATGCATTTTCAGTGTGAAGTGATGTGTCCCTTCCTGCGATTGACAATCTCTCTGTCTAAAACTCTGAGGTTATATATTCTCCAAGCTTTTAATTAATACCCTGTGGAACCACACAAGGAAAATTGAGGTTGTGACATCGTTTTAACTTATTTTTCAAGACGTGAACAAACAGATTACGATATTGTGTTTAGTGAAAGCAAATATTATTTTTCTGAGTGAGTGACCTCTTTGCAAACACCGGACGGTGTTGATCACATTGTTCAACTAACATTAACAGAAAGTATGCTGTCCACTCAGAAACCATCAGTCCCATCTCTACATCTCACATTGTTTCAGAGATATCCCTCACTCCACTGTAACCATTCAGTGATTCAGTTCCAATTGTCAGTGTGTTTCTCAGGGTGGTTCCAATGCACTCTGGGTTGTAGCTGTCTCTCTAACTGTGACCATTCAGAGATTCAGTTCCAATTGTCAGTGTGTTTCTCTGGGTGGTTCCACTGCTCTCTGGTATGTAGCTGCCTCTGTAACTGTGACCATTCAGTGATTCAGTTCCAATTTTCAGTGTGTTTCTCTGGGTGGTTCCACTGCACTCTGGGGTGTAGTTGTCTCTGTGACGGTGACCATTCAGTGATTCAGTTCCAATTGTCAGTGTTTTTCTCTGGGTGGTTCCACTGCGCTCTGGGGTGTAGCTGTCTCTGTAACTGTGACCATTCAGTGATTCAGTTCCAATTGTCAGTGTGTTTCTCTGGGTGGTTCCACTGCACTCTGGGGTGTAGCTGCCTCTGTAACTGTGACCATTCAGTGATTCAGTTCCAATTGTCAGTGTGTTTCTCTGGGTGGTTCCACTGCGCTCTGGGGTGTAGCTGTCTCTGTAACTGTGACCATTCAGTGATTCAGTTCCAATTGTCAGTGTGTTTCTCTGGGTGGGTCCACTGCACTCTGGGATGTAGCTGTCTCTATAACTGTGACCATTCAATGATTCAGTTCCAATTGTCAGTGTGTTTCTCTGGGTGGTTCCACTGCACTCTGGGGTGTAGCTGCCTCTGTAACTGACCATTCAGTGATTCAGTTCCAATTGTCAGTGTGTTTCTCTGTGTGGTTCCACTGCACTCTGGGGTGTAGTTGTCTCTGTGACGGTGACCATTCAGTGATTCCGTTCCAATTGTCAGTGTGTTTCTCTGGGTGGTTCCACTGCACTCTGGGGTGTAATTGTCTCTGTGACGGTGACCATTCAGTGATTCAGTTCCAATTGTCAGTGTTTTTCTCTGGGTGGTTCCACTGCACTCTGGGGTGTAGTTGCCTCTGTGACGGTGACCATTCAGTGATTCCGTTCCAATTGTCAGTGTGTTTCTCTGGGTGGTTACACTGCACTCTAGGGTGTAGCTGCCTCTGTAACTGTGACCACTCAGTGATTCAGTTCCAATTGTCAGTGTGTTTCTCTGGGTGGGTCCACTGCACACTGGGGTGTAGCTGCCTCTGTAACTGTGACCATTCAGTGATTCAGTTCCAATTGTCAGTGTGTTTCTCTGGGTGGTTCCACTGCACTCTGGGGTGTAGCTGTCTCTGTAACTGTGACCATTCCTTTATTTTATTTCAGTAGTTTCTGTTTGAGAATAAGTAGAACATTTCAATGTCTCCAAAATCTGGAACTATTTAAAGTGCAAATTATGTGATCCCATATCTATATCTGATTCAGCCCCTCAAACTAAGAAAATATTTAGCATCATTGGAACCTCAGAAAACTCAGAGGCTGCAGCAGAGACAAACTCATCACCTCAGAGAGCAGCATTAATACATAGTCAGCAGTGAAAACTAGTACCCCGTCTCTAACTGACACCGGCCTCCATCTGATACACACACTTCAACTGGGAGAGAGGCGGGGTGAGATGTGGAGGAAGAGAGAACTGGTCTGTGAGATGTGCTGATAGAAGACAGCGTGAGAGAGAAAGAGGGTGTGAGGAGAGATATTGGGAGAGAAAGAGGGTGGATAAATAAAGATAAAACGGGAGAAAGAGGTGGATTGTCTGTGAGAAAGGGAAGCAGAGAGTGGAGAGGGTGAGTGGCTGAGGGAGGCAGATTGGGTGAGAAGGATGGTGTATTAAATACTCACATAATCTTAGCCATAAGTACAGGAGAGAGTAACTGAGTGACTGAGGGAGCGGGAGAGGGAAAGATTGTGAGGGAAAGTGTGAGAGAGGGAAACAGAGTGAGAGAAAGTGTGATAGAGGGAAAGAGTGTGAGAGAACGTGTGAGAGAGGGAAAGAGTGTGAGAGAAAATGTGAGAGAGGGAAAGAGAGTCAGAGAAAGTGTGAAAGAGGGAAAGAGTGTGAGAGAAAGTGTGAGAGAGGGAAAGAGTGTGAGAGAAAGTGTGAGAGAGGGAAAGAGAGTCAGAGAAAGTGTGAGAGAGGGAAAGTGTGAGAGAAAGTGTGAGAGACGGAAAGTGTGAGAGAGGGAAAGAGCATGAGAGAAAGTGTGAGAGAGGGAAAGAGTTTAAGACAAAGTGTGAGAGAGTGAAATAGAGTCAGAGACATTGTGAGAGAGGGAAAGAGAGTGAGAAAAAGTGTGAGAGAGGGAAAGTGTGAGAGAGGGAAAGAATGTGAGAGAACGTGTGAGAGAGAGAAAGAGTGTGAGAGAAATTGTGAGAGAGGGAAAGAGAGTGAGAGAAATTGTGAGAGAGGGAATGAGAGTGAGAAAAAGTGTGAGAAAGGGAAAGTGTGAGAGAGGGAAAGATTGTGAGAGAAATTGTGAGAGAGAGAAAGAGAGTGAGAGAAATTGTGAGAGACGGAAAGAGAGTGAGAAAAACTGTGAGAGAGGGAAAGAGAGTGAGAGAAAGTGTGAGAGAGGGAAAGTGTGTGAGAGAAAGTGTGAGAGAGGGATAGAGAGTGAGAGAATGTGTGAGAGAGGGAAAGAGTGTTAGAGAAATTGTGAGAGAGGGATAGAGAGTGAGAGAAAGTGTGAGAGAGGGACAACGTGTGAGAGAGAGAAAGAGTGTGAGAGAAAGTGTCATTGAGGGAGTTTTGTGAGAGGGAGGGAGGCATGGAGGGAGAGAATATAGGGATGGAGAGAGAGAGGGACAGAGTGTGAAAGTGTCTAACGGAGATGTGAGAGAGGGAGGGAGGGAGGCATGATGCAGAGAGAGAGAGGGGGGGAGAGTGAGAGAGAGGGACAGAATGTAAGAGTGGGGTAAGTGTGAGACAAGGGAAATCTGCTAGAGAGAGTGGGAGAGTGGGAGTGAGTATCTATGAAGAAGAAAGTATGTGAGAGGCTGGAATTTGAGAGAGGGAGTGTGAGAGATGGAGGGATAGTGAGAGATGGAGGGTGTGAGATGGAGAGAGTGTGAGGAAGGGAGAGTGAGTGAGACAGGTAGATTGTGTTAGGCAGGGAGAGAGTGAGAGAGAGGGAGAGAGTCTGACAGGAGACAAAGTGGGAGACAATGGGAGAGAGGGAGGGTGACTGAGGTAGAGAATGTGTCAGAGGGAGAGAATGTGAGGGGGAGAGTGTGAGAGAGGGTGAGAGTGCTAGAGAGGGAGGGAGTACAAAAGAGAGAATGCGAAAGGGGAGAGGGGGAGAGTGTGTGAGAGAGGGAGAAAGTGTGAGAGAGGGAGGGTGAGAGAGGGAGGGTGAGAGAGTGAGAGAGTGTGAGAGAGTGAGACACTGTGAGAGAGGGAGGGAGTGTGAGAGGGGGACAGAATGTGATAGAGGGAGAGAGTGTCAGAGAGGGAGAACGTGTGAGAGAGGGAGAGAGTGTGAGAGAGGGAGAAAGTGTGAGAGAGGGAGACAGTGTGGGAGAGGGAGAGAGTGTGAGAGAGGGAGAGAGTGTGAGAGAGTGTGAGAGAGGGAGACAGTGTGGGAGAGGGACAGAGTGTGAGAGAGGGAGAGAGTGTGGGAGGCAGTGTGGGAGAGGCAGAGAGTGTGAGAGTGGGAGGGATTGTTGAGAGGGAGAGAGTGTGAGCGAGGGAGAGAGTGTGAGAGAGGGAGAGAGTGTGAGAGGGGGAGAGCGTGTGGGAGAGGGAGCGAGTGTGAGAGAGGGAGAGAGTGTGAGAGTGGGAGGTAGTGTGGGAGAGGGAGAGAGTGTGAGAGGGGCGCAGAGTGTGAGAGAGGGAGACAGTGTGGGAGAGGGAGAGAGTGTCAGAGAGGGAGACAGTGTGAGAGGGGGAGAGAGTGTGAGAGTGTGAGGGATTGTTGAGAGGGAGAGAGTGTGAGCGAGGGAGACAGTGTGAGAGTTGGTGACAGTGTGGGAGAGGGAGAGAGTGTGAGAGTGGGTGACAGTGTGGGAGAGGGAGAGAGTGTGAGAGAGGGAGAGAGTGTGAGAGTGGGTGACAGTGTGAGAGAGGGAGAGAGAGGGAGAGTGGGTGAAAGTGTGGGAGAGGGAGAGAGTGTGAGAGTGGGAGGCAGTGTGGGAGAGGGAGAGAGTGTGAGAGTGGGAGGCAGTGTGGGAGAGGGAGAGAGTGTGAGAGTGGGAGGCAGTGTGGGAGAGTAAGAGAGTGTGAGAGTGGGAGGCAGTGTGGGAGAGGGAGAGAGTGTGAGAGTGGGTGACAGTGTGGGAGAGGGAGAGAGTGTGAGAGAGGGAGACAGTGTGGGAGAGGGAGAGAGTGTGAGAGAGGGAGGGATTGTTGAGAGGGAGAGAGTGTGAGAGAGGGAGAGAGTGTGAGAGTGTGAGAGTGGGAGGTAGTGTGGGAGAGGGAGAGAGTGTGAGAGGGGGGCAGAGTGTGAGACAGGAAGACAGTGTGGGAGAGGGAGAGAGTGTCAGAGAGGGAGACAGTGTGAGAGAGGGAGAGAGTGTGAGGGATTGTTGAGAGGGAGAGAGTGTGAGCGAGGGAGAGAGTGTGAGGGAGGGGGACAGTCTGGGAGAGGGAGAGAGTGTGAGAGAGGGAGACAGTGTGAGAGTTGGTGACAGTGTGGGAGAGGGAGAGAGTGTGAGAGTGGTTGACAGTGTGGGAGAGGGAGAGAGTGTGAGAGAGGGAGAGAGTGTGAGAGTGGGTGACAGTGTGAGTGAGGGAGAGAGAGGGAGAGTGGGTGACAGTGTGGGAGAGGGAGAGAGTGTGAGAGTGGGAGGCAGTGTGGGAGAGGGAGAGAGTGTGAGAGTGGGTGACAGTGTGGGAGAGGGAGAGAGTGTGAGAGTGGGTGACAGTGTGGGAGAGGGAGAGAGTGTGAGAGTGGGAGGCAGTGTGGGAGAGGGAGAGAGTGTGAGAGTGGGAGGCAGTGTGGGAGAGGGAGAGAGTGTGAGAGTGGGAGGCAGTGTGGGAGAGGGAGAGAGTGTGAGACTGGGTGACAGTGTGGGAGAGGGAGAGAGTGTGAGAGAGGGACAGAGTGTGAGATTGGGTGACAGTGTGAGAGAGGGAGTGAGATTGAGAGTGGGTGACAGTGTGGGAGAGGGAGAGAGTGTGAGAGTGGGAGGCAGTGTGGGAGAGGGAGAGAGTGGGAGGCAGTGTGGGAGAGGGAGAGAGTGTGAGAGTGGGAGGCAGTGTGGGAGAGGGAGAGAGTGTGAGATTGGGAGGCAGTGTGGGAGAGGGAGAGAGTGTGAGAGTGGGTGACAGTGTGGGAGAGGGAGAGAGTTTGAGAGAGGGAGAGAGTGTGAGAGTGGGTGACAGTGTGAGTGAGGGAGAGAGAGGGAGAGTGGGTGACAGTGTGGGAGTGGGAGAGAGTGTGAGAGTGGGAGGCAGTGTGGGAGAGGGAGAGAGTGTGAGAGTGGGTGACAGTGTGGGAGAGGGAGAGAGTGTGAGGGATTGTTGAGAGGGAGAGAGTGTGAGCGAGGGAGAGAGTGTGAGGGAGGGGGACAGTCTGGGAGAGGGAGAGAGTGTGAGAGAGGGAGACAGTGTGAGAGTTGGTGACAGTGTGGGAGAGGGAGAGAGTGTGAGAGTGGTTGACAGTGTGGGAGAGGGAGAGAGTGTGAGAGAGGGAGAGAGTGTGAGAGTGGGTGACAGTGTGAGTGAGGGAGAGAGAGGGAGAGTGGGTGACAGTGTGGGAGAGGGAGAGAGTGTGAGAGTGGGAGGCAGTGTGGGAGAGGGAGAGAGTGTGAGAGTGGGTGACAGTGTGGGAGAGGGAGAGAGTGTGAGAGTGGGTGACAGTGTGGGAGAGGGAGAGAGTGTGAGAGTGGGAGGCAGTGTGGGAGAGGGAGAGAGTGTGAGAGTGGGAGGCAGTGTGGGAGAGGGAGAGAGTGTGAGAGTGGGAGGCAGTGTGGGAGAGGGAGAGAGTGTGAGACTGGGTGACAGTGTGGGAGAGGGAGAGAGTGTGAGAGAGGGACAGAGTGTGAGATTGGGTGACAGTGTGAGAGAGGGAGTGAGATTGAGAGTGGGTGACAGTGTGGGAGAGGGAGAGAGTGTGAGAGTGGGAGGCAGTGTGGGAGAGGGAGAGAGTGGGAGGCAGTGTGGGAGAGGGAGAGAGTGTGAGAGTGGGAGGCAGTGTGGGAGAGGGAGAGAGTGTGAGATTGGGAGGCAGTGTGGGAGAGGGAGAGAGTGTGAGAGTGGGTGACAGTGTGGGAGAGGGAGAGAGTGTGAGAGAGGGAGAGAGTGTGAGAGTGGGTGACAGTGTGAGTGAGGGAGAGAGAGGGAGAGTGGGTGACAGTGTGGGAGTGGGAGAGAGTGTGAGAGTGGGAGGCAGTGTGGGAGAGGGAGAGAGTGTGAGAGTGGGTGACAGTGTGGGAGAGGGAGAGAGTGTGAGGGATTGTTGAGAGGGAGAGAGTGTGAGCGAGGGAGAGAGTGTGAGGGAGGGGGACAGTCTGGGAGAGGGAGAGAGTGTGAGAGAGGGAGACAGTGTGAGAGTTGGTGACAGTGTGGGAGAGGGAGAGAGTGTGAGAGTGGTTGACAGTGTGGGAGAGGGAGAGAGTGTGAGAGAGGGAGAGAGTGTGAGAGTGGGTGACAGTGTGAGTGAGGGAGAGAGAGGGAGAGTGGGTGACAGTGTGGGAGAGGGAGAGAGTGTGAGAGTGGGAGGCAGTGTGGGAGAGGGAGAGAGTGTGAGAGTGGGTGACAGTGTGGGAGAGGGAGAGAGTGTGAGAGTGGGTGACAGTGTGGGAGAGGGAGAGAGTGTGAGAGTGGGAGGCAGTGTGGGAGAGGGAGAGAGTGTGAGAGTGGGAGGCAGTGTGGGAGAGGGAGAGAGTGTGAGAGTGGGAGGCAGTGTGGGAGAGGGAGAGAGTGTGAGACTGGGTGACAGTGTGGGAGAGGGAGAGAGTGTGAGAGAGGGACAGAGTGTGAGATTGGGTGACAGTGTGAGAGAGGGAGTGAGATTGAGAGTGGGTGACAGTGTGGGAGAGGGAGAGAGTGTGAGAGTGGGAGGCAGTGTGGGAGAGGGAGAGAGTGGGAGGCAGTGTGGGAGAGGGAGAGAGTGTGAGAGTGGGAGGCAGTGTGGGAGAGGGAGAGAGTGTGAGATTGGGAGGCAGTGTGGGAGAGGGAGAGAGTGTGAGAGTGGGTGACAGTGTGGGAGAGGGAGAGAGTGTGAGAGAGGGAGAGAGTGTGAGAGTGGGTGACAGTGTGAGTGAGGGAGAGAGAGGGAGAGTGGGTGACAGTGTGGGAGTGGGAGAGAGTGTGAGAGTGGGAGGCAGTGTGGGAGAGGGAGAGAGTGTGAGAGTGGGTGACAGTGTGGGAGAGGGAGAGAGTGTGAGAGTGGGTGACAGTGTGGGAGAGGGAGAGAGTGTGAGAGTGGGAGGCAGTGTGGGAGAGGGAGAGAGTGTGAGAGTGGGAGGCAGTGTGGGAGAGGGAGAGAGTGTGAGAGTGGGAGGCAGTGTGGGAGAGGGAGAGAGTGTGAGACTGGGTGACAGTGTGGGAGAGGGAGAGAGTGTGAGAGAGGGACAGAGTGTGAGATTGGGTGACAGTGTGAGAGAGGGAGTGAGATTGAGAGTGGGTGACAGTGTGGGAGAGGGAGAGAGTGTGAGAGTGGGAGGCAGTGTGGGAGAGGGAGAGAGTGGGAGGCAGTGTGGGAGAGGGAGAGAGTGTGAGAGTGGGAGGCAGTGTGGGAGAGGGAGAGAGTGTGAGATTGGGAGGCAGTGTGGGAGAGGGAGAGAGTGTGAGACTGGGTGACAGTGTGGGAGAGGGATAGAGTGTGAGAGTGAGTGACAGTGTGGGAGAGGGAGAGAGTGTGAGAGAGGGATACAGTGTGAGAGAGGGAGACAGTGTGGGAGAGGGGGAGAGTGTGAGAGTGGGTGGCAGTGTGGGAGAGGGAGAGAGTGTGAGAGTGGGTGACAGTGTGGGAGAGGGAGAGAGTGTGAGAGTGGGTGACAGTGTGGGAGAGGGAGAGAGTCTGAGAGTGGGAGGCAGTGTGGGAGAGGGAGAGAGTGTGAGAGTGGGAGGCAGTGTGGGAGAGGGAGAGAGTGTGAGAGTGGGAGGCAGTGTGGGAGAGGGAGAGAGTGTGAGACTGGGTGACAGTGTGGGAGAGGGAGAGAGTGTGAGAGAGGGACAGAGTGTGAGATTGGGTGATAGTGTGAGAGAGGGAGTGAGATTGAGAGTGGGTGACAGTGTGGGAGAGGGAGAGAGTGTGAGAGTGGGAGGCAGTGTGGGAGAGGGAGAGAGTGGGAGGCAGTGTGGGAGAGGGAGAGAGTGTGAGAGTGGGAGGCAGTGTGGGAGAGGGAGAGAGTGTGAGATTGGGAGGCAGTGTGGGAGAGGGAGAGAGTGTGAGACTGGGTGACAGTGTGGGAGAGGAATAGAGTGTGAGAGTGAGTGACAGTGTGGGAGAGGGGGAGAGTGTGAGAGAGGGATACAGTGTGAGAGAGGGAGACAGTGTGGGAGAGGGGGAGAGTGTGAGAGTGGGTGGCAGTGTGGGAGAGGGAGACAGTGTGAGAGTGGGAGAGAGTGTGAGAGAGGGAGAGAGTGTGAGAGAGGGAGAGAGTGTGAGAGAGGGAGACAGTCTGAGAGAGGGAGAGAGTGTGAGAGTGGGAGGCAGTGTGGGAGAGGGAGAGAGTGTGAGAGTGGGTGACAGTGTGGGAGAAGGAGAGAGTGTGAGAGAGGGAGACAGTGTGAGAGAGGGAGACAGTGTGGGAGAGGGAGAGAGTGTGAGAGAGGGAGAGAGTGTGAGAGTGGGTGACAGTGTGAGAGAGGGAGAGAGAGGGAGAGTGGGTGACAGTGTGGGAGAGGGAGAGAGTGTGAGAGTGGGAGGCGGTGTGGGAGAGGGAGAGAGTGTGAGAGTGGGAGGCAGTGTGGGAGAGGGAGAGATTGTGAGAGTGGGTGACAGTGTGGGAGTGGGAGAGAGTGTGAGAGAGGGAGACAGTGTGGGAGAGGGAGAGAGTGTGAGAGAGGGAGGGATTGTTGAGAGGGAGAGAGTGTGAGAGTGGGAGAGAGTGTGAGAGTGTGAGAGTGGGAGGTAGTGTGGGAGAGGGAGAGAGTGTGAGAGGGGAGCAGAGTGTGAGAGAGGAAGACAGTGTGGGAGAGGGAGAGAGTGTCAGAGAGGGAGACAGTGTGAGAGAGGGAGAGAGTGTGAGGGATTGTTGAGAGGGAGAGAGTGTGAGCGAGGGAGAGAGTGTGAGAGAGGGAGACAGTCTGGGACAGGGAGAGAGTGTGAGAGAGGGAGACAGTGTGAGAGTTGGTGACAGTGTGGGAGAGGGAGAGAGTGTGAGATTGGGTGACAGTGTGGGAGAGGGAGAGAGTGTGAGAGAGGGAGAGAGTGTGAGAGTGGGTGACAGTGTGAGAGAGGGAGTGAGAGGGAGAGTGGGTGACAGTGTGGGAGAGGGAGAGAGTGTGAGAGTGGGAGGCAGTGTGAGAGAGGGAGAGAGTGTGAGAGTGGGTGACAGTGTGGGAGAGGGAGAGAGTGTGAGAGTGGGTGACAGTGTGGGGGAGGGAGAGAGTGTGAGAGTGGGAGGCAGTGTGGGAGAGGGAGAGAGTGTGAGAGTGGGAGGCAGTGTGGGAGAGGGAGAGAGTGTGCGAGTGGGTGACAGTGTGGGAGCGGGAGAGAATGTGAGAGAGGGAGACAGTGTGGGAGAGGGAGAGAGTGTGAGAGAGGCAGGGATTGTTGAGAGGGAGAGAGTGTGAGAGAAGGAGAGATTGTGAGAGTGTGAGAGTGGGAGGTAGTGTGGGAGAGGGAGAGAGTGTGAGAGAGGGGCAGAGTGTGAGAGAGGAAGACAGTGTGGGAGAGGGAGAGAGTGTCAGAGAGGGAGACAGTGTGAGAGAGGGAGAGAGTGTGAGGGATTGTTGAGAGGGAGAGAGTGTGAGCGAGGGAGAGAGTGTGAGAGAGGGGGACAGTCTGGGAGAGGGAGAGAGTGTGAGAGAGGGAGACAGTGTGAGAGTTGGTGACAGTGTGGGAGAGGGAGAGAGTGTGAGAGTGGGTGACAGTGTGAGAGAGGGAGAGAGAGGGAGAGTGGGTGAAAGTGTGGGAGAGGGAGAGAGTGTGAGAGTGGGAGGCAGTGTGGGAGAGGGAGAGAGTGTGCGAGTGGGAGGCAGTGTGGGAGAGTGAGAGACTGTGAGAGTGGGAGGCAGTGTGGGAGAGGGAGAGTGTGAGAGTGGGTGACAGTCTGGGAGAGGGAGAGAGTGTGAGAGAGGGAGACAGTGTGGGAGAGGGAGAGAGTGTGAGAGAGGGAGGGATTGTTGAGAGGGAGAGAGTGTGAGAGAGGGAGAGAGTGTGAGAGTGTGAGAGTGGGAGGTAGTGTGGGAGAGGGAGAGAGTGTGAGAGGGGGGCAGAGTGTGAGAGAGGAAGACAGTGTGGGAGAGGGAGAGAGTGTCAGAGAGGGAGACAGTGTGAGAGAGGGAGAGAGTGTGAGGGATTGTTGAGAGGGAGAGAGTGTGAGCGAGGGAGAGAGTGTGAGACAGGGGGACAGTCTGGGAGAGGGAGAGAGTGTGAGAGAGGGAGACAGTGTGAGAGTTGGTGACAGTGTGGGAGAGGGAGAGAGTGTGAGAGTGGGTGACAGTGTGGGAGAGGGAGAGAGTGTGAGAGAGGGAGAGAGTGTGAGAGTGGGTGACAGTGTGAGTGAGGGAGAGAGAGGGAGAGTGGGTGACAGTGTGGGAGAGGGAGAGAGTGTGAGAGTGGGAGGCAGTGTGGGAGAGGGAGAGAGTGTGAGAGTGGGTGACAGTGTGGGAGAGGGAGAGAGTGTGAGAGTGGGTGACAGTGTGGGAGAGGGAGAGAGTGTGAGAGTGGGAGGCAGTGTGGGAGAGGGAGAGAGTGTGAGAGTGGGAGGCAGTGTGGTAGAGGGAGAGAGTGTGAGAGTGGGAGGCAGTGTGGGAGAGGGAGAGAGTGTGAGACTGGGTGACAGTGTGGGAGAGGGAGAGAGTGTGAGAGAGGGACAGAGTGTGAGATTGGGTGACAGTGTGAGAGAGGGAGTGAGATTGAGAGTGTGGGAGAGGGAGAGAGTGTGAGAGTGGGAGGCAGTGTGGGAGAGGGAGAGAGTAGGAGGCAGAGTGGGAGAGGGAGAGAGTGTGAGAGTGGGAGGCAGTGTGGGAGAGGGAGAGAGTGTGAGATTGGGAGGCAGTGTGGGAGAGGGAGAGAGTGTGAGAGTGGGTGACAGTGTGGGAGAGGGAGAGAGTGTGAGAGAGGGAGAGAGTGTGAGAGTGGGTGACAGTGTGAGTGAGGGAGAGAAAGGGAGAGTGGGTGACAGTGTGGGAGAGGGAGAGAGTGTGAGAGTGGGAGGCAGTGTGGGAGAGGGAGAGAGTGTGAGAGTGGGTGACAGTGTGGGAGAGGGAGAGAGTGTGAGAGTGGGTGACAGTGTGGGAGAGGGAGAGAGTGTGAGAGTGGGAGGCAGTGTATGAGAGGGAGAGAGTGTGAGAGTGGGAGGCAGTGTGGGAGAGGGAGAGAGTGTGAGAGTGGGAGGCAGTGTTGGAGAGGGAGAGAGTGTGAGACTGGGTGACAGTGTGGGAGAGGGAGAGAGTGTGAGAGAGGGACAGAGTGTTAGATTGGGTGACAGTGTGAGAGAGGGAGTGAGATTGAGAGTGGGTGACAGTGTGGGAGAGGGAGAGAGTGTGAGAGTGGGAGGCAGTGTGGGAGAGGGAGAGAGTGGGAGGCAGTGTGGGAGAGGGAGAGAGTGTGAGAGTGGGAGGCAGTGTGGGAGAGGGAGAGAGTGTGAGATTGGGAGGCAGTGTGGGAGAGGGAGAGAGTGTGAGACTGGGTGACAGTGTGGGAGAGGGATAGAGTGTGAGAGTGAGTGACAGTGTGGGAGAGGGAGAGAGTGTGAGAGAGGGATACAGTGTGAGAGAGGGAGACAGTGTGGGAGAGGGGGAGAGTGTGAGAGTGGGTGGCAGTGTGGGAGAGGGAGACAGTGTGAGAGAGGGAGAGAGTGTGAGAGAGGGAGACAGTGTGAGAGAGGGAGAGAGTGTGAGAGTGGTAGGCAGTGTGGGAGAGGGAGAGAGTGTGAGAGTGGGTGACAGTGTGGGAGAGGGAGAGAGTGTGAGAGAGGGAGACAGTGTGGGAGAGGGAGAGAGTGTGAGAGAGGGAGGGATTGTTGAGAGGGAGAGAGTGTGAGAGAGGGAGAGAGTGTGAGAGTGTGAGAGTGGGAGGTAGTGTGGGAGAGGGAGAGAGTGTGATAGGGGGGCAGAGTGTGAGAGAGGAAGACAGTGTGGGAGAGGGAGAGAGTGTCAGAGAGGGAGGCAGTGTGAGAGAGGGAGAGAGTGTGAGGGATTGTTGAGAGGGAGAGAGTGTGAGCGAGGGAGAGAGTGTGAGAGAGGGAGACAGTCTGGGACAGGGAGAGAGTGTGAGAGAGGGAGACAGTGTGAGAGTTGGTGACAGTGTGGGAGAGGGAGAGAGTGTGAGAGTGGGTGACAGTGTGGGAGAGGGAGAGAGTGTGAGAGAGGGAGAGAGTGTGAGAGTGTGTGACAGTGTGAGAGAGGGAGTGAGAGGGAGAGTGGGTGACAGTGTGGGAGAGGGAGAGAGTGTGAGAGTGGCAGGCAGTGTGGGAGAGGGAGAGAGTGTGAGAGTGGGTGACAGTGTGGGAGAGGGAGAGAGTGTGAGAGTGGGTGACAGTGTGGGAGAGGGAGAGAGTGTGAGAGTGGGAGGCAGTGTGGGAGAGGGAGAGAGTGTGAGAGTGGGAGGCAGTGTGGGAGAGGGAGAGAGTGTGAGAGTGGGTGACAGTGTGGGAGAGGGAGAGAGTGTGAGAGAGGGAGACAGTGTGGGAGAGGGAGAGAGTGTGAGAGAGGGAGGGATTGTTGAGAGGGAGAGAGTGTGAGAGAGGGAGAGAGTGTGAGAGTGTGAGAATGGGAGGTAGTGTGGGAGAGGGAGAGAGTGTGAGAGGGGGGCAGAGTGTGAGAGAGGAAGACAGTGTGGGAGAGGGAGAGAGTGTGAGGGATTGTTGAGAGGGAGAGAGTGTGAGCGAGGGAGAGAGTGTGAGAGTGGGTGACAGTGTGGGAGAGGGAGAGAGTGTGAGAGAGGGAGAGAGTGTGAGAGTGGGTGACAGTGTGAGTGAGGGAGAGAGAGGGAGAGTGGGTGACAGTGTGGGAGAGGGAGAGAGTGTGAGAGTGGGAGGCAGTGTGGGAGAGGGAGAGAGTGTGAGAGTGGGTGACAGTGTGGGAGAGGGAGAGAGTGTGAGAGTGGGTGACAGTGTGGGAGAGGGAGAGAGTGTGAGAGTGGGAGGCAGTGTGGGAGAGGGAGAGAGTGTGAGAGTGGGAGGCAGTGTGGGAGAGGGAGAGAGTGTGAGAGTGGGAGGCAGTGTGGGAGAGGGAGAGAGTGTGAGACTGGGTGACAGTGTGGGAGAGGGAGAGAGTGTGAGAGAGGGACAGAGTGTGAGATTGGGTGACAGTGTGAGAGAGGGAGTGAGATTGAGAGTGGGTGACAGTGTGGGAGAGGGAGAGAGTGTGAGAGTGGGAGGCAGTGTGGGAGAGGGAGAGAGTGGGAGGCAGTGTGGGAGAGGGAGAGAGTGTGAGAGTGGGAGGCAGTGTGGGAGAGGGAGAGAGTGTGAGATTGGGAGGCAGTGTGGGAGAGGGAGAGAGTGTGAGACTGGGTGACAGTGTGGGAGAGGGATAGAGTGTGAGAGTGAGTGACAGTGTGGGAGAGGGAGAGAGTGTGAGAGAGGGATACAGTGTGAGAGAGGGAGACAGTGTGGGAGAGGGGGAGAGTGTGAGAGTGGGTGGCAGTGTGGGAGAGGGAGACAGTGTGAGAGTGGGAGAGAGTGTGAGAGAGGGAGAGAGTGTGAGAGAGGGAGAGAGTGTGAGAGAGGGAGACAGTGTGAGAGAGGGAGAGATTGTGAGAGTGGGTGACAGTGTGGGAGAGGGAGAGAGTGTGAGAGTGGGAGGCAGTGTGGGAGAGGGAGAGAGTGTGAGAGTGGGAGGCAGTGTGGGAGAGGGAGAGGGTGTGAGAGTGGGTGACAGTGTGGGAGCGGGAGAGAGTGTGAGAGAGGGAGACAGTGTGGGAGAGGGAGAGAGTGTGAGAGAGGGAGGGATTGTTGAGAGGGAGAGAGTGTGAGAGAGGGAGAGAATGTGAGAGTGTGAGAGTGGGAGGTAGTGTGGGAGAGGGAGAGAGTGTGAGAGGGGGGCAGAGTGTGAGAGAGGAAGACAGTGTGGGAGAGGGAGAGAGTGTCAGAGAGGGAGATAGTGTGAGAGAGGGAGAGAGTGTGAGGGATTGTTGAGAGGGAGAGAGTGTGAGCGAGGGAGAGAGTGTGAGAGAGGGGGACAGTCTGGGAGAGGGAGAGAGTATGAGAGAGGGAGACAGTGTGAGAGTTGGTGACAGTGTGGGAGAGGGAGAGAGTGTGAGAGTGGGTGACAGTGTGAGAGAGGGAGAGAGAGGGAGAGTGGGTGAAAGTGTGGGAGAGGGAGAGAGTGTGAGAGTGGGAGGCAGTGTGGGAGAGGGAGAGAGTGTGAGAGTGGGAGGCAGTGTGGGAGAGGGAGAGAGTGTGCGAGTGGGAGGCAGTGTGGGAGAGTGAGAGAGTGTGAGAGTGGGAGGCAGTGTGGGAGAGGGAGAGAGTGTGAGAGTGGGTGACAGTGTGGGAGAGGGAGAGAGTGTGAGAGAGGGAGACAGTGTGGGAGAGGGAGAGAGTGTGAGAGAGGGAGGGATTGTTGAGAGGGAGAGAGTGTGAGAGAGGGAGAGAGTGTGAGAGTGTGAGAGTGGGAGGTAGTGTGGGAGAGGGAGAGAGTGTGAGAGGGGGGCAGAGTGTGAGAGAGGAAGACAGTGTGGGAGAGGGAGAGAGTGTCAGAGAGGGAGACAGTGTGAGAGAGGGAGAGAGTGTGAGGGATTGTTGAGAGGGAGAGAGTGTGAGCGAGGGAGAGAGTGTGAGAGAGGGGGACAGTCTGGGAGAGGGAGAGAGTGTGAGAGAGGGAGACAGTGTGAGAGTTGGTGACAGTGTGGGAGAGGGAGAGAGTGTGAGAGTGGGTGACAGTGTGGGAGAGGGAGAGAGTGTGAGAGAGGGAGAGAGTGTGAGAGTGGGTGACAGTGTGAGTGAGGGAGAGAGAGGGAGAGTGGGTGACAGTGTGGGAGAGGGAGAGAGTGTGAGAGTGGGAGGCAGTGTGGGAGAGGGAGAGAGTGTGAGAGTGGGTGACAGTGTGGGAGAGGGAGAGAGTGTGAGAGTGGGTGACAGTGTGGGAGAGGGAGAGAGTGTGAGAGTGGGAGGCAATGTGGGAGAGGGAGAGAGTGTGAGAGTGGGAGGCAGTGTGGGAGAGGGAGAGAGTGTGAGAGTGGGAGGCAGTGTGGGAGAGGGAGAGAGTGTGAGACTGGGTGACAGTGTGGGAGAGGGAGAGAGTGGGAGGCAGTGTGGGAGAGGGACAGTGTGTGAGATTGGGTGACAGTGTGAGAGAGGGAGTGAGATTGAGAGTGGGTGACAGTGTGGGAGAGGGAGAGAGTGTGAGAGTGGGAGGCAGTGTGGGAGAGGGAGAGAGTGGGAGGCAGTGTGGGAGAGGGAGAGAGTGTGAGAGTGGGAGGCAGTGTGGGAGAGGGAGAGAGTGTGAGATTGGGAGGCAGTGTGGGAGAGGGAGAGAGTGTGAGAGTGGGTGACAGTGTGGGAGAGGGAGAGAGTGTGAGAGAGGGAGAGAGTGTGAGAGTGGGTGACAGTGTGAGTGAGGGAGAGAGAGGGAGAGTGGGTGACAGTGTGGGAGAGGGAGAGAGTGTGAGAGTGGGAGGCAGTGTGGGAGAGGGAGAGAGTGTGAGAGTGGGTGACAGTGTGGGAGAGGGAGAGAGTGTGAGAGTGGGTGACAGTGTGGGAGAGGGAGAGAGTGTGAGAGTGGGAGGCAGTGTGGGAGAGGGAGAGAGTGTGAGAGTGGGAGGCAGTGTGGGAGAGGGAGAGAGTGTGAGAGTGGGAGGCAGTGTGGGAGAGGGAGAGAGTGTGAGACTGGGTGACAGTGTGGGAGAGGGAGAGAGTGTGAGAGAGGGACAGAGTGTGAGATTGGGTGACAGTGTGAGAGAGGGAGTGAGATTGAGAGTGGGTGACACTGTGGGAGAGGGAGAGAGTGTGAGAGTGGGGGGCAGTGTGGGAGAGGGAGAGAGTGGGAGGCAGTGTGGGAGAGGGAGAGAGTGTGAGAGTGGGAGGCAGTGTGGGAGAGGGAGAGAGTGTGAGATTGGGAGGCAGTGTGGGAGAGGGAGAGAATGTGAGACTGGGTGACAGTGTGGGAGAGGGATAGAGTGTGAGAGTGAGTGACAGTGTGGGAGAGGGAGAGAGTGTGAGAGAGGGATACAGTGTGAGAGAGGGAGACAGTGTGGGAGAGGGGGAGAGTGTGAGAGAGGGAGAGAGTGTGAGAGAGGGAGAGAGTGTGAGAGAGGGAGACAGTGTGAGAGAGGGAGAGAGTGTGAGAGTGGGAGGCAGTGTGGGAGAGGGAGAGAGTGTGAGAGTGGGTGACAGTGTGGGAGAGGGAGAGAGTGTGAGAGAGGGAGACAGTGTGAGAGAGGGAGACAGTGTGGGAGAGGGAGAGAGTGTGAGAGAGGGAGAGAGTGTGAGAGTGGGTGACAGTGTGAGAGAGGGAGAGAGAGGGAGAGTGGGTGACAGTGTGGGAGAGGGAGAGAGTGTGAGAGTGGGAGGCGGTGTGGGAGAGGGAGAGAGTGTGAGAGTGGGAGGCAGTGTGGGAGAGGGAGAGAGTGTGAGAGTGGGAGGCAGTGTGGGAGAGTGAGAGAGTGTGAGAGTGGGAGGCAGTGTGGGAGAGGGAGAGATTGTGAGAGTGGGTGACAGTGTGGGAGAGGGAGAGAGTGTGAGAGAGGGAGACAGTGTGGGAGAGGGAGAGAGTGTGAGAGGGAGGGATTGTTGAGAGGGAGAGAGTGTGAGAGAGGGAGAGAGTGTGAGAGTGTGAGAGTGGGAGGTAGTGTGGGAGAGGGAGAGAGTGTGATGGGGGGCAGAGTGTGAGAGAGGAAGACAGTGTGGGAGAGGGAGAGAGTGTCAGAGAGGGAGACAGTGTGAGAGAGGGAGAGATTGTGAGGGATTGTTGAGAGGGAGAGAGTGTGAGCGAGGGAGAGAGTGTGAGAGAGGGAGACAGTCTGGGACAGGGAGAGAGTGTGAGAGAGGGAGACAGTGTGAGAGTTGGTGACAGTGTGGGAGAGGGAGAGAGTGTGAGAGTGGGTGACAGTGTGAGAGAGGGAGTGAGAGGGAGAGTGTGTGACAGTGTGGGAGAGGGAGAGAGTGTGAGAGTGGGAGGCAGTGTGGGAGAGGGAGAGAGTGTGAGAGTGGGTGACAGTGTGGGAGAGGGAGAGAGTGTGAGAGTGGCTGACAGTGTGGGAGAGGGAGAGAGTGTGAGAGTGGGAGGCAGTGTGGGAGAGGGAGAGAGTGTGAGAGTGGGAGGCAGTGTGGGAGAGGGAGAGAGTGTGAGAGGGGGTGACAGTGTGGGAGAGGGAGAGAGTGTGAGAGAGGGAGACAGTGTGGGAGAGGGAGAGAGTGTGAGAGAGGGAGGGATTGTTGAGAGGGAGAGAGTGTGAGAGAGGGAGAGAGTGTGAGAGTGTGAGAGTGGGAGGTAGTGTGGGAGAGGAAGAGAGTGTGAGAGGGGGGCAGAGTGTGAGAGAGGAAGACAGTGTGGGAGAGGGAGAGAGTGTCAGAGAGGGAGACAGTGTGAGAGAGGGAGAGAGTGTGAGGGATTGTTGAGAGGGAGAGAGTGTGAGCGAGGGAGAGAGTGTGAGAGAGGGGGACAGTCTGGGAGAGGGAGAGAGTGTGAGAGAGGGAGACAGTGTGAGAGTTGGTGACAGTGTGGGAGAGGGAGAGAGTGTGAGAGTGGGTGACAGTGTGAGAGAGGGAGAGAGAGGGAGAGTGGGTGAAAGTGTGGGAGAGGGAGAGAGTGTGAGAGTGGGAGGCAGTGTGGGAGAGGGAGAGAGTGTGAGAGTGGGAGGTAGTGTGGGAGAGGGAGAGAGTGTGCGAGTGGGAGGCAGTGTGGGAGAGTGAGAGAGTGTGAGAGTGGGAGGCAGTGTGGGAGAGGGAGAGAGTGTGAGAGTGGGTGACAGTGTGGGAGAGGGAGAGAGTGTGAGAGAGGGAGACAGTGTGGGAGAGGGAGAGAGTGTGAGAGAGGGAGGGATTGTTGAGAGGGAGAGAGTGTGAGAGAGGGAGAGAGTGTGAGAGTGTGAGAGTGGAAGGTAGTGTGGGAGAGGGAGAGAGTGTGAGAGTGGGTGACAGTGTGGGAGAGGGAGAGAGTGTGAGAGAGGGAGACAGTGTGGGAGAGGGAGAGAGTGTGAGAGAGGGAGGGATTGTTGAGAGGGAGAGAGTGTGAGAGAGGGAGAGAGTGTGAGAGTGTGAGAGTGGGAGGTAGTGTGGGAGAGGGAGAGAGTGTGAGAGGGGGGCAGAGTGTGAGAGAGGAAGACAGTGTGGGAGAGGGAGAGAGTGTCAGAGAGGGAGACAGTGTGAGAGAGGGAGAGAGTGTGAGGGATTGTTGAGAGGGAGAGAGTGTGAGCGAGGGAGAGAGTGTGAGAGAGGGGGACAGTCTGGGAGAGGGAGAGAGTGTGAGAGAGGGAGACAGTGTGAGAGTTGGTGACAGTGTGGGAGAGGGAGAGAGTGTGAGAGTGGGTGACAGTGTGGGAGAGGGAGAGAGTGTGAGAGAGGGAGAGAGTGTGAGAGTGGGTGACAGTGTGAGTGAGGGAGAGAGAGGGAGAGTGGGTGACAGTGTGGGAGAGGGAGAGAGTGTGAGAGTGGGAGGCAGTGTGGGAGAGGGAGAGAGTGTGAGAGTGGGTGACAGTGTGGGAGAGGGAGAGAGTGTGAGAGTGGGTGACAGTGTGGGAGAGGCAGAGAGTGTGAGAGTGGGAGGCAATGTGGGAGAGGGAGAGAGTGTGAGAGTGGGAGGCAGTGTGGGAGAGGGAGAGAGTGTGAGAGTGGGAGGCAGTGTGGGAGAGGGAGAGAGTGTGAGACTGGGTGACAGTGTGGGAGAGGGAGAGAGTGGGAGGCAGTGTGGGAGAGGGACAGTGTGTGAGATTGGGTGACAGTGTGAGAGAGGGAGTGAGATTGAGAGTGGGTGACAGTGTGGGAGAGGGAGAGAGTGTGAGAGTGGGAGGCAGTGTGGGAGAGGGAGAGAGTGGGAGGCAGTGTGGGAGAGGGAGAGAGTGTGAGAGTGGGAGGCAGTGTGGGAGAGGTAGAGAGTGTGAGATTGGGAGGCAGTGTGGGAGAGGGAGAGAGTGTGAGAGTGGGTGACAGTGTGGGAGAGGGAGAGAGTGTGAGAGAGGGAGAGAGTGTGAGAGTGGGTGACAGTGTGAGTGAGGGAGAGAGAGGGAGAGTGGGTGACAGTGTGGGAGAGGGAGAGAGTGTGAGAGTGGGAGGCAGTGTGGGAGAGGGAGAGAGTGTGAGAGTGGGTGACAGTGTGGGAGAGGGAGAGAGTGTGAGAGTGGGTGACAGTGTGGGAGAGGGAGAGAGTGTGAGAGTGGGAGGCAGTGTGGGAGAGGGAGAGAGTGTGAGAGTGGGAGGCAGTGTGGGAGAGGGAGAGAGTGTGAGAGTGGGAGGCAGTGTGGGAGAGGGAGAGAGTGTGAGACTGGGTGACAGTGTGGGAGAGGGAGAGAGTGTAAGAGAGGGACAGAGTGTGAGATTGGGTGACAGTGTGAGAGAGGGAGTGAGATTGAGAGTGGGTGACACTGTGGGAGAGGGAGAGAGTGTGAGAGTGGGAGGCAGTGTGGGAGAGGGAGAGAGTGGGAGGCAGTGTGGGAGAGGGAGAGAGTGTGAGAGTGGGTGGCAGTGTGGGAGAGGGAGAGAGTGTGAGATTGGGAGGCAGTGTGGGATAGGGAGAGAGTGTGAGACTGGGTGACAGTGTGGGAGAGGGATAGAGTGTGAGAGTAAGTGACAGTGTGGGAGAGGGAGAGAGTGTGAGAGAGGGATACAGTGTGAGAGAGGGAGACAGTGTGGGAGAGGGGGAGAGTGTGAGAGAGGGAGAGAGTGTGAGAGAGGGAGAGAGTGTGAGAGAGGGAGACAGTGTGAGAGAGGGAGAGAGTGTGAGAGTGGGAGGCAGTGTGGGAGAGGGAGAGAGTGTGAGAGTGGGTGACAGTGTGGGAGAGGGAGAGAGTGTGAGAGAGGGAGACAGTGTGAGAGAGGGAGACAGTGTGGGAGAGGGAGAGAGTGTGAGAGAGGGAGAGAGTGTGAGAGTGGGTGACAGTGTGAGAGAGGGAGAGAGAGGGAGAGTGGGTGACAGTGTGGGAGAGGGAGAGAGTGTGAGAGTGGGAGGCGGTGTGGGAGAGGGAGAGAGTGTGAGAGTGGGAGGCAGTGTGGGAGGGAGAGAGTGTGTGAGTGGGAGGCAGTGTGGGAGAGTGAGAGAGTGTGAGAGTGGGAGGCAGTGTGGGAGAGGGAGAGATTGTGAGAGAGGGTGACAGTGTGGGAGAGGGAGAGAGTGTGAGAGAGGGAGACAGTGTGGGAGAGGGAGAGAGTGTGAGAGAGGGAGGGATTGTTGAGAGGGAGAGAGTGTGAGAGAGGGAGAGAGTGTGAGAGTGTGAGAGTGGGAGGTAGTGTGGGAGAGGGAGAGAGTGTGATGGGGGGCAGAGTGTGAGAGAGGAAGACAGTGTGGGAGAGGGAGAGAGTGTCAGAGAGGGAGACAGTGTGAGAGAGGGAGAGAGTGTGAGGGATTGTTGAGAGGGAGAGAGTGTGAGCGAGGGAGAGAGTGTGAGAGAGGGAGACAGTCTGGGACAGGGAGAGAGTGTGAGAGAGGGAGACAGTGTGAGAGTTGGTGACAGTGTGGGAGAGGGAGAGAGTGTGAGAGTGGGTGACAGTGTGGGAGAGGGAGAGAGTGTGAGAGAGGGAGAGAGTGTGAGAGTGGGTGACAGTGTGAGAGAGGGAGTGAGAGGGAGAGTGGGTGACAGTGTGGGAGAGGGAGAGAGTGTGAGAGTGGGAGGCAGTGTGGGAGAGGGAGAGAGTGTGAGAGTGGGTGACAGTGTGGGAGAGGGAGAGAGTGTGAGAGTGGCTGACAGTGTGGGAGAGGGAGAGAGTGTGAGAGTGGGAGGCAGTGTGGGAGAGGGAGAGAGTGTGAGAGTGGGAGGCAGTGTGGGAGAGGGAGAGAGTGTGAGAGTGGGTGACAGTGTGGGAGAGGGAGAGAGTGTGAGAGAGGGAGACAGTGTGGGAGAGGGAGAGAGTGTGAGAGAGGGAGGGATTGTTGAGAGGGAGAGAGTGTGAGAGAGGGAGAGAGTGTGAGAGTGTGAGAGTGGGAGGTAGTGTGGGAGAGGAAGAGAGTGTGAGAGGGGGGCAGAGTGTGAGAGAGGAAGACAGTGTGGGAGAGGGAGAGAGTGTCAGAGAGGGAGACAGTGTGAGAGAGGGAGAGAGTGTGAGGGATTGTTGAGAGGGAGAGAGTGTGAGCGAGGGAGAGAGTGTGAGAGAGGGGGACAGTCTGGGAGAGGGAGAGAGTGTGAGAGAGGGAGACAGTGTGAGAGTTGGTGACAGTGTGGGAGAGGGAGAGAGTGTGAGAGTGGGTGACAGTGTGAGAGAGGGAGAGAGAGAGAGAGTGGGTGAAAGTGTGGGAGAGGGAGAGAGTGTGAGAGTGGGAGGCAGTGTGGGAGAGGGAGAGAGTGTGAGAGTGGGATGCAGTGTGGGAGAGGGAGAGAGTGTGCGAGTGGGAGGCAGTGTGGGAGAGTGAGAGAGTGTGAGAGTGGGAGGCAGTGTGGGAGAGGGAGAGAGTGTGAGAGTGGGTGACAGTGTGGGAGAGGGAGAGAGTGTGAGAGAGGGAGACAGTGTGGGAGAGGGAGAGAGTGTGAGAGAGGGAGGGATTGTTGTGAGGGAGAGAGTGTGAGAGAGGGAGAGAGTGTGAGAGTGTGAGAGTGGGAGGTAGTGTGGGAGAGGGAGAGAGTGTGAGAGGGGGGCAGAGTGTGAGAGAGGAAGACAGTGTGGGAGAGGGAGAGAGTGTCAGAGAGGGAGACAGTGTGAGAGAGGGAGAGAGTGTGAGGGATTGTTGAGAGGGAGAGAGTGTGAGCGAGGGAGAGAGTGTGAGAGAGGGGGCAGTCTGGGAGAGGGAGAGAGTGTGAGAGAGGGAGACAGTGTGAGAGTTGATGACAGTGTGGGAGAGGGAGAGAGTGTGAGAGTGGGTGACATTGTGGGAGAGGGAGAGAGTGTGAGAGAGGGAGAGAGTGTGAGAGTGGGTGACAGTGTGAGTGAGGGAGAGAGAGGGAGAGTGGGTGACAGTGTGGGAGAGGGAGAGAGTGTGAGAGTGGGAGGCAGTGTGGGAGAGGGAGAGAGTGTGAGAGTGGGTGACAGTGTGGGAGAGGGAGAGAGTGTGAGAGTGGGTGACAGTGTGGGAGAGGGAGAGAGTGTGAGAGTGGGAGGCAGTGTGGGAGAGGGAGAGAGTGTGAGACTGGGTGACAGTGTGGGAGAGGGAGAGAGTGTGAGAGAGGGACAGAGTGTGAGATTGGGTGACAGTGTGAGAGAGGGAGTGAGATTCAGAGTGGGTGACAGTGTGGGAGAGGGAGAGAGTGTGAGAGTGGGAGGCAGTGTGGGAGAGGGAGAGAGTGGGAGGCAGTGTGGGAGAGGGAGAGAGTGTGAGAGTGGGAAGGCAGTGTGGGAGAGGGAGAGAGTGTGAGATTGGGAGGCAGTGTGGGAGAGGGAGAGAGTGTGAGAGTGGGTGACAGTGTGGGAGAGGGAGAGAGTGTGAGAGAGGGAGAGAGTGTGAGAGTGGGTGACAGTGTGAGTGAGGGAGAGAGAGGGAGAGTGGGTGACAGTGTGGGAGAGGGAGAGAGTGTGAGAGTGGGAGGCAGTGTGGGAGAGGGAGAGAGTGTGAGAGTGGGTGACAGTGTGGGAGAGGGAGAGAGTGTGAGAGTGGGTGACAGTGTGGGAGAGGGAGAGAGTGTGAGAGTGGGAGGCAGTGTGGGAGAGGGAGAGAGTGTGAGAGTGGGAGGCAGTGTGGGAGAGGGAGAGAGTGTGAGAGTGGGAGGCAGTGTGGGAGAGGGAGATAGTGTGAGACTGGGTGACAGTGTGGGAGAGGGAGAGAGTGTGAGAGAGGGACAGAGTGTGAGATTGATGACAGTGTGAGAGAGGGAGTGAGATTGAGAGTGGGTGACAGTGTGGGAGAGGGAGAGAGTGTGAGAGTGGGAGGCAGTGTGGGAGAGGGAGAGAGTGGGAGGCAGTGTGGGAGAGGGAGAGAGTGTGAGAGTGGGAGGCAGTGTGGGAGAGGGAGAGAGTGTGAGATTGGGAGGCAGTGTGGGAGAGGGAGAGAGTGTGAGACTGGGTGACAGTGTGGGAGAGGGATAGAGTGTGAGAGTGAGTGACAGTGTGGGAGAGGGAGAGAGTGTGAGAGAGGGATACAGTGTGAGAGAGGGAGACAGTGTGGGAGAGGGGGAGAGTGTGAGAGTGGGTGGCAGTGTGGGAGAGGGAGACAGTGTGAGAGTGGGAGAGAGTGTGAGAGAGGGACAGAGTGTGAGAGAGGGAGAGAGTGTGAGAGAGGGAGACAGTGTGTGAGAGGGAGAGAGTGTGAGAGTGGGAGGCAGTGTGGGAGAGGGAGAGAGTGTGAGAGTGGGTGACAGTGTGGGAGAGGGAGAGAGTGTGAGAGAGGGAGACAGTGTTAGAGAGGGAGACAGTGTGGGAGAGGGAGAGAGTGTGAGAGAGGGAGAGAGTGTGAGAGTGGGTGACAGTGTGAGAGAGGGAGAGAGAGGGAGAGTGGGTGACAGTGTGGGAGAGGGAGAGAGTGTGAGAGTGGGAGGCGGTGTGGGAGAGGGAGAGAGTGTGAGAGTGGGAGGCAGTGTGGGAGAGGGAGAGAGTGTGAGAGTGGGAGGCAGTGTGGGAGAGTGAGAGAGTGTGAGAGTGGGAGGGAGTGTGGGAGAGGGAGAGATTGTGAGAGTGGGTTACAGTGTGGTAGAGGGAGAGAGTGTGAGAGAGGGAGACAGTGTGGGAGAGGGAGAGAGTGTGAGAGAGGGAGGGATTGTTGAGAGGGAGAGAGTGTGAGAGAGGGAGAGAGTGTGAGAGTGTGAGAGTGGGAGGTAGTGTGGGAGAGGGAGAGAGTGTGAGAGGGGGGCAGAGTGTGAGAGAGGAAGACAGTGTGGGAGAGGGAGAGAGTGTCAGAGAGGGAGTCAGTGTGAGAGAGGGAGAGAGTGTGAGGGATTGTTGAGAGGGAGAGAGTGTGAGCGAGGGAGAGAGTGTGAGAGAGGGAGACAGTCTGGGACAGGGAGAGATTGTGAGAGAGGGAGACAGTGAGAGTTGGTGACAGTGTGGGAGAGGGAGAGAGTGTGAGAGTGGGTGACAGTGTGGGAGAGGGAGAGAGTATGAGAGAGGGAGAGAGTGTGAGAGTGGGTGACAGTGTGAGAGAGGGAGAGAGAGGGAGAGTGGGTGACAGTGTGGGAGAGGGAGAGAGTGTGAGAGTGGGAGGCAGTGTGGGAGAGGGAGAGAGTGTGAGAGTGGGTGACAGTGTGGGAGAGGGAGAGAGTGTGAGAGTGGGTGACAGTGTGGGAGAAGGAGAGAGTGTGAGAGTGGGAGGCAGTGTGGGAGAGGGAGAGAGTGTGAGAGTGGGAGGCAGTGTGGGAGAGGGAGAGAGTGTGAGAGAGGGAGAGAGTGTGAGATTGGGTGACAGTGTGAGAGAGGGAGTGAGAGGGAGAGTGGGTGACAGTGTGGGAGAGGGAGAGAGTGTGAGAGTGGGAGGCAGTGTGGGAGAGGGAGAGAGTGTGAGAGTGGGAGGCAGTGTGGGAGAGGGAGAGAGTGTGAGAGTGGGAGGCAGTGTGGGAGAGGGAGAGAGTGTGAGAGAGGGAGAGAGTGTGAGATTGGGTGACAGTGTGAGAGAGGGAGTGAGAGGGAGAGTGGGTGGCAGTGTGGGAGAGGGAGAGAGTGGGAGGCAGTGTGGGAGAGGGAGAGAGTGTGAGAGTGGGAGGCAGTGTGGGAGAGGGAGAGAGTGTGAGAGTGGGAGGCAGTGTGGGAGAGGGAGAGAGTGTGAGACTGGGTGACAGTGTGGGAGAGGGATAGAGTGTGAGAGTGGGTGACAGTGTGGGAGAGGGAGAGAGTGTGAGAGAGGGAGACAGTGTGAGAGAGGGAGACAGTGTGGGAGAGGGAGAGAGTCTGAGAGTGGGTGGCAGTGTGGGAGAGGGAGACAGTGTGAGAGTGGGAGAGAGTGGGAGAGAGGGAGAGAGTGTGAGAGAGGGAGAGAGTGTGAGAGTGGGATGCAGTGTGGGAGAGGGAGAGAGTGTGCGAGTGGGAGGCAGTGTGGGAGAGTGAGAGAGTGTGAGAGTGGGAGGCAGTGTGGGAGAGGGAGAGAGTGTGAGAGTGGGTGACAGTGTGGGAGAGGGAGAGAGTGTGAGAGAGGGAGACAGTGTGGGAGAGGGAGAGAGTGTGAGAGAGGGAGGGATTGTTGTGAGGGAGAGAGTGTGAGAGAGGGAGAGAGTGTGAGAGTGTGAGAGTGGGAGGTAGTGTGGGAGAGGGAGAGAGTGTGAGAGGGGGGCAGAGTGTGAGAGAGGAAGACAGTGTGGGAGAGGGAGAGAGTGTCAGAGAGGGAGACAGTGTGAGAGAGGGAGAGAGTGTGAGGGATTGTTGAGAGGGAGAGAGTGTGAGCGAGGGAGAGAGTGTGAGAGAGGGGGCAGTCTGGGAGAGGGAGAGAGTGTGAGAGAGGGAGACAGTGTGAGAGTTGATGACAGTGTGGGAGAGGGAGAGAGTGTGAGAGTGGGTGACATTGTGGGAGAGGGAGAGAGTGTGAGAGAGGGAGAGAGTGTGAGAGTGGGTGACAGTGTGAGTGAGGGAGAGAGAGGGAGAGTGGGTGACAGTGTGGGAGAGGGAGAGAGTGTGAGAGTGGGAGGCAGTGTGGGAGAGGGAGAGAGTGTGAGAGTGGGTGACAGTGTGGGAGAGGGAGAGAGTGTGAGAGTGGGTGACAGTGTGGGAGAGGGAGAGAGTGTGAGAGTGGGAGGCAGTGTGGGAGAGGGAGAGAGTGTGAGACTGGGTGACAGTGTGGGAGAGGGAGAGAGTGTGAGAGAGGGACAGAGTGTGAGATTGGGTGACAGTGTGAGAGAGGGAGTGAGATTCAGAGTGGGTGACAGTGTGGGAGAGGGAGAGAGTGTGAGAGTGGGAGGCAGTGTGGGAGAGGGAGAGAGTGGGAGGCAGTGTGGGAGAGGGAGAGAGTGTGAGAGTGGGAAGGCAGTGTGGGAGAGGGAGAGAGTGTGAGATTGGGAGGCAGTGTGGGAGAGGGAGAGAGTGTGAGAGTGGGTGACAGTGTGGGAGAGGGAGAGAGTGTGAGAGAGGGAGAGAGTGTGAGAGTGGGTGACAGTGTGAGTGAGGGAGAGAGAGGGAGAGTGGGTGACAGTGTGGGAGAGGGAGAGAGTGTGAGAGTGGGAGGCAGTGTGGGAGAGGGAGAGAGTGTGAGAGTGGGTGACAGTGTGGGAGAGGGAGAGAGTGTGAGAGTGGGTGACAGTGTGGGAGAGGGAGAGAGTGTGAGAGTGGGAGGCAGTGTGGGAGAGGGAGAGAGTGTGAGAGTGGGAGGCAGTGTGGGAGAGGGAGAGAGTGTGAGAGTGGGAGGCAGTGTGGGAGAGGGAGATAGTGTGAGACTGGGTGACAGTGTGGGAGAGGGAGAGAGTGTGAGAGAGGGACAGAGTGTGAGATTGATGACAGTGTGAGAGAGGGAGTGAGATTGAGAGTGGGTGACAGTGTGGGAGAGGGAGAGAGTGTGAGAGTGGGAGGCAGTGTGGGAGAGGGAGAGAGTGGGAGGCAGTGTGGGAGAGGGAGAGAGTGTGAGAGTGGGAGGCAGTGTGGGAGAGGGAGAGAGTGTGAGATTGGGAGGCAGTGTGGGAGAGGGAGAGAGTGTGAGACTGGGTGACAGTGTGGGAGAGGGATAGAGTGTGAGAGTGAGTGACAGTGTGGGAGAGGGAGAGAGTGTGAGAGAGGGATACAGTGTGAGAGAGGGAGACAGTGTGGGAGAGGGGGAGAGTGTGAGAGTGGGTGGCAGTGTGGGAGAGGGAGACAGTGTGAGAGTGGGAGAGAGTGTGAGAGAGGGACAGAGTGTGAGAGAGGGAGAGAGTGTGAGAGAGGGAGACAGTGTGTGAGAGGGAGAGAGTGTGAGAGTGGGAGGCAGTGTGGGAGAGGGAGAGAGTGTGAGAGTGGGTGACAGTGTGGGAGAGGGAGAGAGTGTGAGAGAGGGAGACAGTGTTAGAGAGGGAGACAGTGTGGGAGAGGGAGAGAGTGTGAGAGAGGGAGAGAGTGTGAGAGTGGGTGACAGTGTGAGAGAGGGAGAGAGAGGGAGAGTGGGTGACAGTGTGGGAGAGGGAGAGAGTGTGAGAGTGGGAGGCGGTGTGGGAGAGGGAGAGAGTGTGAGAGTGGGAGGCAGTGTGGGAGAGGGAGAGAGTGTGAGAGTGGGAGGCAGTGTGGGAGAGTGAGAGAGTGTGAGAGTGGGAGGGAGTGTGGGAGAGGGAGAGATTGTGAGAGTGGGTTACAGTGTGGTAGAGGGAGAGAGTGTGAGAGAGGGAGACAGTGTGGGAGAGGGAGAGAGTGTGAGAGAGGGAGGGATTGTTGAGAGGGAGAGAGTGTGAGAGAGGGAGAGAGTGTGAGAGTGTGAGAGTGGGAGGTAGTGTGGGAGAGGGAGAGAGTGTGAGAGGGGGGCAGAGTGTGAGAGAGGAAGACAGTGTGGGAGAGGGAGAGAGTGTCAGAGAGGGAGTCAGTGTGAGAGAGGGAGAGAGTGTGAGGGATTGTTGAGAGGGAGAGAGTGTGAGCGAGGGAGAGAGTGTGAGAGAGGGAGACAGTCTGGGACAGGGAGAGATTGTGAGAGAGGGAGACAGTGAGAGTTGGTGACAGTGTGGGAGAGGGAGAGAGTGTGAGAGTGGGTGACAGTGTGGGAGAGGGAGAGAGTATGAGAGAGGGAGAGAGTGTGAGAGTGGGTGACAGTGTGAGAGAGGGAGAGAGAGGGAGAGTGGGTGACAGTGTGGGAGAGGGAGAGAGTGTGAGAGTGGGAGGCAGTGTGGGAGAGGGAGAGAGTGTGAGAGTGGGTGACAGTGTGGGAGAGGGAGAGAGTGTGAGAGTGGGTGACAGTGTGGGAGAAGGAGAGAGTGTGAGAGTGGGAGGCAGTGTGGGAGAGGGAGAGAGTGTGAGAGTGGGAGGCAGTGTGGGAGAGGGAGAGAGTGTGAGAGAGGGAGAGAGTGTGAGATTGGGTGACAGTGTGAGAGAGGGAGTGAGAGGGAGAGTGGGTGACAGTGTGGGAGAGGGAGAGAGTGTGAGAGTGGGAGGCAGTGTGGGAGAGGGAGAGAGTGTGAGAGTGGGAGGCAGTGTGGGAGAGGGAGAGAGTGTGAGAGTGGGAGGCAGTGTGGGAGAGGGAGAGAGTGTGAGAGAGGGAGAGAGTGTGAGATTGGGTGACAGTGTGAGAGAGGGAGTGAGAGGGAGAGTGGGTGACAGTGTGGGAGAGGGAGAGAGTGGGAGGCAGTGTGGGAGAGGGAGAGAGTGTGAGAGTGGGAGGCAGTGTGGGAGAGGGAGAGAGTGTGAGAGTGGGAGGCAGTGTGGGAGAGGGAGAGAGTGTGAGACTGGGTGACAGTGTGGGAGAGGGATAGAGTGTGAGAGTGGGTGACAGTGTGGGAGAGGGAGAGAGTGTGAGAGAGGGAGACAGTGTGAGAGAGGGAGACAGTGTGGGAGAGGGAGAGAGTCTGAGAGTGGGTGGCAGTGTGGGAGAGGGAGACAGTGTGAGAGTGGGAGAGAGTGGGAGAGAGGGAGAGAGTGTGAGAGAGGGAGAGAGTGTGAGAGAGGGAGACAGTGTGAGAGAGGGAGAGAGTGTGAGAGTGGGAGGCAGTGTGGGAGAGGGAGAGAGTGTGAGAGTGGGTGACAGTGTGGGAGAGGGAGAGAGTGTGAGAGTGGGAGGGATTGTTGAGAGGGAGAGAGTGTGAGCGAGGGAGAGAGTGTGAGAGAGGGATACTGTGAGAGAGTGAGGGTGAGGGAGGGAGAGAGTGCAAGGGAGAGATAGAGTGTGAGGGAGTGTTCTTGGAGATATGGGAAACTGGCTATCATGTGGGAAACACAATACCGATTAATACATTTGCTGAGTAAACAAACTTGTTCCTAAATTATAAAATCAGATCCTGGATGAAGTAAATGTCCTCCATGCAGTATTGCACCATTTAAGTTGTGAATAACTGACAGAGTGTGATTGGTCAGTTATTGTGCAGAGCTGGAATAGAACTTGTCTTTCCCCAGTCAGAGGCCAGAAAGCAAACACGTGGCACAGCCGCTTTTAAAAATAATGGTAAAGCAACCTGAAAAAAGATAGACCTCCCTCTAATTATTAAATGTGCGTCTGCTTTTATTGGGAGCAACACAGATGTTTTCAATATTAAAGCACAGGCAGCGCCCAGGGTCAGACAGATTGGAACTTACAATGAAGTTGATGCTGTGAAGTAAGCAGTGAGCTAAAGCGGACGCTGGGTTCGCACATGGAAACAGTGAATAGAAAGGATTACAGTGAGAATACTCGCGGTGCGGGGGAACTTGGAGGGAACCTGCAGGTGTTGGTCCCATCATCTCCCAGCCAGACCACATCCAAAGCCTTTAAAATGCGTGAAGTCCCGAAGGAGGACATTCATTCCTGGGGCTGGTTTAGCACACTGGGATAAATCGCTGGCTTTTAAAGCAGACCAAGGCAGGCCAGCAGCACGGTTCAATTCCTGTACCAGCCTCTCCGAACAGGCGCCGGAATTTGGCGACTAGGGGCTTTTCACAGTAACTTCATTTGAAGCCTACTTGTGACAATAAGCGATTTTCATTTCATTTCATTCCATTTCATTTCATTCCGTTTGACCTCAGCGGCTCTGTAGATGAGCAGATGATTCAATCCGACTGCACCGCTCTTTCCCTGGAGACGTACATTTGAGTTCTGTCACTCCGACCATTCCCTGTGAAACCACTGTTGTATCTGCCGGCACCAGTGTCCCAGGCCGTGCAAACCAGATCAGAACCACTCGCTGTGTGAATCGTTTAGAAGCAGTTTTCCCTTCGGGATGATTGGATCGGCTGGGGCTGGGTTATTGGGAATAAAAGACGATGATGTGAGAATCCTTCCACACATTTAAGATGATAAAGTTTTGGATAATCTGGATGTAAATGAACTGTTTCCATGAACAATATAAATATCTGTTGGAAAGATGTAACTGAAGTATATGATCATGCAGCTACATTCATCAGGAGTAATGCAGAGCCGGAACTGATAACAAATGACAACATGGGGAGACTACACGGTCCCTCACACCTCCTCCACCATTCAATTTAATCACTGCTCAGCTTCTGCCTCAATGTCATTTCCCGCTTCTTCCTCACATCCTAGCATTACCTCATTTTCTGTAAGAATAATGGAGGCTGACACCCAAAGCCATATTTCAAACCGAGTTGGACATTTACGGCCGTAAGACCATAAGACACAGGAGCTGAACTTGGTCACTAGGCCCAGCGAGCCTGCTCCACCAGTCAATCATGGCTGATATGTTTCTCATCCTCATTCTCTTTCCTTCACTCCTTCTCCCCATAACCCCTGATCTCCTCATTAACCAAGAACCTATCTGTCTCTGTCTTAAAGACACTCAGTGATTTGGCCTCCACAGCCTTCTGTGACAGAGAGTCCCACCGATTCACCACCCTCGGGCTGAATAAATTCCTCCACATCTCTGTTTTAAAGGATCGTGCCTTTAGTCTGAGATTGTGTCCTCTGGTTCTAGTTTTTCATACAAGTGGAAACATCCTCTCCACATCCACTCTGTCCAGGCCTCACAGTATCCTGCACGTTTCAATAAGATACCCCTCATCCTTCTTAACTCCAACGAGTACAGACCCAGAGTCCTCAACCATTCCTCATACGACAAGCTCTTCATTCCAGGGATCGTTCTAGTGAACCTCCTCTGGACCCTTTCCAAGGGAAGCATGTCCTTCTTCAGATACGGGGCCCAGAACTGCTCACAATACTCCAAATGGGGCCTGACCAGAGACTTATGCAGCCTCAGAAATACATCCCTGCTCTTGTACTCGCGCCCTCTCGACATGAATGCTAACATTGCAATTGCCTTCCTAACTGCCGACTGAACCTGCACGTTAACCGTAAGAGAATCGTGAACAAGGCCTCCCAAGTCCCTTTGTGCTTCTCATTTCCGAAGCATTTCCACTTTTAGAGAATAGTCAATTCCTCCATTCCTCCTTCCAAAGCGCATTACCTCACACTTTTCCACATTGTATTCCATCTTCCACTTGTTTGCACAATCTCCCAGCCTCTGAGTCCTTCTGCAGCCCCCCCCCCCCTCCCTCCCCCCACCGCTTCCTCAATACCACCTGTCCAGATCTTTGTATCATCTGCAAACTCAGCAACAGTGCCTTCAGTTCCTTCTTCCAGATCATTAATGTATATTGTGGAAAGTTGTGGTCCCAGCACAGACCCCTGACGCACATGACGAGACACCGGCTGCCATCCTGAAAAAGACCCCTTTATCCCCACTCTCTGCCTCTGCCAGTCAGCCAATTCTTTTTCCATCCCAGGATCTTGCCCTGAACACCTTGGGCTCTTAACCAATTGAACAGACTGGAATGCGGCACTATGTCAAAGGCCCTCTGGAAATCTACATAAATCGCATCCACTGGTTCTCCCTCGTCTAACTTCCTTGTTATTTCCTCAAAGAACTCTAACAGATTTGTCAGACATGACCTCCCCTTGACGAATCTGTGCTGACTCAGTCCTATTTTATCCTGCACTTCCAAGTACTCCGCAATCTCATCTTTAATAATGGATCTAAAATCTTACCAATGACCGAAGTCAGGCGAACCGGCCGATAATTTCCCGTCTTCTGCCTCCCTCCCTTCTTAACCAGCGGTGCTACATTAGCCACTTTCCAGTCCTCTGGGACCCTTTCTGCCTCCAGTGATTCCTGAAAGATCACCACCACTCCCTCCACAATCTCCTCAGCTATCTCTTTTAGAACCCTGGGATATAGTCCATCCGTCCAGGTCATTCATCCACCTTCAGACCTTTCAGTTTCCGCAGAACCTTCTCCTTAGTGATGGCCACGGCCCTCCCCTCTGCCCCCTGGCTCTCCTGGAGCTCTGGCATCCCACTGGTGTCTTCCACCGTGAAGACTGATGCAAAGTAACTACAGTTCGTCTGCCATTTCTTTGTTACCTATTGTTACTTCTCCAGTCACATTTTCCAGTGGTCCAATGTCTTTTTTTGTCTCTCTCTTACCTTTTATATATTGAAAAGAACATCTCCCTATCTTCTTTTACATTACTAGCTAGCTTGTCCTCAAATTTCATCTGCTCCTCCTTTATTGCTGTTTCAGTTTTCCTCTGCTTGCTATTAAAGGCTTCCCGATTTTCTGGCATCCCACTATTCAGCGCCACATTGTATGTTTTTTATTTTGATTTACTGCTCTCCTTGACTTCCCTCGTGAGCCATGGACTCCTTGTCCTCCCCTTGGCATGTTTCCTCCTCCTTGGGATGAAATTCTGTTGTTCCTCCCGAATAACCCCCCAAAACTGCTGCCATTGCTGTTCCACTGTCTTCCCTGCTCGTCTCCTTTTCCAATCAACTCTGGCCAGCTCCTCCCATGCCTTTGTAGTTACCCCTATTTAATTGTAATACTGTTACATCTGACTCCAGCTTCTCCCTCTCAAACTGCAGGGTAAATTCTATCATATTGTGGTCACTGCTCCCTTCGGGTTCCTTCACCTTAAGTTCCCTAATCAAGTCTGCTTCATTACACATCACCAAATCCAGAATTGCCTGTTCCCCAGTCGGCTCTGTCACAGACTGCTCCAAAAAAACATCTCATTCCACAAATTCCATTTCTTGGGATCCACGATCAACCTGATTTTCCTGCATGTTGAAGTCCCCCATGATTATTGTAATATTTCCTTTTTTACATGCCTTTTCTATCTCCTGATTTATTTTGTGCTCCACCTCTTGATGACTGCTCCGAGTCCTGCAAATAAGTCCGATCAGAGTCTTTTTATCGATTCGATTCCTCAACTCTGTCCATAGGGAATCTCTGCCTTCTGATCCTATATCGCTCCTTACTATCGATTTAACTTCATTCCTTCCTCACAATGGAGCCCCGCCTCCTTTACCCATCTGCCTGTCCTTTCGATAGAACACTTGCACATTTTGATCCCAGCCCTGATCACCTTGCAGCCACGTCTCTGTGATTCCAACAACATCGTACCAGCCAATTTCAATGTGCGCAACATGCAAATTTACCTTGTTCCGTACACTGCACACATTTAGGTCCACCACCCTCAATGCTGCATTGAGCACCTCCCTTCTCACCCTCGGCACCTTTTTTGCTCTGCCTGAGGGTGATGTTGTTCAGGTATTTGTGTTCTCCGTTTCCCCTTCAGTTATTACACCTGCTGAGCTACCGCTCTGGTTCCCACTCCCTTTCATATTAGTTTCAATTCTCCCAGGTGACACTAACAAGCCTCCCAGCGAGGATAGTGATGTCCCTCCAGTTTAGAAGCTGCCCGCCCTTCTTGTCCAGGTCCCACATTTCCCGGAATATCGCCCAATGGCCCAGATATCTGAAACCCTCCCTCCTACACCACCAGTTTAGCCACGAGTTTAGCTGTACTATCCTCTTGTTTCTAGCCTCACTCTCACGTGGCACAGGGAGTAATCATGAGATTCCAACCCGAGAGGTCCTGCTTTTTAGCTTACTGTCTAACTTCCTGAACTCCTTCTGCAGGGCCTCATCGCTCTTCCTGCCGATGTCGTTAGTACCGATGTGAACTAAGACCTCTGGCTGTTCACCCTCCCTCTTCAGGACGTCCTGTGTTCGTTCAGAGACAACCTTGACCCTGGCACCAGGCAGACAACATACCAACCTGGAGTCTCTTGCCTGTCCACAGAAGCGCCGATCTGTGCCCCTTTCTATAGAGTCCCTGTAACTATCGCTTTCCTGCACTTTACCCTCCCCTGCTGAGTAACAGAGCCAGCTGTGGTGCCACTGTTCTGGCTGCTGTTGTTTTCCCCTGAGATGCTATCCCCCAACTGTATCCAACACAGTATACCTATTAGAGAGGGGGACAGCCACAGGGGATTCCAGCGCTGACTGCCTGTCCGTTCCAGCAGTCATCCACCGAACTATCTGCCTGCACCTTAGGTGTGACCACGCCTCCAGAACGTCTACCTATGATGCTTTCCGCCACCTGTATGCTCCTCAGTGCATCCAATTGCTGCTCGAACCGAACCACGCGGTCTGTGTGGAGCTGCGATTGGCTACACCTGCTGCAGACGCAGTTGACCGGAACACTGGAAGCGTCACGGTTCTCCCACATCTCACAGTTAGTGCACTGCACCCTCTGAGTGACATTTATGCACTAGTTAATTCATTCAAAATAATCACTTAAATTATTATCAGATTAAGTTACAATTAACTATATGGTCCTGTGTTGGATTTTTACTGTAAATAAATGTTAAATTCGAATCCCTGCTCTCAGGTTTACTTACTCCTCTGCCCATTTAATGAATTAGTTACTGCAGTTGTATAGAACCTGAATTACATGAGTAACACATGAACAGAATGGGAATACAGGGATACGGACCACAGGAAGCGCAGAAGATTATAGGTCAGATGGGCAGCAAGTTCAGCACAGGCTTGAGGGCCGAAGGGCCAATATAGAATCATAGAATCAGAGAAGTTTACAGCATGGAAACAGGCCCTTCGGCCCAACCAGTCCATGCCGCCCAGTTTTTACCATTAAGCTAGTCCCAGTTGCCCGCATTTGGCCCATAACCCTCTATACCCATCTTACCCATGTAACTATCTAAATGCTTTTTAAAAGACACAATTGTACCCGCCTCTACTACTACCTCTGGCAGCACATTCCAGACACTCACTACCCTCTGAGTGAAGAAATTACCCTTCTGAATCTCTCCCTGCTCACCTTAAACCTATGCCCTCTAGTTTTAGACTCCCCTACCTTTGGGAAAAGATGTTGACTATCTGCCTTATCTATGCCCCTCATTATTTTATAGACCTCTATAAGATCACCCCTAAGCCTCCTACGCTCCAGGGAAAAAAGTCCCAGTCTATCCAGCCTCTCCTGATAACTCAAACCATCAAGTCCCGGTAACATCCTAGTAAATCTTTTCTGCACTCTTTCTAGTTTAATAATATCCTTTCAATAATAGGGTGACCAGAACTGCACACAGCATTCCAAGTGTGGCCGTACCAATGTCTTGTACAACTTCAACAAGGCGTCCCAACTTCTGTATTCAATGTTCTGGCCAATGAAACCAAGCATGCCGAATGTCTTCTTCACCACCCTGTCCACCTGCGACTCCACCTTCAAGGAGCTATGAACCTGTACTCCTAGATCTCTTTGTTCTATAACTCTCCCCAACGCCATACCATTAACTGTGTAGGTCCTGGCCTGATTCGATCTGCCAAAATGCATCACCTCACATTTATCTAAATTAAACTCCATCTGCCATTCGTCGGCCCACTGGCCTAATTGATCAAGATCCCGTTGCAACCCTAGATAACCTTCTTCACTATCCACTGTGCTACCGATCTTGGTGTCATCTGCAAACTTACTAACCATGCCTCCTAAATTCTCATCCAAATCATTAATATAAATCACAAATAACAGTGGACCCAGCACCGATCCCTGAGGCACACCACTGGTCACAGGCCTCCAGTTTGAAAAACAACCCTCTACAACCACCCTCTGTCTTCTGTCGTCCAGCCAATTGGCAACCTCACCCTGGATCCCGTGAGCTTTCACATTCTGCAACAACCTACCATGCGGTACCTTGTCAAAGGCTTTGCTAAAGTCCATGTAGACAACGTCTACTGCACTGCCCTCATCTACCTTCTTGGTCACCCCCTCAAAAAACTCAATCAAATTTGTGAGACATAATTTTCCACGCACAAAGCCATGCTGACTGCCCCGAATCAGTCCTTGCCTCTCTAAATGCTTGTAGATCCTTTCTCTTAGAAGACCTTCTAGCAACTTACCTACTACAGACGTTAGGCTCACCGGTCTGTAGTTCCCAGGCTTTTCCCTGCTGCCCTTCTTAAACAAGGGCACAACATTCGCTACTCTCCAATCTTCAGGCACCTCACCTGTGGCTGCTGATGATTCAAATATCTCTGTTAGGGGACCCGCAATTTCCTCCCTAGCCTCCCACAACATCCTGGGTTACATTTCATCAGGTCCCGGGGATTTATCTAACTTGATGCGCTTTAAGACTTCCAGCACCTCCTCCTCTGTAATATGCACACTTCTCAAGACATCACTATTTATTTCCCTTAGTTTCCTAACATCCATGCCTTTCTCCACCGTGAATACCGATGAGAAATATTGATTCATGATCTCACCCAACTCTTGTGGCTCTGCGCATAGATGTCCTTGTTGAACCTTAAGAGGCCCTACTCTGTCCCTAGTTACTCTTTTTCCCTTTATGTATCTGTAGAAGCTCTTTGGATTCTCCTTTGCATTATTTGCCAAAGCAATTTCATGTCCCCTTTTTGCCCTCCTGATTTCCCTCTTAACTCTATTTCGACAATCTCTATGCTCTTCAAGGGATCCACTTTCTCCCAGTTGTTTATGTACGTCATATGCCTCCTTCTTCTTTTTGACCAGAGTCTCAATATCTCGAGTCATCCAGGGTTCCCTACTTCTACCAGCCTTGCCCTTCACTCTAAAGGGAATGTGCTTACCCTGAACCCTGGTTAATACATTTTTAAAAGCCTCCCATTTACCAGCCGTCCCTTTGCCTGCAACAGTCTCCCCCAATCTACCTCTGAAAGTTCCTGTCTGATACCATCAAAATTGGCCTTGCCCCAATTAAGAATTTTAACTCTTGGGCCAGACCTATCATTCTCCATAGCTATCTTAAAACTAATGGAGTTATGGTCACTTGTCCCAAAGTGATCCCTCACTAACACTTCTGTCACTTGCCCTTCCTTATTTCCCAAAACGAGGTCAAGTTTTGCCCACTCTCTAGTCGGGCCATCCACATACTGAATGAGAAATTCCTCCTGAATACACTCAACAAATTTCCCTCCATCCAAGCTCCTAATGCTATGGCTGTCCCAGTCAATGTTGGGAAAGTTAAAGTCCCCTACTGTTACCACCCTATTTTTCTTGCAGCTATCTGTAATCTCCTTACATATTTGCTCCTCAATTTCCCGCTGACTATTTGGGGGCCTGTAGTACAGTCCTATCAAGGTGATCTCTCCCTTCTTATTTTTCAGTTCCACCCATATAGACTCAGTGGGCGAACCCTCGGATATATCCCCTCTAAGTACTGCCGTAATGTTCTCCCTAATCAAAAACGCCACTCCCCCTCCTCTCTTATCTATGTTGTACTTTTATTTGTGCCTTGTTCCTTGTTCTAACTATTTGTATCAGGTATTGCTGAGTCCGGAGACCAAAATCGCAATCAATAGTCTATGTTACAAGTGTTTGTCTTGAACAACGAACACGAGGTAATGGGACTGAGAGACTGGAGGAGATAATCCCATACCTTCCGGGCCAGACAGCGGAAGAGAAGGCATCATGTGTTCAACTATTAATATGATAATAATAATCTTTATTAATAATAAAAATATGTATTGTCACAAGTAGTCCCACATTAACACTACAATGAAGTTACTGTGAAAATCCCCTAGTCGCCACACTCCGGCACCTGTTCGGATACACAGAGGGAGATTTTAGAATGTCCAACTCACCTCACAACAGTTCTTTCGGGACTTGTGGAAGGAAACCGGATCACCCGGAGGAAACCCACGCAGACACGGGGGGAACGTGCAGACTCCACACAGACAGTGACACAAGCCGGGAATCGAACCTGGGACCCCGGAGCTGTGAAGCCAGTGTGCTAACCACTGTGCTATCATGCCGGCCTTCAAATCAGGAATCCTGAAGAATTGGGAGAGTATCGGTATCACGGCTATGGATCTGCTGTGTAATACTGAGAAATAAATCACCAAGGCCATGGCAGGGTTTGATTCTCCTCCAATCCGCCAGCTCCAATCTTAACCATCGCATTAGACCCCGGCATCGATCAGTCCATTAAACCTGGGGAACAGACTCTAATTGAGAAATAATGAATGGAAACAATGGTTGATCACTCTCTTATTGTGAAACAGTCAGTATTTTCCCGAGGAGAAACACTAGAGGATACAGAAGGGAACCAAAAGAACCAGTCTCCCCAACAACACCAGCGGGAGTTTGTAGTTATCCAGTTCCAGCAGTCAGATAACCTCAATAATTTAAATAAATATGTGACACAATATATAATTGTTTCTCAGCCCATGACTTCCCGGAATCCATTATTTAAATTGCTGGGACGTCTTCAGTAGAAACAGGCAGAGAGATCACAATGTATTCCACCACATAGTAGCGATATGTCTAGTAACTAATGGAATTAAAACCTGAAAGATAATTTCTGGTACTCATAGACATTTCTAAATGCATATTATTGTGAAAAGCATAAAGGTTTCTAGACATATTCACTAATCATTGGACGGAAAATAATCATGTTCCTGGCTTGATGATTCTATAGAAAGATAATCACAGTCTAGTTAATTGTGAGCAGAAATGTGCATGTTCAGTTTATTGTGTTATTATAGGAAGGTCAGGAATTACTGACTCTATTTGAAAGAACAATCTTATTATGATTATTGTCTGAACAATATTAATTTACGCCTCTGATTACTGGAATAATCAATCCTTCAATAATCACTTTCAAAGTTGCAATTAAATGTTTTTCATTATTTACTGTGTTCAATGGACTGAAAACGAATGTGATGCTTTCTATCAATGTTGTGCAAACATGATGGTGTAATATATGTCATCCTGCCTTCCATCATTGGATTTCAGAGATCATAGAATTCACAGTGCAGAAGGAGGCCATACGGCCCATCGAGTCTGCACCGGCTCTTGGAAAGAGCACCCTACCCAAGCCCACACCTCCACCCTACCCCCATAACCCAGCAACCCCATCCAACCTAAGAGCAATTTAACGTGTCCAATCCACCTAACCTGCACATCTGTGGGAGACAATCAGAGCACCCGGAGGAAACCCGCTCAGACACGGGGAGAACGTGCAGACTCCGCACAGACAGTGACCGAAGCCTGGAATCTAACCTGGGACCCTGGCGCTGTGACGTCATAGTGGTAACCATTGTGCTACCGTGCTGCCCGAGTTGCTCAGTTTTCTTTGGTAGAAACAGGCAGAGAGAATTCTCACACGATTCAGTCATGGCCCAACTATGATTAATGAAATTAAATCCTGAGATATAATTGCTGGTATCATGGACATGGGGAATATTTCCCAATACATATTATTGTGGGAAGTTAAAAGATTTATTCAGACCGTGAGTGATCAATGGATTAATCAGTATCTTGCCATGATAATTCTCTTGGAAAATGATCATCGGTTTAATGTCCTGTACCCTGTTCTCGGTCCGGCCAGCCCCGTTATCCAGCGCGGCGCTCCACCGGCACAACGGGATTCTCCGTTCCCGCAGCCGGTCAGTGAGGTTTCCCGTTGTGGCCACCCCACGGCGTGGGGAAACCCGCGGACATGGGGGCGCTGCCGGCGAAGGGGAGGATCCTGCCCAGGGAGAATCCCATTGATTGGGATTGTGAGCTGAACAAATGCATTTTTTATTGATGCCTTTATTGTTGTGTGGTCAGGAATTACAGATTCTATTCCACTGATTAACAATCTTCATTTGATTGTGGTCTGACCAGTAATTAGAAACCGCCTGTGATTATTGGAATGAACAATCCTTTGACAATCACAGTGAAAGATGCAATGAAATGTTTTTAGTTATTTGCTGTGTTTAATGGACTGAAAACTAATTTGTTATTTTCTATCAATGTTGCACAAATAATAATTAGTTGTGTCATGCTTGTTGGACATTGACATAATGAGCTGTTCGCTGATTTAATTAAACCTCGCAATGAATGAATGAGATAATGGTTTATTGGACCAAACAATCAATTCAAGTTCACTCTGATTATTGGGATGAACGATGTTAACAGGTGGTTAATCTTCCACAGAAAATAATTAAATAATTCAAGTAAAAATGAGTAGACCCGTCAGAACTTCACCAGTTTAAAGACATTTAATGTTGGGACATTCATTAAAATATCTGAGCCATTTTAACAAATAGTTCTTCCATATTCACTTTGATTATTGGCTGTAATGATTAAAAGTTAGTCTAACTCTTGGACTGATGAAGAATTAGCTCTTCACTTTTATGCGGAATCCAAGCAGTATAAAATATATTGGCCCTCAGGACAATCCCAACGAAATGACATTTGAAAAGGGACCTGCTGCAGTGACTGATGTTGTCTCCAAATCCCGCAGCCCACTCACCCCTCTCTGGGGTTGGGTGATATCTGGGCTTGGGCGATCTCTGCCGTTCGGTGATATCTGGCGTTGGGTGATCTCTGGCGTTGGGTGATCTCTGGGTTTGGGTGATATCTGCGGTTGGGTGATATCTGGGGTTGGGTGACGTCTGGGGTTGGGTGATATCTGGGGTTGGGTGATATCTGGGGTTGGGTGATGTCTGGGGTTGGGTGATGTCTGGGGTTGGGTGATGTCTGGGGTTGGGTGATATCTGGGGTTGGGTGGTATCTGGAGTTGGGTGATATCTGGGGTTGGGTGATGTCTGGGGCTGGGTGATATGGGGGGGTTGGGTGATCTCTGGGGTTGGGTGATATCTGGGGTTGGGTGGTATCTGGAGTTGGGTGATATCTGGGGTTGGGTGATGTCTGGGGTTGGGTGATCTCTGGGGCTGGGTGATATGGGGGGGTTGGGTGATCTCTGGGGTTGGGTGATATCTGGAGTTGGGTGATATCTGGGGTTGGGTGGTATCTGGAGTTGGGTGATATCTGGGGCTGGGTGATGTCTGGGGTTGGGTGATATCTGGGGCTGGGTGATATGGGGGGGGTTGGGTGATATCTGGAGTTGGGTGATATCTGGGGTTGGGTGATCTATGGGGTTGGGTGATATCTGGAGTTGGGTGATATCTGGCGTTGGGTGTTACCTGGGGCTGGGTGATATGGGGGTGTTGGGTGATCTATGGGGTTGGGTGATATCTGGAGTTGGGTGATATCTGGGGTTGGGTGATATCTGGGGCTGGGTGATATGGGGGGGTTGGGTGATCTATGGGGTTGGGTGATATCTGGAGTTGGGTGATATCTGGGTTTGGGTGATATCTGGGGTTGGGTGATGTCTGGGGTTGGGTGATATCTGGGGCTGGGTGATATGGGGGGGGTTGGGTGATCTCTGGGGGTTGGGTGATCTCTGGGGTTGGGTGATACCTGGGCTTGGGCGATATCTGGGGCTGGGTGATAACTGGGGTTGGGTGAACTCTGGGGTTGGGTGATATCTTGGGTTGGGTGATATCTGGGGTTGGGTGATATCTGGGGCTGGGTGAAAGCTGGAGTTGGGTGATATCTGGGGTTAGGTGATCTCTGGGGCTGGGTGATCTCTGGGGTTGGGTGATATCTGGAGTTGGGTGATTCTGGGGTTGGGTAATATCTGGGGTTGGGTGATATCTGGGGTTGGGTGATCTCTGGGGTTGGGTGATCTCTGGGGTTGGGTGACTTCTGGGGTTGGGTAATATCGGGGGTTGGGTGATATTTGGAGTTGGGTGATATGTGTAGTAGGGTGATATCGGGGGTTGGGTGAGGTATCTGGGGTTGGGTGCTATCCGGGGTTGGGTGATCTCTGGGGTTGGATGATCTCTGGGGTTGGGTGATCTCTGGGGTTGGGTGATATCTGGGGTTGAGTGATCTCTTGGGTTGGGTGATATCTGGTGTTGGGTGATATCTTGGGTTGGGTGATATCTGAGGTTGAGTGATATCTGGGGTTGGGTCATCTCTGGCGTTGAGCGATATCTGGGGTTGGGTGAGACCTGGGGTTAGGTGATATCTGGGATTGGGTGATCTCAGGCGTTCTGTGATATCTGGGGTTGGTTGATATCTGGGGTGGGTGATATCTGGGACTGTGTGATATCTGGGATTGGGTGACATCTGGTGTTGGGTGATATCTGGAGTTGGGTGATATCTGTGGTTGGGTGATATCTGTGGTTGGGTGATCTCTGGGGTTGGGTGATCTCTGGGGTTGGGTGATATCTGAGGTTGGGTGATACCGGGGGTTGGGTGATATTTGGGGTTGGGTGATATCTGTAGTTGGGTGATATCGGGGGTTGGGTGATATCTGGGGTTGGGTGCTATCCCGGGTTGGGTGATCTCTGGGGTTGGGTGATCTCTGGGGTTGGGTGATCTCGGTGGTTGGGTGATATCTGGGGTTGGGTGATATCTGGGGCTGGGTGATCTCTGGGGTTGGGTGATATCTGGGGCTGGGTGATATCTGGTGTTGGGTGATCTCTGGGGTTGGGTGATATCTGAGGTTGGGTGATACCGGGGGTTGGGTGATATTTGGGGTTGGGTGATATCTGTAGTTGGGTGATATCGGGGGTTGGGTGATATCTGGGGTTGGGTGCTATCCCGGGTTGGGTGATCTCTGGGGTTGGGTGATCTCTGGGGTTGGGTGATCTCGGTGGTGGGGTGATCTCGGTGGTTGGGTGATATCTGGGGTTGAGTGATCTTTGGGGTTTGGTGATATCGGGGGTTGTGTGATCTCTGGGGTTGAGTGATATCTGGGGCTGTGTGACCTCTGGGGTTGGGTGATATCTGGGGCTGGGTGATATCTGGGGTTGGTTGATATCAGGGGTTGGTTGATATCTGGGGTTGGTTGATATCTGGGGTTGAGTGATCTCTGGGGCTGGGTGATCTCTGGGGTTGGGTGACATCTGGGGCTGGGTGATATCTGGGGTTGGGTGATATCTGGGGCTGGGTGATATCTGGGGTTGGGTGATATCTGGGGCTGGGTGATATCTGGGGTTGGTTGATATCTGGGGCTGGGTGATATCTGGGGCTGGATGATATCTGGGGCTGGGTGATATCTGGGGTTGGGTGATATCTGGGGTTGGTTGATATCTGGGGTTGGGTGATCTCTGGGGCTGGGTGATATCTGGGGTTCGGTGATATCTGGGGCTGGGTGATATCTGGGGTTGGTTGATATCTGGGGTTGGGTGATATCTGGGGTTGGTTGATATCTGGGATTGGGTGATATCGGGGGGGGGCTTCGGTGATATCCGTTGGGTGCTGATATCTGTTCTGCGGTAATGTTTGCCGTGGCATGAATTCAAGACTGGATTCATATCCGGGGGGGGGGGTGCTATAATAAAATTAATAATCCCTTGTCACAAGTATATTTCACTGATGTCACTGTGAAAAGCCCCTAGTCGCCATAGTCCGGCGCTTGTTGTGGAGGCCGGCACGGGAATTCATCCCGCGCTGCTGGCATTGTTCTGCATTGCAAGCCAGCTATTTAGCCCACTGTGCTAAACCAGCCCCTGTTGGGCTGTTTAGGATGGGGGTGGGGTGTCATCGGGCGGGATGATACCTGGCTGGGCGCATCAAGGGGTTGTTGTACATTTCCGGTGGTTAATATCGAGGGTGGGACCATAGAGTAGAATCATAGCATCAACAGTGCACAAGGAGGCTATTCGGCCCATCAAGTCTGCACGAGCCCTTACAAGAGTGTCTCATCTAAGCTCCCACCTCTGCCCCATACCCGTAACCCAGTAACCCCCCTGGGGATGTATCGGGGAGGGGGTGATGTCGGGGAGGGGGAGATATCGGGGAGCGGGTGATATTGAGGAGGGGTTGATATCGGGGAGGGAGTAGTACTGGGGAGGGGGTGATATCGGGGAGGGGGTGATATCGGGCAGGGGGATAATCGAGGAAGGGGCTGATATCGGGGAGGGGTGATATCGGGGAGGGGGTGATATCAGGGTGGGGGTGATATTGGGGAGGGGGTGATATTGGGGAGGGGGTGATATCGGGGAGGGGGTGATATCGGGGTGGGGGTGATATCGGGGAGGGGGTGATATCGGGGAGGGGATGATATCGGGGTTGGGTTGATATCGGGGTGGGGGGTGATATTGAGGATGGAGTGATATCGGGAGGGAGTGGTATTGGGGAGAGGGGTGATATCGGGGAAGGGGTGATATCGGGAGGAGGGGGTGATATCGGGGAGGGTGTGATATCGGGGAGTGGGTGATATCGGGGATGGGGTGACATCGGTGGGGGAGTGATATCGGGTAGGGGGTGATATCGGGGAGGGGGTGATATCGGGGAGGGGGTGATATCGGGGTGGGGGTGATATCGGGGTGGTGGTGATATCGGGGAGGGGATGACATCGGGGAGGGGGTGATATCGGGGAGGGGGTGATATCGGGGTGGGGTGATATCAGGGAGGGGGTGATAACGGGGAGGGGATGATATCGGGGTTGGGTTGATATCGGGGTTGCGGTGATATTGAGGATGGAGTGATATCGGGAGGGAGTGGTATTGGGGAGAGGGGTGATATCGGGGAGGGGGTGATATCGGGAGGAGGGGGTGATATCGGGAGGAGGGGTGATATCTGGGACGGGCTGATATCGGGGAGGAAGTGATATCTGGGAGGGGGTGATATCTGGGACGGGCTGATATCGGGGAGGGGGTGATATCGGGGAGGGAGTGATATCTGGGAGGGGGTAATATCTGGGACGGGCTGATATCGGTGAGGGGGTGATATCGGGGAGGGGGTGATATCGGGGAATGGGTGATATCGGGGAGGGTGTGATATCTGGGACTGGCTGATATCGGGGAGGGGGTGATATCTGGGAGGGGGTGATATCTGGGACGGGCTGATATCGGTGAGGGGGTGATATCGGGGAGGGGGTGATATCGGGGAATGGGTGATATCGGGGAGGGGTGATATCTGGGACGTGCTGATATCGGTGAGGGGTGATATAGGGGAGGGGGTGATATCGGGGAATGGGTGATATCGGGGAGGGTGTGATATCTGGGACGGGCTTATATCGGGGAGGGGGTGATATCTGGGAGGGGGTGATATCTGGGATGGGCTGATATCGGGGAGGGGGTGACATCGGGGAGGGAGTGATATCGGGGAGGGGGTGATATCGGGGAGGGGGTGAAATCGGGGAGTGGGTGATATCGGGGAGGGGGTGATATCTGGGACGGGCTGATATCGGTGAGGGGGTGATATCGGGGAGGGGGTGATATCTGGGACGGGCTGATATCGGTGAGGGGGTGATATCGGGGAGGGGGTGATATCGGGGAGGGGGTGATATCGGGGAGTGGGTGATATCGGGGAGGGGGTGATATCGGGGTGGGGTGATATCGGGGAGGGGGTGATTTCGGCGAGGGGGTGATATCGGGGAGGGGATGATATCGGGGAGGGGTGCTATCGGGGAGGGGGTGATATCGGGGAGTGGGTGATATCGGGGAAGGGGTGATATCTGGGAGGGGGTGATATCTGGGACGGGCTGATATCGGTGAGAGGGTGATATCGGGGAGGGAGTGATATTGGTGTGGGGGCGATAACGGGGAGGGGTGATGTCCGGGGAGGGGGCGATATCCGTGGTGGAGTGATATCGGGGCGGGTGTGATATCGGGGCGGGTGTGATATCGGGGAGGGGGTGATATCGGGGTGGGAGTGATATTGGTGTGGGGGCGATAACGGGGAGGGGTGATGTCCGGGGAGGGGGCGATATCCGTGGTGGAGTAATATCGGGGCGGGTGTGATATCGGGGCGGGTGTGATATCGGGGAGGGGGTGATATCGGGGTGGGAGTGATATTGGTGTGGGGGTGATAACGGGGAGGGGTGATGTCCGGGGAGGGGGTGATATCCGTGGTGGAGTGATATCGGGGCGGGTTTGATATCGGGGAGGGGCTGATATCCGGGGTGGGCGGAGGGGCAGTGCTGTGGTGTCTATTGGGACACAACAATCCCGACGACCCAATGGGGCCAATGGGCAGCAGATGCCGCCACTGCGACTGTGCCACACCCATCCCAGCATGCCCTGCGTGCTGGCGTCAACCATCTTGTATTGCCATAAGAACATAAGAACATAAGAACTAGGCGCAGGAGGAGGCCATCTGGCCCCTCGATCCTGCTCCACCATTCAATGAGATCATGGCTGATCTTTTGTGGACTCAGCTCCACTTTCCGGCCCGAACACCATAAACCTGAATCCCTTTATTCTTCAAAAAACTATCTATCTTTATCTTAAAAACATTTAATGAATTAGCCTCTACTGCTTCACTGGGCAAGGAATTCCATAGATTCGCAACCCTGTGGGTGAAGAAGTTCCTCCTAAACTCTGTCCTCTATCTACTTCCCCTTATTTTGAGGCTATGCCCCCCTAGTTCTGCTTTCACCCGCCAGTGGAAACAACCTGCCCGCATCTATCCTATCTATTCCCTTCATAATCTTATATGTTTCTATAAGGTCCCCCCTCATCCTTCTAAATTCCAACGAGTACAGTCCCAGTCTACTCAACCTCTCCTCGTAATCCAACCCTGGGATTAACCGAGTGAATCTCCTCTGCACACCCTCCAGTGCCAGTACGTCCTTTCTCAATTAAGGAGACGAAAACTGAACACAATACTCCAGGTGTGGCCTCACTAACACCTTATACAATTGCAGCATAACCTCCCTAGTCTTAAACTCCATCCCTCTAGCAATGAAGGACAAAATTCTATTTGCCTTCTTAATCACCTGTTGCAGCTGTCAACCAACCTTTTGCGACTCATGCACTAGCACACCCAGGTCTCTCTGCACAGCAGCATGTTTTAATATTTGATCATTTAAATAATCATCCATTTTGCTGTTATTCCTACCAAAATGGGTAACCTCACATTTGTCAACATTGTATTCCATCTGCCAGACCCTAGCCCATTCACTTAGCCTGTCCAAATCCCTCTGCAGACTTCCAGTATCCTCTGCACTTTTTGCTTTACCACTTATCTTAGTGTCGTCTGCAAACTTGGACACATTGCCCTTGGTCCCCAACTATAAATCATCTATGTAAATTGTGAACAGCTGTGGGCCCAACACTGATCCCTGAGGGACACCACTAGCTACTGATTGCCAACCAGAGAAACACCCATGAATCCCCACTCTTTGCTTTCTATTAATTAACCAATCCTCTATCCATGCTATTATTTTCCCCTTAATGCCATGCATCTTTATCTTATGCAACAACCTTTTGTGTGGCACCTTGTCAAAGGCTTTCTGGAAATCCAGAGATACCACATCCATTGGCTTCCCGTTATCTACCGCACTGGTAATGTCCTCAAAAAATTCCACTAAATTAGTTAGGCACGACCTGCCCTTTATGAACCCATGCTGCGTCTGCCCAATGGGACAATTTCCATCCAGGTGCCTCGCTATTTCTTCCTTGATGATAGATTCCAGCATCTTCCCTACTACCGAAGTTAAGCTCACTGGCCTATAATTACCCGCTTTCTGCCTACCTCCTTTTTTAAACAGTGGTGTCACGTTTGCTAATTTCCAATCCGCCGGGACCACCCCAGAGTCTAGAGAATTTTGGTAAATTATCACTCGTGCATTTTCAATTTCCCTAGCCATCTCTTTCAGCACTCTGGGATGCATTCCATCAGGGCCAGGAGACTTGTCTACCTTTAGCCCCATTAGCTTGCCCATCACTACCTCCTTGGTGATATCAATCCTCTCAAGGTCCTCACCCGTCATAGCCTCATTTCCATCAGTCACTGGCATGTTATTTGTGTCTTCCACTGTGAAGACCGACCCAAAAAACCTGTTCAGTTCCTCAGCCATTTCCTCATCTCCCATTATTAAATCTCCCTTCTCATCCTCTAAAGGACCAATATTTACCTTCGCCACTCTTTTTTGTTTTATGTATTTGTAAAAACTTTTACTATCTGTTTTAATATTCTGAGCAAGTTTACTCTCATAATCTATCTTCTTCTTCTTTATAGCTTTTTTAGTAGCATTCTGTTGCCCCCTCTTGTGTTGCCAGGGGAGTCTCCCGGCAGCCATCTTCTGTTGCCAGGGGAGACACCCGGCAGCCATATTCTGTTGCCAGGGGGACGCCCGGCAGCCATCTTGTGTTGCCAGGGGAGACTCTCGGTGGCCATCTTGTGTTGGTAGGTGTGTCTTCCGGCAGCCATCTTGTGTTGCCAGGGGAGACTCCCGGCGGCCATCTTGTGTTGCCAGGGGCGTTTCCCTCAGCCATCTTGTGTTGCCAGGGGAGTTTCCCTCAGCCATCTTGTGTTGCCAGAGGAGACGATGTCAGTCAGTGGGTGGCCCGCGCACTGCCTGCTGGGATAGTGACTCTGCCGCACATGCGCACGGACAGCTCTGTGTGAAGCCTCCATTGTCTGAAGCATTATTACTGCCATAAGACCCAGAGTCCTCAACCGTTCCTCATACGACAAGCTCGCCTCCGCCTCCTGACTCCGGCTTCACTCTCGGTTCTCAATCACCCATTCCCCTTTTCTTGGAGGGTTAGCGGCCTCTGGCGGGGGAGGGGGGGGGACAGCGGCCTCTGGCAGCGGGGGGTCAGCGGCCTCTGGCGGGGGGGGGGTCAGCAGCCTCTGGCGGGGGGGGACAGCGGCCTCTGGCGGTGGGGGGGGACAGCGGCCTCTGGCGGTGTGGGGGGGACAGCGGCCTCTGGCGGTGGGTGGGGGGAAAGCGGCCTCTGGCGGTGGGGGGGGGGACAGCGGCCTCTGGCGGTGGGGGGGGGGACAGCAGCCTCTGGCGGGGGGGTCAGCGGCCTCTGTCGGTGGGGGGGGACAGCGGCCTCTGGCGGGGGGGACAGCGGCCTCTGGCGGCGGGAGGGGGGACAGCGGCCTCTGGCGGGGGGGGGCAGCAGCCTCTGGCGGCGGGGGGACAGCGGCCTCTGGCGGCGGGGGGACAGCGGCCTCTGGCGGGGGGGGACAGCAGCCTCTGGCGGCAGGGGGGACAGCGGCCTCTGGCAGGGGGGGGGACAGCGGCCTCTGGCGGTGGGGGGGGAGCGGCGTCTGGCGGCAGGGGGTCAGCGGCCTCTGGCGGAGGGGGGACAGCGGCCTCTGGCGGCGGGGGGACAGCGGCCTCTGGCGGGGGGGGGGGGGTCAGCGGCCTCTGGCGGGGGGGGGTCAGCGGCCTCTGGCGGCGGGGGGGACAGCAGCCTCTGGCGGGGGGGGGGGGTCAGCGGCCTCTGGCGGTGGGGGGGGGACAGCGGCCTCTGGCGGCGGGGGGGGACAGCAGCCTCTGGCGGTGGGGGGGGGGCAGCGGTCTCTGGCGGCGGGGGGGGGGACAGCGGCCTCTGGCGGGGGGGGACAGCGGCCTCTGGCGGCGGGGGGACAGCGGCCTCTGGCGGGTGGGGGACAGCGGCCTCTGGCAGCAGGGGGGGAGAGCGGCCTCTGGCGGCGGGGGGGGGGGTCAGCGGCCTCTGGCGGGGGGGGCAGCGGCCTCTGGCGGGGGGGCAGCTGCCGCTGGCGGCGGGGGGACAGCGGCCTCTGGCGGCGGGGGGGGACAGCGGCCTCTGGCGGCGGGGGGACAGCGGCCTCTGGCGGGGGGGACAACAGACTCTGGCGGCGGGGCGACAGCGGCCTCTGGCGGTGGGGGACAGCAGCCTCTGGCGGGGGGGGTCAGCGGCCTCTGGCGGGGGGGGGACAGCGGCCTCTGGCGGCGGGGGAACAGCGGCCTCTGGCGGCGGGGGGGGACAGCAGCCTCTGGCGGCGGGGGGGGGACAGCAGCCTCTGGCGGCGGGGGGACAGCGGCCTCTGGCGGCGGGGGGACAGCGGCCTCTTGCGGCGGGGGGACAGCAGCCTCTGGCGGCGGGGGGACAGCGGCCTCTGGCGGCGGTGGGGTTCAGCAGCCTCTGGCGGGGGGGGACAGCAGCCTCTGGCGGGCGGGGGGACAGCAGCCTCTGGCGGGGGGGGCAGCGGCCTCTGGCGGGGGGGGACAGCGGCCTCTGGCGGGGGGGGCAGCGGCCTCCGGCGGGGGGGGGCAGCGGCCTCTGGCGGGGGGGTGGACAGCGGCCTCTGGCGGACGGGGGACAGCGAACTCTGGCGGGGGGGGACAGCGGCCTCTGGCGGGGGGGGGACAGCAGCCTCTGGCGCCGGGGGGGACAGCGGCCTCTGGCGGCGGGGGGGGCAGCGGCCTCTGGCAGCAGGGGGGAGAGCGGCCTCTGGCGGCGGGGGGGGGGGGTCAGCGGCCTCTGGCGGGGGGGGCAGCGGCCTCTGGCGGGGGGGCAGCTGCCGCTGGCGGCGGGGGGACAGCGGCCTCTGGCGGCGGGGGGGGACAGCGGCCTCTGGCGGCGGGGGGACAGCGGCCTCTGGCGGGGGGGGACAGCAGACTCTGGCGGCGGGGCGACAGCGGCCTCTGGCGGTGGGGGACAGCAGCCTCTGGCGGGGGGGGGTCAGCGGCCTCTGGCGGGGGGGGGGACAGCGGCCTCTGGCGGCGGGGGAACAGCGGCCTCTGGCGGCGGGGGGGGACAGCAGCCTCTGGCGGCGGGGGGGGGACAGCAGCCTCTGGCGGCGGGGGGACAGCGGCCTCTGGCGGCGGGGGGACAGCGGCCTCTTGCGGCGGGGGGACAGCAGCCTCTGGCGGCGGGGGGACAGCGGCCTCTGGCGGCGGTGGGGTTCAGCAGCCTCTGGCGGGGGGGGACAGCAGCCTCTGGCGGCGGGGGGACAGCAGCCTCTGGCGGGGGGGGCAGCGGCCTCTGGCGGGGGGGGACAGCGGCCTCTGGCGGGGGGGGCAGCGGCCTCCGGCGGGGGGGGCAGCGGCCTCTGGCGGGGGGGGTGGACAGCGGCCTCTGGCGGACGGGGGACAGCGAACTCTGGCGGGGGGGGACAGCGGCCTCTGGCGGGGGGGGACAGCAGCCTCTGGCGCCGGGGGGGACAGCGGCCTCTGGCGGCGGGGGGGGGCAGCGGCCTCTGGCGGTGGGGGGGACAGCGGCCTCTGGCGGCGGGGGGGGGACAGCGGCCTCTGGCGGGGGGGGGGGACAGCGGCCTCTGGCGGCGGGGGGGGACAGCGGCCTCTGGCGGCGGGGGGACAGCGGCCTCTGGCGGCGGGGAGGGGGACAGCGGCCTCTGGCGGCGGAGGGACAGCGGCCTCTGGCGGCGGGGGGACAGCGGCCTCTGGCGGCGGGGAGGGGGACAGCGGCCTCTGGCGGCGGGGAGGGGGACAGCGGCCTCTGGCGGCGGGGAGACAGCGGCCTCTGGCGGCGGGGGGACAGCGGCCTCTGGCGGGGGGGGGGACAGCGGCCTCTGGCGGGGGGGACAGCGGCCTCTGGCGGGGGGGGGACAGCGGCCTCTGGCGGGAGGGGGACAGCGGCCTCTGGCGGGAGGGAGACAGCGGCCTCTGGCGGGGGGGGGGCAGGGGCCTCTGGCGATGGGGGGGGACAACGGCCTCTGGCGGGGGGGGCAGCGGCCTCTGGCGGGGGGGGGGGCAGCGGCCTCTGGCGGGGGGGGACAGCGGCCTCTGGCGGGGGGGGGGACAGCGGCCTCTGGCGGGGGGGGGGACAGCGGCCTCTGGCGGGGGGGGACAGCGGCCTCTGGCGGGGGGGGGGACAGCGGCCTCTGGCGGGGGGGGGGACAGCGGCCTCTGGCGGGGGGGTACAGCGGTCTCTGGCGGGGGGGGGGACAGCGGCCTCTGGCGGCGTGGGGACTGCGGCCTCTGGCGGGGGGGACAGCGGCCTCTGGCGGCGGGGGGACAGCGGCCTCTGGCGGCGGGGGGGACAGCGGCCTCTGGCGGCAGGGAGGGGGGACAGCGGCCTTTGACGGGGGTGGGGGCAGCGGCCTCTGGCGGCAGGGAGGGGGACAGCGGCCTCTGGCGGCGGGGGGGACAGCGGCCTCTGGCGGCGGGGGGGACAGCGGTCT